>NW_006921598.1:16287986-16306334 GCF_000298275.1 Orycteropus afer afer
CCCATGGAAGCAGCAGTCAAGAAACTAAACAACATTATTAGGTAAATCTGCTGCAAAAGTCTTTTAAAGGGGACTTTTTTTTAAAAGAGCAATGATATCTCTTTGAAAACCAAGTGCCCCTGATCCAAGCCTTTGTCTTTTCAATAGTGTCGTATGTGTGTGAAAGCTGTACAATGGATAAAGAAGACTGAAGAAGAATTGATGCATTTGAATTGTGGTGTCAGCAAAGAATATTGAATATACCATGGACTGCCAGAAAAATGAATACATTTGTCTTGGAAGAAATACTGCTGGAATACTCCTTAGAAGCAAGAATGTCCAGCCTTTGTTTCTTGTACACTGAACTCTGGTGGTGTAGTGCCTAAGGCATTTGACTGCTAACCAGAAGGCTTGTGGTTCAAACTCCTCAGAAGGAAGACTTGGGCAATTTACTTCCGTAAAGATATCGCCTCGGAAACCCAAGAAAGGGTCGCTATGAATCACAATCGACTCCATGGCAGTGAGTTTGGTTTTTTGGTTTGGTCATGTTATCAGGAAAGACCACTCTAGAGAACGATGTCATTCTTGGTAAAGTAAAGGGTCAGGAAGATATGGGGACGACCTCAACGAGATGGACTGATGCAGTGGCTGCAACAATGGACTCAAACCTAGCAACAGTGGTGAGGGTGGCACAGCACAGGGTAGTGTTCTCATCTGTTGTATATAAGGTCACTATGAGTTGGAAACAACTTGATGGCATCTAACAACACAATACCAGAATCCTAAAATTCAGGTAAGAGGAGCAAAGGAAGAAGATGTATACAAGAATCATGGTGATGACTCATATATATGAGAATCATCTCTCTGACAGGCAGAGGAGTGAGCCTGTAGGTTATGAAAAACAACTTCCCTTCAAGACTCCTATGACCCTTCAAGCCACATAGGAACCTCATGCAAATAGTTGTTTAAAAAAAAAAAAACCTTTGCCTTTAAGTCATTTCCCACTCATTGTCACCCTGTCTGTTATAGAGTAGAAATATTCCATAGGATTTTCTTGGCTATACTAAGAAGTTCTAGTGTTGTAGTGTTTAAGGCATTTGGCTGCTAACCAAAGGTTGGTGGTTTGAACCCACCAGTTGCTCCATGGAAGAAAGGTGAGGCAGTCTGCTTCTGCAAAGATTTGTAGCCTTGGAAACCCAGTGAAGGTCACTGTGAGTTGGAATTGACTTGATGGCAGTGAGTTTGGTTTGGGTTTTGGAATGTTTATGGAAGCAGATTGCTAGGTCTTTTTTTTTTTTTTTGTGGTGGCTCTGGATGTGTTAGAACCACCAACCTTATGATTAGTAGTTGAGTGCAAACTGTTTGTCCCTCAGTGGACCTTTTTCCAGAATAATATAGCACATTTATTATCTAATAAAAAGGAACAAAGATAGCATTGATACAAATATTCTGTAAGGAAAAAGGAAAAGAGCAGCAAAATGAACTATCAGAAAAAGGACTCTCAGTAAATGTTGCAGTAGCTTAGATGATGTTGTGATCAGATATTTCACCATTAATTTTAAAACTTTATAAGGCAATTGCTTGTAACATAAAATTTTAAGGCAGAAGTGGAAGACTTGTGGAATATATGTGAGAAATGAGATGAAGTATAAGCTGGAGGAACTCCAGAAAGAAATAGAAAAGTCATCAGTGAAAAGACAAAATTGTTAGGATAAAAGGGAGAATAAACTTTATGGGAAACACAATAAAGGTTATGTCAGAAAGAAGTGAGATGGGGCATCAGGCTCAATTGGCATGACATACTACACAAAACATTGTTCCACATCCTACTTTGGCAAGTAGTGACTGGAATCTTAAAAGCTTCCAAGCAGCCATCTAGATGCAACAATGGGTCTCTCCTCATGCAGAGCAAAAAAGAATGAAGAATGCATGGAGAGAATTAGTTCTAGTGATGGGTACACTATGTGATCTGCAGCGTATACGACTTATGAGACCAGAAGAACTAGATAGTGCCTGGCTGCCACTGTCAACCACTCGGAGGGGGATTTGTGTAGGAGATCCTGGACAGAGAGGGAGAACAATGTGGAACAAAACTCACAATCATTTGGAAAAAAAAAAAAAAAAGAGGAGGGGACCAGGGACTAGGTTTGCTGGTCTGATAGAGCCTGATGGAACCACTGAGACTATGGCCCCTAGCTGCCCTTCAGGTCTGGAATTGAACCCACACCTGTGGCTTCCAGCCAAACAAAAAACAGGCATATGAATTGAATGTTTACCTGGAATAGATACACTCCTTGGAGAGAGCAATCATGGGAGAAAGAAGGGCTGCTTATGCACAGGGAGACGGCTCAGGGGGCAGGGGTGCATGGAGGGATGGACACAGGGAAAAGGTGACTGTCGGGAGGAAATGGGAGGGAAGCTGTTGCATTGTGGTGAATTGCGGTCAATGTCATGAGACAAAGTGTATGTAAACTGCTGTATGGAAAGTGAATTTGCTCTATAAACTTTCACCCAAATCACAATAAAATTTTTTTTAAAAAATTAAAAATGTAATTACTAGATCAAAATGGATTCCTTCTGAAGTGTCAGAAATACAAAAACATTTAACTTAAACTATTAAAAATGAGAAATAACATAAATAAGATGAATAACTAAAATATTAATACAAGTGAAAGGACTTACCTATTAAATGAAAAATTTTCAAATTATTTCATAAAGCAAAACACAGCTTTATTAAACACACCTACAACAAAGTGATTCATATGTCCTTGGAAATATATTAAAAAACTGGAAGACATATAAGAAAATAACAAAGTGTTTTCTCTGTGGGAGGGAAGGCTGAACTTGAAGAAATGCAGTCATTTATCAGCTCATACACCCTGAGCAAAATTTTAAAACTAAGTATATTTCCTGTCCAGAGGACTTTCTGAGCATTTTAACAATTTAAATTTTGTCTAAGCAGTTTCCTAGCTTCTTAGCTGCCATTATCATGGAGGAAGCCTTTGAATTTTACTCTTTAGTGTCTTTTAAGTTCACAGATTTTGGCAAAATTCTGTACATCTGTTATCTCTAATTTTATTATTGAAATGATTAATCATATTGAATAAAAAACTATACATAGAGCATGTATGTAAGGGGAGATTAACTATATAATAATTCTTTTTATACCACAGTTGAGCTGTGATTGTAATTAATAACATGATGACATGATGATTTCCTATTAAATGCAAATAAATAAATTTTACAAAAAATCCCCACTAAGCAGCAACTTCTTTTTTTAATCCACAGCAAGTTGGTATTGATAAAGGTGACATTCCTGACCTCACACAGGTAAGCTAATTTCTCAGCCGAAGATTTGGTATGCATGAAATTATTGCTCTATATTTTCAGATAAATAATCACACCTAGGGCATAGTTGTGTAAGCATTGAATGCATATTGAATTTAGGCTAACCATCTTTCTTATTATTTGTTCCAGCTTACTTATATTTTCTAGCTGTTGAATACATTTCTGGAGATAATATGAAGATGTTTTCTGCCATTATAACATAGTTTCTATTTTAAAGACAATTGAATTTACTTACTCAGCTCATCTTTTCATGCTTAAACTTGAATCAGAAGGAAGTCTTGAATTTTAATGAAAGCACTTTATTTATGAAAAATGACTATTTGTAGGCATTATAATCAAAATATTTCTGCCTGTGTGTCCTCCCAGTTTTCAACATGACCAGGGTGTGAAGGAGGGGCATGAATGAGGAGAACTCTGATGGCATAGTTGTACTGCACTGATTCTTGTCTCCTCTGCGAAGCAGAGGAATTCCCATATATAAAAGATCCTTTTCTTAAAGCTTAGTAGTGATAAATATGTGATTTTCCTGGGGACCATCTAGTAAGCAAAACCAATAATAAAAGCCTTCTAACCAATCCCTTTCCGTATCTAGAGATTACCATATATGGCTTCTAAGATGTAGAATCAAGGTCATTTTACATGTATAGAATTATTTTATGATCTTTCTCATAATCAGAAGGAACTGTTTTTATTTAATTAACTCAAGTCACTCTTGATAGGTAAACATGTCCTTAACTAGACTCAGTCAGATGTTGGAAGAGAGCACAGATCTGCTATCACATATTCGAGTAATAAAATTTTCTGTCTTTGTAAATAAAATGAAGCTTTACAATAAAACTTCATAATGAAAATTACCAAGTTGTTAATAATATTAAAGTTTGTGTAAATGTATCTTTATAATACTTTCTAATGTTTTTATATTTAAAACAATGTTAAATATTTATTAAAAATTAGAGAAAGTCAAAGAAATTATTCTTAATAAAATTCCAAATAAGCACTAAGAATACAAATAAAATTTATAGAAACACTTCAATAACATGAAGTCATTTTAGTTTTCAGTTTAAAAGTTGGGAAATACTCCTAGCACACAGAACATTAGTGTAAAATATGTATGGTACTAGGAGGAGATAGTATCTTTTGACTAGGCACATAACCTGAATAAGATGTGCCTGGATAGGGCTCAAATTAATGATGTATAAAGTGCCATGAAATATCTTTATTATGTGTAGATTTATGAACTTTGTAACACTATACTAGAAAGCAAAGAAAATCTGTGTTTTCATTTCCAAATAACTTAATTATAATAAAAATTTATATTGCATTTTTGTAAAATAATACACACAAATAGTACTATCAACCTAAAAATGTGGATAATAAAATCTTTAACTCCACAAATAACTTTTGGAAATGATAAATTTGCTTTATTTCAATGCTATGCTCATCACTACTGTGGAGTAAAAGAAATACTAGATGTATTGTTAAAGGGAGGTTTTCAGTAAGAAGAAAATAGATCTTCATTTGTCTGTTTGGGTAGAGTCTGATTGAAGACAGGAAAGATTTAAAAGAATATTTTAAAACTTTTGGTTTGGAAAATAGAAGAGTACGTCATTGAAGTATATCAAGTATGTCATTGAAAGAGAGTTCACATACGTGGATTTTATTTTTAATGGTATTATGATATTCTTTATAATTTATATAGTCTTTTCTCAAGAATTCTGGAGATAATATTTGAGGATATGAAGTATGTGTTTTCATAGTTTGGGGAGCAGAAGCCCTGTCCCAGAGAAGATAAAATCATCCTTTGGGGCTGGTAGAAAGCGACTCCATTGTGAACATTCATAGGAATCTGGTAGCACTCTATTCTCAGCTTTTGTTACTATCCTAAAAGCCACATGTATTATTATAGTAACATTTACTTTTAAGTTATATTCTCACAAGAAAATTCCTTTAGTTAAATGCTCCTAGTGATATTTAAATCCCAATATAAATGTATGGTGCACTTCTGAAATTTCTTCATAAGTAACCTAATGGTGTCCTCTGTATGGATTGTTATCAGTGGAAGCTACACAGCCTTCTGTGGCTCTTATTCAGAGCTAGCTCCTTTCAGAGATCTGATGTTGTTATGTGCCGTTGAGTCAGACCTGACTCATAGCTATCCTCCTTGGGTTTCCGAGATAGTATCAGTATGGAAGTAGATTGCCCAACCTTCCTTCCAAGGAGTGGCGGGTGGGTTTGAACCACTAGCCTTCTGGTTAACAGTCAAATGCCTTAGCCACTATGCTACCAGAGCTCCTTCAGAGGTCTGATGGAGACCTTAATTGAACTAAGGGTTGAGGTCCACTAAAACAGCATGATCTGGTCTGAACTGGGTCCTGAGCTATTTCTCCTGAAATTAGTCCATTAGATGATGTTAGATTGGGATTAATCTGGAGAAGCGTCAGAAATACTGGGTTGTGTGGATTCAATTTAACTCCTCTGATATTAGTTTCTAGTCTCTGGAAGGCATCTCTGAGGCCACAATAGCGTGAATGCACCCCTAGCAATTAACAAAATTACCTGTTGCAAGAGAGTTAAAGAAGAGATGGACATCAGAAGGGCTTTTTATTGACTAGGAATTAGTATTCTTATAGGTAAAACAGGAGATCTGGTAGCATAGTGCCTAAGGCATTTGACTGCTAACCAGAAGGCTGGTGGTTCAAACCCACTAACCACTCCTCGGAAGGAAGATGGGGCAATCAACTTCTGTAGTGATACTGCCTCGGAAACCCAAGGAGGGGTCGCTATGAGTCGGGTCTGACTCGACGGCACATGACAACAACATAGCTAAAACAGATTAAATTCCTCTTAAAGCAAAATGGAGAGACATGCATTTAATAGATTTCTTTTAGACTAAAGAATACGTAACAAACACCAAAGTGATGATCTGTAGCTCTTTTTATTTGTGTATATAATATCATAAATGCATCTAGATGAGTCATGAATATCAAGGACATTTTGAAAATACTTTCAAAAGTAGTATTTTGGATAAGAAATGAATATGGACATTTCAGATAGTGATCTTGTTGGCCACCTTTTCCCCCTATTTTTGGATGCTTTAGAATTTAAATCACTTGAAGTTTAGATAGATGCTTACCTTTGATCCCGGGCTCACCATCAGCAATGAGTTTATTCCAAGAAAAGGATTTTTAAAATACTGATTTCCTGTTTAGTGTGTGTATATTCCAAATTTCAAATATTTCCATTTATGAAAATTATCTTAGGTTTTGATGTCAGGAATTCTGGTTGATCTGAAAACTACCTGTAAAGACAAGTCTCCTTTTAAAGACTATATCGTCAAGGAATCGGTAACCATGATATTATATTGCTGTTACCTCTTAGCTTTCGTAGGCTTACTCTTGTTCTTTGGGTTAATATTTCTATCTGATTGGTCTACTGTCTTTGGCACTTCTGTAAATGAGCAACTAAAAATATTGCTAATATATTTTGTATCTTTTGTTGCTTTTACAACAGCAGAGGCATTCTCAAAACACTGCCCCTTAGAGATTTCAGAGACAGTCATCCTTTATTGTCAACTATGTGCCAAGAATGTGCTCAGTGCAATGGATATAATTGCAAAAGAGACCAACATTCCTTTATTTCTGGACATTACTATCAAAAGGCTTTTTTTTTTTCCTTCCCACAAAGTACTTGAAAGATTTATTTCTATTAGATTTCGTATCTTCTTATAAGAAATATAAATGAGAAAGCACTTTTAAATCTCTGGGATAAAATGTTCCAAACTTAAGCACTTTTATTATAGTGTATTACTAAATAACCCCCCTTTAAAAAAAGTTTTATAGTCTCAGGGTCCTCGACCTCTTTTTAATGGTCTCTTTCAACTACTGTGATTTATACTGCAGTTTGTCCCCCCCCCCCACTTCAAATCATTAAGAGTGTTTACAAAAAGAGTAAAAATGCAAACTTATTTAGCTTAGTTTTTTTTCCCTTGTTTCTTTAGATAACTAAACAAGTTTATAGGAGAAAATACTACCTCCTTTTTTATCGTTATTTGTTTTTCTCTATTTTGTGATTATAAATAGTATGTATTTTTCTCACACTCTTTTGAATCTAAATTTAACAAAGAATCACATTCTTTTAAATTGCATTTAACCTTCAGAATTCCTAAGTGTTCTAACCAGACAGAGTTCTGTGACTTGGTATATTTTTTCTCTATTGTGATTGAGCAAAAAAAAAGGAATGAGAAAATTTTAAAGTTACATTCCTGGGCCTTCTAGTTTCCATCATGATAATCTTGAAGCAGTCAGGTATGAATGTGCCTGAAAATTTTGAAGTCATTTCTGTTTTTTTCCCTTTTAAGTTTAAAAAATACATTCTATTTATTCAATGAGCATTTCCTTATACTTTGCTATCTGTTTTACAGAGTGAAATTTCCTTTATCTCTCTTAAAAAATATTTTTTTAAAAACTTGAGGTATTCCCCAACTTGTGGTTTATTGGAATTTGGAGTCCATGTTCATCTGAATTATCTCCGGAAATTCTAGTTTTTATAAATTTTTAGATTTATTATGTCTCCTGAAAGCCATTGTCTTTTTACTCTAAAGTTGAAAATTTTTCAGATATGCTCATAGGGTTGTCTCTTTCTACCTAACCCCATCACTATGATCAAGTTAGTATTTTGGATCGCTTAGTAATTTACATTTTCAGTAATCACACAATTGTTAAGAGACTTTACAAGTCTATTAGTTAAATACAAATGAATATTAAGTATCCTGAACTTTCATAATTAAAACAATTTTAATGTGTTTTATACTAATTTGTTACTAATTAAATATACAATGTCAAGTGCATAATTATATGAGTTTCCTTGAATTCTGTAAGCTATTCCAGTAGTTAGACTTTCAAAATTAATTTCACATTACTTGAAGAATAATTATCACATTTAAATATGTAGTGTATTTATATATTTCATTCATGAAGTGCTGTTCTTTGAATGCCTGTGCTGCTGTTAAGGTCTAATTTGGTTGCAATTATTTGAGAAAGATGAAATAAAATCTCCAATGCGTGAGGGATAGATTGGGTGGATATTTGTATGAATCTCTCATTTCTCCTTCCAATATACAGTAAAATGCTGTCACTTTATATTGCCTAAAGTGTTATATAGAAATAACATTTAGGTCTTTTAATAAAAAAATTGAAATATGTCATATTAAGTCTTCCAATACACAGTATTCTATTATAACATTATTATTATTTGGCTAAAGTTACTTTATTGTTTATATAAATTACATAGTGTAATAATAATATCCTAATTGTTTTTTTTACCATTAATTAAAGTTATATTCTTTTCCCAACAACTCTCATTTACCCTCTTTTTTTGAATACAGTAGCATTTTTTTCTAGTATTTCACATGGATAAGTGAAATTTTACTGTATTTTAAAATTTCTATAAGTTTGTATTTGGGCACTTATATTTTTCACTTGAATGCAAATACCTATTCCTTTTTCATTGTGGTCTTATGGGAAGGTATTGCTGAATTTGATTTAATTGAGTTTACTGCATATAAATAATATCTCAGTAAAAGTCTATCCAATGTAATCTCTACACTGAAACCACACTGTAGCACTATCTGTTATGCAGTGGAATTAAGTATGTCTAAAATGTGTCTGTTTAGGATTCCATGGAATTGAAGTACTTAAATACAAAAAAGAGAAAAAAAACCTAATGAAATTGTCTCACTTAAGTATTGAGAGCCACTCACGGACCTCCACTATTCAAAGTTACAGTGATGTTCCAGTGTATTTACTTTGAAAGAAAACAATGCAGACATTTATTCTTACTTTCTTATTGTAGGCTCCAAGCAGTCTTATGGAGACCCTTGAACAGCATCTAAATACATTAGAAGGAAAGAAACCCGGAAACAAGTATGCATTAGTTATATATTCTAAATGAGATGAAAAATACTAGAATTGTTCCTTCAAAAAATAGAAATTTAACATGGTACAATTTATAACACTGCAATTTTAGGGTATGCCTTATTATAATTCTTCTGGTTACCTTAGGACCCCTGCCCTGCCCATTTAACTTACGACATTGTGACCTCCTGGGTAGGCAATCTGACTGCAGGCTAATACAGCAAATTAGTAGTTTATTCCTATGTTAACTGAACATTTGATTTATATATTCGCTTTTAGAATGGATACACAATATACAAAAAAGAGTTGCCTGCTGTTTAAAAACCAAAGGTATTATCACTGAGGATGAGTGAACACAGTACAATTTTACCCATCAGCTTTGAACACTTGTTATGTTATCAACCCCACTGAGAATGAAAGCCCTCAAGTACAGTTTTCTGGACTCCAGTGTCTCGCTGTTAGGCATGGCATGTTGCTGTCCAAATTACTCAGGGATCTTTTTATAAACTATAGTAGCAGTCAAGCAGGAAGGAAGTATGCTTTTTGCTAGATTTTTATACCTTTGTGTTTGGGCACTTATGTGTTTTACTGTGCTTCCTCATAGCATTTAGAAAACTTCAAGTTTCATTACTTTTTTCTCTTCAGCAGGTGTCAAAACTTGTCTGTTCACAAGATCTCATGTTTTTCAGTCTTGTACTTTATGCTACCTCTAATTCTGCCAGTTTGGGGTGCCTGGCCTCCTTTTCTCTGCCCTCCTGGAAGAGCTATCTTCATTCTTAACTTCTCATGAAAGCCTTTCTGATCATGTACTACCCTGTGTTGTGGCTGTCTCCCTCCATAATATGGTTTATCTCACCAAATAGATTTTGTGATTCTGAAGGACAGTGACTATTCTATACTTCATTAGCTATACCTAAACACTTAATGTAGTCTCGACAGAGATTCAGCTTGAAATATGTCTTTGTTGGTGGTGCCAGATATATGTTTATTTCAGTAGATTGACAACGTAACTTGGCAGAGACAACCGGTAAGTAGATCATTGCAGAATTGTAGGCTGATCGGGAACTTTACCCGTGTTACAGCTATCAAAACACAAGTCCTTTCTGATGTTTTTCTCTCTGAGCATTCTTTCAGAATCCAGACTTGTGTCTTGATGTTAAATTTTGTTGGTTATTTCATTAGCTATGTGCTATTTTTGTTATCTTTTCTAACTTGGTATAGAAATCATTGTATGTTTTACATTTTCAATGATGAATAACAGTGTAGGAGCCTTTCAGCAATGATGACAGAGCTGTCTGGAATGATGGGTGTCAGGACCTCTCAGGGTCTCTGTCAAGGTGATTTTGTGGACAGGAATTTGTCCCCAACTTCATTGTGGCCATGGATGATCAGACTTTTGTGGGTAGATTGATGTCAGCTCTTCTATTGTGGGTACATTAACTCACAGTAGAAAATGTCAGCTTCCAATTATTGAAATAGGTGTGTTGGCTATTCCTTTCCTTGTATTATGGTATCTGGAAAACCAAATGAGTTGCTCAGGATTTAGGTAAAATGAGGCAAGAAGCCTGTGGCACAGGGACCTCTTTAGCTAAGGAAATATGCATATCCCCTGGTATTAGAGTCCTTCCTTTGGACAGTGCTGGTTGCATGCTGCAAGTAGGCTTCTCTGCATTCTTTTCCCCTCAGGGTCCTCTATACCCTGCACACTTTTTCTTGTTAAAACTGCCAGCAGTCCAGTTAGTGGAGAAGCCTCCTTCCCAGTTAAAGTGAGTTAACGTCAAATCTGGAGTCTCTGGGTGGTACAAAGTGTAACATGCTCAGTTGCTAACTGGGAGATTGAAGGCTACCCAAAGGTACCTTGGAAGAAAGGTCTGGCACTTTACTTCTCAAAAATCAACCAGTGAAATCCTATGGAGGACAGTTCTACTCTGACACACATGGATCATCATGAGTTAAAATTGACTTGGGATCAACTGGTCAACTGCAAATCTGAATGTGCCATCTTGTGGCCACTGCAAACTGTTTTCAGAAGAAGTAGCTCTAGATATGTGTTTATACTTTATAAAAGTGAAATAAAAAGTCAATAATCTTCTGTTTTGAATTACCTTTTACTTTGCATAATTTTCTCTCTCTCCTTTAAAATCATTTTATGCTTGTCATTTCTTTCCTGAATTGGCTGAGACCACAATGATCTTATCTTTTACATATTCCCTATTTTTAAAATAAATAAGCTACAGTAGTTAACTATTTTCTTCTTTGTATGTTTGTGCTTACCTGGGAACTTAAGTGAAGGGTGAGTACTATGTTGAGTGACATTTTTGCATTTGGTCATTACTAAAATGCAAAAACACTCTTGAGATTCCACATTTGGTGTTTAGAACATTTTTAACTGAGTTCTGTCAATTTTACACACCTGTGTGTTTTTAATTATGCACTTTTTGTTCTTTGTCTCCCAAGGTGACTAGCATAAATGGTTTTACTTTCTTTGGGTCTTATTGGATCAACATTAACAATCTTTCTTACATTTTAGAAATGAAAGATTTTCTACTTGTTTAGTAAATAAAAGATTTTCCCATAGCATATGGAAGAAGTGCCAAAAGAATTTTTTTAAGAAAATTGATTACTTTTATTCTTTTATCTTTCACTAGCAGAATATAACTCCTCTAATTTCCAAGTAAATCAATAAAATGAAACATTCAAATGTCTGCTGTGAAAAATATGTATGCCTTTTATATTTAATGCTTTGTGTCCACTGATACTTATTTTGAAAATTTATGCAATACTTTGTAATATACCTTTGTATATTATGGCACAGAACAAAAAAGAGAAATTGATTTTATGATCTTATATAAGTTTACTAAGTGTGGGGAAGGAGAGGTAAGGTTAAAGGAAACATAAGATAAATCTTTTATAATTAAAATTACTTGGAAGACGTAGATATATTTTGCATGTCAATTTTTTTCCGCCTGGCCATCACTTACACCAAAAATATATAGGAATTATTGTTATGAATAGAATAAGAAATAACAAAATTTCGTATTTTGACAGCTTAGAAGGAAACCTTGGCATTTACTATGTTCATAATAAAAATCTATAGATTTGTTTGTATCATTTTACAGAATTTAGCATAAGGCACTTGACTGCTAACCAGAAGGCTGGAGGTTCAAACCCACCAGCCACTCCTCAGAAGGAAGATGGGGCAATCTACTTCCGTAGTGATACTGCCTCATAAACCCAAAGAGGGGTCGCCATGAGTCGGTTCCGACTCGACGGCACATAACAACACAACACAACAACTATATGGGTCATTCATTCACTTTTAAAATTATCTTAGTGTAGTGCCTGATTTTTTCCCAGCAAGATTCATTGTATACTAGATTGCTCTAAATTAAATTGTTAAAATCATATTATTCTTTATAAATGGCGTTGTGTATATATGTGTATGGAAGGAGCCCTAGTAGTGCAGTGGTTAAGCACTCAGCTGCTAACGAAGGGTTGGCAATTAGAACACATCCAGTGGCTCCACAGGAGAAAGACCTGGTGATCTGCTCCCATGAAGATTACAGCTTGGAAAACTCTCTGGGCAGTTATCCTCTGTCACATACTGTTGAGATGAGTGTAAACTGACTCTAGCACCTAACAACAAAATAGTATATGCAGCATGTATATGTTGCATTTTCTTCTATAACCAGCACATGACCAATGGTAGGGTGAAAAATAAACTGAAGAGCATGTGAAAAGAAAGTGTATGTGTTTTGTAAGAGAGGAACAAGTGTACTGGGTTCATGTGTGGTTTTGGCTGGCCAGGCTGGAATATGAAATGAGCATAGGCTTTGGGCATCAGACTGGAATAAGTGCTTGAATCCACCATTAAGTATTGGTGTGACTTTGGCAAGTTATTAAGTCCTTTGAGCCTCAGGAGCCCCAGATTTTAATCAGTGATTGGTTTTGCTTTTTAAAGCCATGGACCAATGGGAACACTTCTAGTTCTCATCTTTTGGGTGAAATTATGGCAAAAGCAAGATCAGGTTCTTGAGAATATAGGTAACACATCCTGGTAGTTTACTTTCACACAAATAATTTTTAAGATTTTTGGTTAATATATTAATTATAAAAAGAGTACATAAATATATTCTCATAATAAAATTTAAATAGCACTGAAATATATTTATGTGCCTAAAAATTGCCAGTGGCTGTGTAACATGCTTGAGATATAAAACAATTAGATGAGTTCCCTCCCTTCAAAGAACTCGGCATCTACTGGAGGGGAGAAATAATTACATTGATAATTGAAATACAATGTGGTAAATGGGATGATAGCTCAACAGAGGCCTTACAAGACTTTCATTTGTTGAATAATCTGTGGTGTAATTATAAGTATCATTTAGTAATAGCACTCATAGAAGCTTGGCAAACTGATTCTTGTGCCAGTGATGATTTTTCATACTCAGCGTTGAGTATGATTTCCTTTAATAACAGACAGAGAGGGTCTATCATTGCTTCTGTATTTTTATTCTTGCTGTCAGGTATATTCTATATAATAAACTTATGTATATTTGGAAATACATGTCAAAAAATTTTGCTTATCCTGATTTCTCCTTTCTTTATTAATATTTCTCATTGTATCAGTACCACTAAGAGTCAGTTCATGAAAATTGCTTGGGAGATTAATAAGTTAATTTTAATTTAGTTCATTCTTAGAAATTGGCTACGTCAAATGGTTTCTGATTTCATTGCAGCATTCAGGATATTATTTTCCTGGGTGTGTTTTTATTTAGACTGAACTCCCTTTTCTATATTTATGAAGAAATATGGAGATGGGATGGAAAGATTATTAGCCAAAAACTCTTTAGAGAATTTTCAGCTTTGTGCTGTACTAGATTTTTAGATTCGTAAGTAACTTTCTGAAGACTCTGGTGGTGCAGTGGTTAAGGCATTCGGGTGCTAATTGAAAAGTCGGTGGTTTGATCCCATCAGCCACTCTGTGGGGAAAGGATGAGGCAGTCTGCTTCTGTGAAGATTTATGGCCTTGGAAACCCCATGGGGCAGTTCTACTCTATCCTGTTGGGTCACTGTGAGTTGGACTTGATTTAATAGCAGTGGTTTTTGAGTTAATAACTTTCGGTAGATAACAGCAAGCATTATAAATCCATTTATTTCTATAGACCCTTTGAAATGACTAATAAAGATAAATATTTGTCTTGTTTCTCACAGGATTTGTTACTTTTAAGAAAACGTTAGCTGAACTACTTTTAACCAAATTAAATGCTTCTCTTGTTTGTTATTATATAGGAAAAATCTGTGTGTCCCTTGCTTTATTTTACTTGTCTTCATTTTAATAATTTAATTTAAATAGGAAATGGCAAGCATGCATTGCAAATGAAGTTGCTCTAAAAGGCATTAACTGACATAAAATACTGCTAAGTTTCTTTTGCTATGTCTAAGGAAACAAAAATTCTTAATACTGTGAAAAATTCCAGTTAGAAAATCTCTGCTAATTTTGTTTTGCTACTGCTTTGGTAGCATAGTGCCTTAACCTGGTGGTTCAAACCCACCAGCCACTCCTCGGAAGGAAGATGGGGCAATCTACTTCTGTAGTGATACTGCCTTGGAAACCCAAGGAGGGGTCGCTCTGAGTCAGGTCTGACTCGATGGCACATAACAACAACAACTGCTATGTGTGATATTTTATCTGTAGCTAAATAAAAAGCTATTCCTGCCATCCTATAAGATCCTGAAAATATGACTTCCTTAATTTGTTTTGTTATCAATTCATTTTCTTAGTAAAGATGTGAGTTGTTCAGGCAGTTGTTTCTGAATGGTGTACGATTTGCTAGAAATGGTGTATGATACTAGTAATCCAACTAAAAAACTTTACTCCCTTCTAATTGTCACTCACTTTCTTAGAAATAAGCACAGAGGTAACTAACTAGTTTCTTTTTTTAATCTCCAGCTGATAATAACAGGATGATGTAAGAAACTAGATAAACTTCAACAATGTAAATATGGAAATCAGGACATATTTCAGGTGCAGGGCTCATAGGGATCTTTTTTTTTTTTTTAATTTTAGCATTTCTTTTATATGTAACAATTATGATTAAATTATCATAATGTACTTAAGCCTTAATAGGTTTTCTTACTTTTAAAAATAATAAACCAAAAGGTTTTTTATTCTATAAAGCATTATTTTTTTCCTAACTCTTGGCAAAATTTAAAAAATCCAATTTAGACAGTTAATTTTTGTTGAACATAAACAATGAGAATAGATTTGAGGTAGAACTGAGTTGCCAGGGATATGAAAAATAATTTTGAATTTAAGAATTTGTGTGCTGGAAATTATATGGATGAAAACATTGGAAAAAGATACCACAATTGATTAGCCATTAGTTGATAGTTTTTGAAGCTAGGTTATGGGCCCCTGTGTTTTCATTGTACTAGTCTTCATTTCTATGTGAAATGTTTTATAATACATTTTTGAAATAAATTTTTTTAAATGCCATTATTGTTGAAAAGATAAAAAGTAAAGCTTTAAAATAGTTTAACCATTACTAAAGTGTCTATACATAAAAAATTTTAATGCTTGACCAAAGGATATCATTAAACTTAAATGCTTCCAGAAATGTATTTATGTATATTCAGTTTTAATTTTTTTATATTACCTTGTAGATCTGGTGCTCCCTCTCCATTAAGTAAGGTAAGTTCCTGTGTATTAATCATTTTATATCTATATCTATATCTTTATATATATTTATATATATATCTTAGTGCAAGGTAGCATAACAAAGTCCTCTGTTTGGAATAATTTCTTTAAAATGAGATAAACTTTATAACTGAAAACAAATGCATTAGTATAATGTTTACCTGGTTACAAAGCACTTTAACATGCTGAATCTCAGCCTTCTAGGGAAGGTGATGCTATACATGTATTATTGTTAGAGCAATCAGTTATTGTTAGGTGTCTGTTAACGAGCGTGTCTTTTAGACAGTCTTCTGTCAGAATTTTAATAACTCCATCACCTTCATGTTGAAGGATCAGAATTAGAGCTATCAGTGAGAAGAATATTTACTTCTGTAGATCTTTAACTTTACTTTTGTCATAGTATTTTCCAGGCAAAACTATATTAAGTATGCTCTTTCCTCTCTGGCTGATTTCTATTATTTAATTGCTGTCATTAGATTTAGAACATCATTATGAGTGCACTGGTTGTTCCCAGATACCCATGAGCTATGCCAGTGACTGGCTGGCTGCATGAGATTCCCTCTGGGAGCTCAAACAGTCAGATCAGATAAGCAAACAATTCCCCAGCCATTCTGACACAAAGTTAGATTTAAAACTACTATATCTATGTTAAAAATTCCAACGTATGATGATTGTTGAGTGGATTGTGATAACTGTGGCATCCTTGGGCATAGTAAATTTCTGTATTTTGGCCAAATCAAATTTTACTGAATTTGTCTCTTTGTAATAACAGGATTATGTTGGTTTTGTTTTCCTAGCTCTAACATCTTCTTAGAGTTTGTTGTTCCAAGGCAATTTTTAAAATTCTGTATGTGTGGTAAAATATTTGTAACAAAATATTTGCCATTTTAACCATTTATAAGTATGCAACTAATTGACATTAATTACATTTATCATGCTGTGCAACCATCTCCACTATCCGTTTCCATTTTTCATCATCTAAACAGGAATTCAGTGCCCCTTAAGTAATAGTTCCTCATTTCCCCTTTCCCCCAGCTCCTAGTGACCACTAATGAACTTTTGCCTATATATATTTGTATAATGCAGTTTTTAATGGGCTTTTGTAGACCTTAGTGTCTGCTTTTTTGTTGGTAGCATTCATTACTGGCATTAAATTCTCAGTGTTGTTTCAAAAACATCATTTTGTAAGCATATTTAGATGCAATAGTTTCAGAAACAGGAAAAAAAAAACTTTTTAAAAAGGAGTTGTAAATGTCTAGAGATAACACACAAATTAAACTTCATTACCATTCTAGTCCCTTGATCATCTTCTCTTTTCCATTTGGTGAAGGGACAGGCTTGAGTTGACATTTTCTGAGCAGTAATATCTGTATTGGGAGCTCTGGTAGCATAGTGGCTAAGGCACTTGACTGCTAACCAGAAGACTGGCGGTTTAAACCCACCAGCCACTCCTCGGAAGGAAGGTTGGGCAATCCTACTTCCGTAGTGATGGTGCCTCGGAAACCCAAGGAGGGGTCACTATGAGTCGGGGCCGACTCGACAGCAAATAACAACAACAACAACAACAATATCTGTATTAGGAGCCTTGGTGGTGCGGTGGTTAAGCATCTGGCTGTTAATCGAAAGGTCAGCAGTTTGAACCCACCAGTTGTTCAATGGGGTAAAAGACCAGGTGATGTGCTCCTGTTAATATTGTATCCTTGGAAACCCTATGGAGCAGTTCTCCTGTACGGTTGCTATGACAATAACAACAGTATCCATGTTGCTTGAGGGTTTTTCTTTACTGAAGTGCACAATACTTGGCACTTGTGGATCTACTGAATTTTTACTTAATTGATTAATTATATTCTTGGACAAATCTATATTACACAAATACTTCTTAAGTCTGAAAAGTATTATAAATTTCTTATCTCTTAAGCCCCTTTTCTTAAATTAGTCTTTGAAAAACTTCCTTTCAGTTTGTTCTATTTGTAATCAGATGTCCAGTTATGACAACATCTGATAGCTCTTATTTGGACATGGTCTTTGTGTATTTTATTGCTGATATATGTCATTTCCACTTATAGAACTATGTATTGGTACATTGTTTTGAGATATCTCAACAGTATTTCTCTTGTGAATACATCTCCATGTATTAAATTAAAGGCACCAGATAATTAATTAATATCTAATTAATTATTATAGATTATCTAATTATTAATTAATATCTAACTAATTAATTCTTGATTAATTAAAGGCACCAGATAAACATAATTGGATAATCATTTTAAAAAATATATTTTAAAATGTTTATTTTAAAAATATGTTAGCTGATCATTAACACCTCTTCTTAAAAATAAGCTGCTGTTGTTATGTGCCATCGAGTTGGACCCGACTCATAGTGACCCCTCCTTGGGTTTCTGAGGCAGT
>NW_006921598.1:16306434-16334763 GCF_000298275.1 Orycteropus afer afer
GTGTTTGAACCACCAGCCTTCTGGTTAGCAGTCAAGTGCCTTTAGGCACTATGCTATCAGAGCTCCTAAAAATAATCTAGTCCATGAAAATAAATGTACAGATTTTATTTCTTTTTTTCTGTTTTTAGTTTGAGCTATGTTATATTAGTGATAGGATGTATTCACAATATTTTCAAGCTTTCAGTTACTTGTATCTTGTTTGTAAATTGTTCTTGGTTATCTGTGACCTATTTTGTCAGTTAGATCTCTGGATTCTAAGAGCATCTCAGAAGACTTTATATGAAGTCTGTTTAGGATGAAAATAAAAAAGAATGGCCTAGGTTTTTAGTAGTTATTACAAATTAAAAATGTTAAAAATTTTTGGCAACTAGAAAGATCTTTCCCACTAATTTTACATTCAAAGGAATGCATTTGGCTTTGATTTTAAATATATGATTAGAAATCATTAAATGTTAGGCCAAATGTTTTTATTATAATTTTATATAAATTAAATCCAACTTTTAACATCTAAGACATGTTTTGTTTAATATTGATTATACAAATTTAAATTCTGAATTTTCTTGAATTTTTTTTCTCCCATGAGAAATTACCAGACAGTTGCTGGGAATGTCATGGGCATGAAAAATGAGTGTCCTGTTGTTCTGTGTCCTGTAGATTCATATTTGACTAGAATGTGTTGTGCATCTTCACTTTCAGTCTTCTCCAGCCACAACTGTTACGTCTCCTAACTCTACACCAGCTAAAACTATTGATACATCCCCACCGGTTGATTTATTTGCAACTGCATCTGCTGCTGCCCCAGTCAGGTTAGTCAAAGAGTGTACAGTGAACTGTTCATGAATATTTTGATTAGGCTTTTTACTGTACCCAAATGATTTCACAATTAAAATCTAGCCCTAGTAACCTTATGATATTTGGCATTATTTTTGGTATACCAAGTAAGTCCTTTCACACCATACACAGTTACTTAGCCTATACCTGTCAAAGTATTCAGAAGACCTAAGTTATAGAAATCACTCTGTGAAATGAAGTGGAAGAGTGATCCACATACTTCAGGTTCTAGTGAAGGAATTGGGTTCTGTGGAAAAAGTTTTCTAAAATTAGTTTCTTGTTGTTGAAAAGTTAAAAGATGTTTTGTAGTGCTTTAAAGGAAAAAAAAATGCAGATATAGGCTAATTAGCTGCTGTGTATGAGGAACATAAACTCTGTGGGTAGGAAGAACCCTCTGGGTTGTCCCTAATCTGTTTTTAGCACATAGAGGTTGAGGGCAGTGGTAGTTCAGTGGTAGCATCCTCACCGTCCATGTGGAAGGCCTGGGTTTGATTCCCAGCCTATGCTAAGCTTGCGTATTGCTATAGTGCTGAAAAGGTCTCAACAGAGCTTCCAGAATAAGACAGACTAGGAAGGAAAAGCCCTATGGATCACAATGGTCATATCCCATTGGCATGGGGGTCGCCATGAGTCACTAATGGCAGTGGTTTCTGTTTAAAACAGAACTCCAACTCCTAAGGTCCCTTCCTCAAATAATAATTTGGGTCAACTCTGTGGTTCTTTTGCCTTAGGATTATACTCTCATTGTAGTGTATATGTGATTCTGATTATCCCAAAACCTACTGCCATTGAGTTGATTCTGACTCACAGCAATGTTTTAGAGTGGAGTAGAACTGTCCCACAGGGTTTCCAAGGCTGTAAATCTTTACAGAAGCAGACTTCCTCATCTTTCTCCCATGGAGCGGGTGGTGGGTTAAAATAACCAATATTTTGGTTAACAACCAAATGCTCTAACCACTGTGCCACCAGGGCTCCTACTGTGATTATAACTGTCCTGTATTTGGATGATTGAATTTTGAAATACACGTTAAACCCAAGAGTTGTACCTGTGTTAACTGTGTGTACCACCCTCTGCTTGCTTATTTCTGCCTTTTACAATAGCAACATTGGTAAAAAACCAAATCCTTTTTGCTATTAATGCTCAGATAAATTGTTTCTTATCAAAGCTTTGATTTCAGACTTAATAATAAATGTGTCTTTCTATTCTGGTACTTAGACCAGTTATGCTAATGAAGTGGACATCAAAACTATGCAGTGCTTTCAGGGGTTTTCAAAAACAGCAGCAGAATCTGTTCTTCCAAAGATTTTCCTGGAAACCCAATAAGTAAAAAAAGATAAAGGTGGAACTGCTGTCTATGAGGAGGGAACCCTGGGACCCTAATGACTTGTTACCTTTAAACAACTGTTTCTCACACCTGAGTGTACATATAAATCACCTAGGGTTGGTTGTTTTGTTTTGTTTTGTTTTTTTAATCAAAATTCTGAGTTAGTCAACATGGGGTAGGCCTGAGGTTCTGCTTGTCTAAGTTCTCAGGATGCTGCTAGTTTGTTGGAAACTATACTTTGAAGCCTCTAGACCCCTCCTTGGAAAGTCTGCAAAAGAAGGAGCTTAGAAAAGCACACTGCAACTGAATAAGAATGAAAAAAATGGAGAACTAATTTTGGTGAGACTTCTTACAGGCAAATGTGATATATTATAATCTAACTTAGATAAAGGATAAATTAGTGATTAAGTATTTACTTTAGAAAAAGTATCCTCAGGTTTATAAATAAATTCATCTCATGACATGATTTTTTTTTCCATACAAAATAAACATAGAAAACATAGAAAAGGAAACAATTATTCATAATCCTCTTACACTAATACCTTTAATATTCAGAGGATATTTCCTTCTGTCACATTCTTCATAACCAGAATTTTTAAAACTACCCAATTGGTACAGCATGTTTAAGAAAATATCCCTTTCCTTTGAAGAATTTAAGTTTTCCCTTTTAATTTTTGCTGTCTGATTTGTTGAGTTACACATTGCTTGAAGTGCAACTTAATTTTGTTATTTTCTGGAGAACAGGGTCAGTAGACTACAGCACATGGGCCAATCTAGCCCTCTGTTTTTGTAAAAGAAGGTTTAATTAGAACCAAGCCATGTTCATATGTATTTTGTCTATGTCTGATTTTGTGCTGTACTGGCAGAGTCCAGTAATGATAGAGACCATGGAGCCCACGAAGCCTAAAATACTTAACATCTGACCCTTTACAAAAACATTTGTCAACCTTTTTTGTACAAGTACATTTGGTTATTTTGTGCCATACTTTCCAAAATACTAATTTTATTTTATTTTGAATATCTGAAATTTTTGCTTGTTTTCCTGCATAAATCATTATTTTAAAACATCATCGAATTATACAGCTCAAAAATCTGATTTTAAGAGTCTGTGTTCCTTTCAGCACTTCTAAACCATCTAGTGATCTCCTCGACCTCCAGCCAGACTTCTCCCCTGGAGGGGCAGGAGCAGCTACAGCACCAGCACCACAGCCGCCTTCCGGAGGGGCCACCGCTTGGGGAGGTAAGTGCTGAGGGACAGTTGTGCTGTATTTCTTTTTATTCGTTTTGTTTAAATTGTAATCTAATTTAGAAAAAAGATGAATTAGTAATTAATTATTCATTTTAGTGAAGTAGCCCCAGGCTTTAAATAAATTCATCTCAAGAGATGAAATTTTTCTATACCAAAATAGGGAAAAAGAAAAAAAAGTACCCATTAATGTTTTTAATTTAGCTTTTAATTGTTATCTTTACTTTTCTGACTATTCAAAATAATGTTAAAAACTGGGAGGGAAAGTACTAAAAATAGCACTTACTGATTGATACATATTGAGAGAGAGAAATAAAGAGAGAGACAGAGAAAGTTCCTATTGGATTCCTTTAAGCCTGAATTGGTTGCATTCATACTGTTATTTGACTTTATGCAATTCAAATCCTGTGTAGATTCTTATTTGTGTCACAAAAACATCCATATTAAACTGACTGAGAGGAATCACATCTAAGCACTTGATTCCCATTTGATTCATGGATCTTGAAATAAATCAAGCTTTTATAAATAGTTAATTAAAAAGCATTTTAATACTAATATACAAATTAAGCTAATTCCTGTATAATTTTCAAAGCTGTGCAAAGTTGTATCTAAATATCTTGCCTACTGCATCAAACTATCCAAATGAAATTTTCAATAAATTAAAAACATGCTCATTGGAATTTCATAACTTTAAAAGCAACAAGGTAAAAGACTTAATAACTCATTAACGAAGAAACCGATAAGATAATAGTAAAACTGGTTCAGAGAGCGTTTTGAGGAACTGGGTATTTATAGACATTTGAAAAGGTAAGTTAGAAAAAGATGGCTAGATTAGGCACAAAACTGGGCAATGCCCAGCAGGGCAATAAAAATCATAATCTCACAGGTAGAAATTATTTTCATCTCTAGAAGAAAAGATCTATAACTTAATATATCATTTCAGAGTCTGAGTCCTTCAGTAACAGTGAATAGCAAAGTCAAACAAAGCTACATTCCCCTAGATAAATAATCCTTGTGTGGGCTTGTTAAACGGTGTGCCCGTATGACGTTGAAAGTATATGCTGTGACTTCTTGATTTTATTTTCAAGGTTTTTTTATTTTTTCTTGTTAGCAAAATAAACAGAAAGATAACAAGTTCTGAAATAAAGCTGCTAACAACAGATTTGGGAGCTCTGGTGGCGTAGTGCCTAAGGCATTTGACTGCTGACCAGAAGGCTAGCGGTTCAAACCCACCAGCCACTCCTTGGAAGGAAGGTTGGGCAATCTACTTCCATAGTGATACCTCCTTGGACACCCAAGGAGGGGTCACTATATTTTGCTTTTCTACTAAATATTTAACCATTCTTCTATGTTGAGATGGTCAACTCCTAAGACTACAGCTATCAATTTTTTAAAAACTAAAATTGTTCTTTTACCTTCATTTAACTTAATTGTCAATTGTTGAAGGGAAATATTGCTGAAGAGACTTCACAGTGGCATTTTTCTGGTTCTCGTGGTTTTGTCCTGACCATCATCTTTTAAAAATGTTTGATTATTTCAATTTACTAATAATTTATTTTTATTACCACAGTGTTATTATATAAGTATTAATTTTTTCCTATCTTATTCAAGGATGTTTAAAGTCCATAACCTTAAATCAGACTTTCTCAGTCATAAAATTCATACAAATGACTTTTATAGAACTTTTGTTATTTAGTTATAACTTTGTGGGTTTATAAAAAACAAGCTTTTTCAGTTTTATATGAATGTATTAACTCTTTAAGTCTCTCAACTCTTTAAATCAGCATTATTTCATACTTCATCATTTTTAGAACTCATCAAACATTGAGTGATATAGTTAGAACTTTAATAAATAAACAATGAAACTGTCGTCTGTTACCTTATTCCCTGGTAAGAAATTGAAGAGAAGCTTTGTCATCTTTTTTTCATACTTTTGCCACAGAAAGTAGAATGCCAAATGAGCAAAAAGAAAACAGTAGGTGAAATCTTTTTTTAAAATGTAATTTAAAATTATTATTCATATTAATCTTTAAGCACTTTTTGCAAATCACATAATATTGTAAGGAAAAGGTTATAATACCAGTAACCAATTTTCTTAGAATACACATCAGTCATTTTAGATGTAAGTAACTGTTGATGAGTGAAGCATTGATGGATCATTGGATATGAAAGAAATCATGTGGTTTCAGCCAGGGCTATCCAATATGAACATGCACTTTGTACATTTCTGAAAGGCAAGTGAGAGAGGCTATAATCTAGCCTGAATTTGCTAGCCAACCTATAAGCTCTTCCTTTTATCCTTGAGGAAGAAGTGCTTTTTTAGTTGTAATTTTTCTACCCAGAGGAAACACTTTTTAAAATAATTATCACAGAGATACTTTATAGGGTAGCAGAAGCCTTAACTGAGGGCCTGATGGCTGTCTTCTGAATAATTAGATACCATTAGCCTTCTGTCTCAACAAAATATCTACAACTGCAGTATTTCATAGAAATAGGATTGTCAGTGCAGGGTGAGGAGATTACTCATAAAAATTTCTCCAATTCCTAAGCAAAATAGTAAACATTATAAACCTTAAGTAATTGAAGTAAATGTTCACAGTATAAAATTGGGAAACTCTTATGTAATGATTACCTTCTGTTGGCATTTATTCTGTAGGTACCCAGTGGTGGTTGGAAATGATACCAACATACTTAATATGTTTTGGCTCATTTGACTAAATAGAAAAGAGAAAAATCACTTTGCCAGTCTTGTTTGATGTGATCAAATCATTTCTATCAAAGCATATTTGAATTTAATATAACTAGATACTAAAATGCAAACTCTAAACATCCTTAAACCTATTTAGATGTGTTTATTTAACTATAATGATTATGAAAGGCTCAGGTTTCTCTAGGGAGTTAAAGGTACTGATAAAATTAATATTTCCATTTTAGGAGACATAGTGTAAGTGACAGTTGGGTTCACCCCTCCCATTGGTGCAAAGCAATAAAATTTTAGCAAATTTATGTTTTGGTAAGTTTAATTTAAATCACATATATAAGAATGGGCATTTCTCTGGGCTGATAATGAACTCATTTGACTGAAGGAGTACAGAGAATTTTTTAAGTCCCCACCTGTGGCCTCATAAGAGGTAAGATGTTCTTTATTTCATAATAAATTCATCTCTCAAAAGCACAAATATGTATATTTGTTCTGTGTATATCTTAGGAGTGGGAAAATGTACTTTCTTTTTAAAAAAAAATACTTGATCTGAGTATTCTACTTTTTGAGAAATATAAAGTTTCTGTTAGGATTTTATTAGAATTTAAATTAAATACCAACATGCATTTGAAGCTTAATCAATACTATTAATTATATGACTCTAAAAAGTTTCCATGAAGTACATTAATAACTACAATACAATTAGATTTTGTGGCTTACGTCACCATTTGCTTGTTAATGAAAGCCTGGGGGACATACTTATAGGCTGCTTTCATACATGTGCCTGCACGCATATACACACAGGGAGATTTAGGGAAGCTTTGAAATTCACAGTCCTGTAATAGTGGCACAGTGGTGAGAGTGTTCAGTTGCTAACCAAAAGGTCAGCAATTCAAACACACCAGTGATTGTACTGGAGATAGATGTGACAGTCTGCTTCCATAAAGATTTGCAGCCTTGGAAACCCTATGGGGCAGTTCTACTCTGTCCTATAGGGTCACTGCCAACTCAATGGCAGTGGGTTTTCTTTTTATTTTGTTTTATAATGGAATTGCAACTTGACTTAAATATTAAGCTATTCTTATTATTAGCTATCTTTATGGAACATTTGGTATGTTCCAGGTATGGTTACTTTAGTGTATTTACACATTTAATCTTCATAATAAACCAAAAGGTCAAGTCATGTTTTGCTGAACTATAGATTTCTTTGCTAGTTTAGTTGTAGTTTTGTTTTCTCAGTTGTGGTGAATTGTGATGGGGGGATTAGTTGCCATCAAGGTGATACAGAGTCAGTATTTTCTAGCAATTTCTATAATGTAGAATAATCACTAGTTCTGTACTACTTGTAAATGAATTGAACTCTACTGCTGTAATTTTTTTCATGTAGTTTAATCTCTTTTTTAAAGTGACAATTTTGAGACTATTTAATAACTGGTCTCCTTATCCTAAAATAAGGATTTTTTTTTTCTTTTACGGTAGGGAAAAATTTGCTTAAAACAAGGAATAGCTGAAATAAATGGTATTTCATAAGGAACACTGAGATTCTGGAGATTTAAATCTATAGATGTCAAGAATGGAAAAAGTTTTCCAACCTTAATTATCCACCAATAGACTTGTAAACCTCATTTTCCATTATATTGTTGTAGGGTATCTCACCACTGTCCATCTGAACAGAATGCTAGCTCAAAAGCAAGATACTAATATTCTAATCTATTATACTTCTTTCTTTTTACAGTCTTTATTTCTGTCTCTTTCCATTGTACCTAAAGCCTTCTCCTTTCCCATTTACCACATTATGAAATAAATTGCCCATTAACTTTTATAGACAAGAACAGGTCTGGAAACTATAAAATCACATTCTTAATTCTTCTGCTGAGTGCAGCTTGTACTAGCCACTGATGGTGGCAGGACTAGTGACAGTTCTACCACCACCAATGCCAGAAAAGAGGAACCAAGTCCATCTGGCTTCTGATGACCCACTTGATTTCTAATTAATATATGTAGTATGTTTGGCTGTGAGTAACAGTAGTATTAGGCCAGATGCTGTTGGTTTGAGGAATTACTTGAAGTGCCTTCTGTTTTGCCTCAGGATTTAAAGATGGGAACAATAAAAAATTTAGTACTCCCAAGCCAATGCAAAGGAGCTCTGGTGGTATAGCGATTAAGGCTGCTAATGAAAAGGTTGGTGGTTTGAACCACCAGCCGCTCCACAGAAGAAAGATGAGGCAATCTACTTCTGTAAAGATTTACAGCCTTAGAAACCCTATGAGGGTCTCTATGAGATGGAGTTGATTCTATAGGAGTGGGTTTTGTTTTGGTTTATGTTGTGAGACAATGTTTATATATGTAAAGGTTTTATGTATGTTGGGAAAAAGTCTGCTAGGGTGAAACTTATACAGGAAAAAAAATGTTTATGTTAGGTTTTTCTCTTTCTAACTCCTAAACTTAATATTTAATTCTTTGAGTATATTAGATATGTTCTGTAATCTAAACTACAATTAGTATAGACCCACCATTTATTCTTGGGTATTTTGGACTTAAGTGACACATCAAATCAAATTCAGTTAATGACGGTTTCTTCAGAATTGGCTTTCATAGTACAGTGAAAGCAGTCAAAGCAGATGACATGGTGAATTTGGGAAGAAGTTAATTGTTTGTCAGAGCTGTTTAGGCCTGAGTTAAGGTAAGTCACTTTACTTCCCTTGTGTTCTGGTTACCTAGTGCCACTCTGACAGGAATACACCACAAATGGGATGGCCTTAACAAACAGGAGTTTATTCTCTTACAGTTTGGAGGCTTTAAGTCCAAGTCCAAAGTGTCAGGCTCTAGGGGCTGGGTAAAAGCCCCTCGACCTTGGGCTTACGCTCTGCCTCCTGCTCCTGGCCCACTGAAGCTAGAGGCATCTTTTCACTCAGGCAGCTACTGTCTGCTGAGGCTAACAAGCCCAAGGTTGACAAATAAAATGGCACAGTCCTGATCTTACCAAACCACAGAGATACTTTATAGGGTAGCAGAAGCCTTAACTGAGGGCCTGACGGCTGTCTTCTGAATAATTAGATACTATTAGTCTTCTGTCTCAAGAAAATATCTACAATGCAGTATTTCATAGAAATAGGATTGTCAGTGCAGGGCGAGGCGATTACTAATAAAAATTTCTCCAATTCCTAAGCAAAATAGTAAACATTAATTCAAGTCCATTGGGAGTCCCAAGGTCAGCAGAAAATGGCAGGCTCCTGAACAATGACACAGCTACATGCAGGGTGCAAGCGTGCCATAAGCTAGATACCATTCCCAAAGCTGCTTCTTATATACAGGAAGCAGACCACATCCCTAAAGCAGCTACTCAGCTGCCCCAATACCTTCCACCATAGAGTTAATTGCTAGTCTCACCATGGGGAATAACTACATTCAGCTGCCCAGCCACTCAACCAGATCCAGCCAAGTTGAACACAAACATAACCACCACACCTTTCCCTCAGTTTTCCCATCTATAAATTAGAAGCGTGGTCTAGAGGATTCCCTAAGATCCCTTCCAGCTTGAACATTCCATTAAAATAATAAATAATACATGCATTTTAAAAATCTCAAATGGTCTGGAAAGGTACATGAAAATTAAAATCGCTTCAGTGAGTGTCTTACCCTGCTTGGACATTGGTATGGTTAAATGTTTCAACTTTAGCTCTTCTTTCTTTGTATGCTGCCATATAATGGACATCGATAGACCTTTTGGGAGAGGGTGAGTACAGCTTTATTTGTAAGCTTCTGTTTTGAGAGGTTTCCGTATCTTAATAGCTGTCCTTATATTGGTCATTTGGCATCTGGTGCATCTCTTGTCCTTTCCTTTTCTTCTCTTCCATTTGCTCTCCGTCTCTGGTGAAATATAGATTCTTTGGCTGCACTTTCCTCTGTTCCCTCTGAAGCACAGATTTCAGATCCCTTTGCACCAGAACCTACCCCTCCTACTACAACTGCTGAAATTGCAACTGCTTCAGCTTCTGCCTCAACTACTACAACTATTACTGCTGTCACTGCTGAAGTGGATCTCTTTGGAGGTTAGTCAGTCCCGTCAGCATCTGTGATTTCCCTTTCAGGATTGCTAAAATGACTTGGGAATGAAGGTCTTTAACATTTTTGCAGTGTGTAACAGTATGTCAGGGTGTTGAAGCACTTTTAAAATGTATTTTCATGTATATTTATCTTCACCAAACATTCTGCCTTAAGTTTAGCATTTTTAGAGCAGAGATTACAATGTTTTGTATTTTTTTTTCTTTTAAATTAGGGTTTAAATTGCTACTGAAACTCCTTTTTTCAGGGATGTTCCCGCCCTTTAGTATCTATATAAAAGTGATACCAGACTTCTCTGTCAGATTTACATTTGGGCTGGATTAGAACTAGTTTAGAGAATACTATTGGGGGAATATAGAAAGGGTAATCCTAGCCTAAATTACTTCTTAAGATTTAGGACTAAAAATCAAAGAGATTTAGAGGTCTCTTTGGTGGCATAGTGGTTAAAGCATTTGGCTGCTAACTACAAGGTTGGTAGTTCAAACCTGCCAGCAGCTTCAGGAGAGAAAGATGAGGCAGTCTGCTTCCATTAAGATTGACAGCCTCGGAAACCCTGTGGAGCAGTTCTACTCCATTCTATAAGGTCACTATGAGTGGGAATCAACTCATTGGGAGTGGATTTCTTTCTTTCTTTCTTTTTTGTTTGTTTTTAAAGAGAGTTTAGGGTTCTGCTGGTTTTTAGCTTTAAGCTTGTTTAAGCTGTTCTTTTACTTGACTCATCTTTGGCTTTGGAACTTTAAGAGAACATTTGAATCAGCACTTGAAATTCTGATTAGAAGCAGATTTAGGTCAGTTTTTCACATGATTGTCTGAAAATATACTTTCCATGCATATGTAAATTCTGGCACAGATTTGATTTACAGCTGTGGACTTGAGTAAACTATCCTAGACTCGGCCAGTACAATGTACCTGAACCTGATGAGCCATTTCATCTGAAGCCAGTTTATTTATGTATTCCCATTGAATGGCTGCTAATGTTCAAACCTACAAATGTGGTAATATCAACTATATACATCAAAAGGTGTTATAGTTTTATATTTCCTTGTTATAATATAACATCTTTCCCAGGACATTTTAGGAATATGGTAAAGAAATTGAGAAAGCCACCAGTGGGGAAGAGAGGAAAGACTTGGTAGGCCCTGGTGGAGTTAACACAGTCCCTTGGGAACATACACTTAAATGCTGTCACATACTGCCATGCTGTGTGCTATGCTCCAGTCTCAGTTTTGCCAACATTGTCTAAGAGGAGAAGCACTCAACTAGACAGCGTTACTGCCACAGATTCAGTTAGGGAATTTGCTGCTGCTGTGCTGTGCTGCCATTCATTTTACAGGAGAGACCTGTAGAAAAAAGTGGGGTAGCGGGACTTGTTTACAGACCTTGGCATATATTGTTACAAAGAGTCACCCATTGTAGGAAATTTGCTTTTCATTTATGCTTCTGTAACTTTTGAGGCCAAAAATTAAAGTTTTAGCTTAAATTTATACAACTGCTTTCTTCCTCATTCCCTTTGTTGTTGTTTTGCTTTCGGTGTGGATATGGGTGGCTTCTTATAGGCAAGTGTTCGCATGCGAAGGACTGCAAAGAAAATGGAAAACTTGGATAGCCAAGAATTGTGTGCTGAAATATTTTTGCACCTATCGATGTTTAAATTTTTGTTTTTCAGTCCATTTGTAAGGAGCTTAATTAGAAATTAATCAAGTCCTTCTTGCTTCTCTCATGGATTTTCTTCCTTGACGTATTCTTTGTGGTTATCATTTATTAGCGCTTTGACTAATTCCATTTGTCAAGCAGAAAAAGCTACATCTTTGAAATATTTTCCAGATGGCATTCTTTTTACTTTTAAATACAGACTTAAAGGACTAGTACTGCAGAGAATATAACTTAATGCCAAAGAATGGGGCTGTCCTTGTGATTTCGCCAGTATCCTCTATAGTCATCTGGCTGGACGATGAGTAAAGATGAGTCTGTTTGTGAAATCTGAGGACATTTGTTTTTGTTGGTCTGTATAGTTCTGTAAACTGTTTCTGGCCTCTTCACAGCTGTAAGATCAACATCCTCTGTGCTCCATTCTCTAAATGCATCATTATCTGTTTTATGGCTTTCAGTGGTTTTCCCCAATTCCTTTCATGTCCTTTATGGGTTTATAAGAAATAATTTAGAGATGTGATTTTAAATAAAAACCTCAACTTGTATCTCTTTGGTATTTCATGTGGCCATTTTTTTTAATACTTTTTCTCTCTAAAATGGGGCAAATTGTAGAACTCTAGAATAACAAGGGCTTTAGTTATATTTTGTTTTCACTGCTTTATAAATATACCCTTTTGTGATTCTGTGTAGCCTGTTCAGCACTACTAAATAGTTTTCTTTAGAAATAAACTTAATGATTTTCAATTTCAGAAAAATGGCTGTTTTAGTTCATGAATGTTAATTCATAAATATGAAATATTAAATTTGTATTATTTTAGTACTATATTTACATTATAGGTCTGGAGAATAGGGAATTTCTTTTGTGTCTAAATACTGAGAATGATAGACAAATAACATTTTAGTCAGTTCAATTAAAAAAAAAACCACTGCCACCAAGTGTCTTCCGACTCATAGCAACCCCCATTGGGTTTCCAGGGTGTTAAATCTTTACAGAAGTAGATTGCCCCATCTTCCTTCTGCTGAGTGGCCTAGTGGGTTTGAACCACCAATCTTATGGTTAGTGGTCAAATGCCTTAGGCACTGTGCCACCAGAGCGCCTTTCAATATAATTTCAATTCAATATGTAAACTCAATATAATTTCAATATAAGTCATCAAGGGAGTTCTGGTAGCATAGTGCTTAAGGCATTTGACCTTTCTGTGCATAAAAATCATAGAGTCACTGTGAGTCAGAGCCAACTCACTGGCACCCAACAACAACAACATGCATAAAAAAATATTAAAGAAATAATTGCAGATACACTAAAATATCTTTAACATAATAATACAGTGATAATGATAATAATGTTTTGATGCATGTCACAAAGTAGGGCCCATTAGTTGTTGTTACAAACCATTGTTGGTACCTCAGATTTTTAATATAATAGACTTCACTTTATGGGATTGGTTTGTAACTCCTTCTTGTATGTAGTTCAGAAGTCAGTAGCCCAGGGACTGCCTATGTTACATTTACTAAATATAAGAAGTAAAATCTCTTGTGTGTGTTTCTGCAGAGTAGGACTGGAAGACAGTGTGGTACTTTAAAAAAAATTAGTAAAACTTAAAATTGTTGATAGAGATTAAAAAAAAACTTTAAAACATCCTATTTTTCATATATGAAAACCTTGCTAACAATGGCACAGTGACTTGTGACAACAGGGTTTTTCTAACACTAGAATGCTAAATGATATTAATTGCTCTACATGCTTCCCAGGTACCCTTTTGATCAACTGTGTCCATTTGTGAACAAGCCCTCAGGGGAATGCTAATATGTTGAGCACAAAACTAAGCAACTGGAGAACAGAGAACTTAATTTACAAGCTTGACTTTCTGTTGGTTTTCAAGACAAATTAATCATGCGTCCTTAAAACAAATCCTTAAATATAAGTACTTGAAACTAGATTTTACATAAGAGCCTTATAACCAGGGACCTCTAGAGAAGAAAAGGAATTTGATAGATGACTCTTGAGCTGTTGAGAATGTCATTTGAAGATGGCTTTTGTGGCTGGAGAAGCCCTGAAGAGAGTTTACAGCTCTTAAGAGATGCAGAAAGATTGTGGTGGTGGTGGTGTTACAAAATGCTGGTGTGCAGCAAAGGAAGACAACAGTTTGCTGATCTTAAGGCCTGGACTCTGTCCATAGTTGTAGAACAGCAGGAACAAGCATTCCTAGAAAACAAACATTCCCAGGCCAAAAAAAGAGGCAGGATATAGACGTGAACTACAAATGGGTGGCAAATGAAAGAGAACTGGATTGGAAATGGTTCTAATTTTTAATACTGGATGGATAATACAACCATTGATAATGAAAGAGAACTAGGTATTAAGGGAAGTTTTGAACAGAGTAGACAGCTAAGTTGAAAATGTTTAAGTTATAGGAGAAGTATCAAAAGATGTCTTGCTGACATGAAAAACAAAACAAAACAAAAAACTTCTGATGATGAACTATAGATATGAGTTTCACCTCCTTATGTTGTTAGGTGCTATAGAATTGATCCTGATGTAGAATGACCTCATAGGACAGAGTAGAACTTCCCCATAGGGAGGCTATCAGTCTGTACAGGAGCAGATCACCAGGTCTTTTCTCCATGGAGTGCCTGGTAGATTCCAACTGATGACCTTTTGGTTAGCAGTTGAATAGTTAACCATTGCTGCCACCAGGGCTCTTCACCTACTTACACATTGGTGATAATTACTCAATATCCTCATACTTTTCTGTGTGTTCTTCTACCCCAGCTCCTAGGATTTTCATGTTCCAAGTCCTACATTGTAATATCCTTAACATGGCATCTGGAGAAGTAGGCCTACCCTATCCTTGATATATTTTTCATACGCCAGCATTATTTCTTTGGCCTCTTTCCTGACCTCCACTCAGAATTTATATTCCCTCAGTGTAGCTAAGGGAGACAATCAGATCAAATATATCTGTGAGATATAAATAACCAATTGTCCCATTATTCCCTCTAGGGATATTTCTGCCCTTGCAAAGGACTTTTTCTAACCCAAATGACCATACAATTAAATGTTTATTATTCCATGTAACACTGTCCCTCGAGATGTTACTAAAGTGTGTTTCATATCCAGATCAGTTTGAGACATGCTGAGTTAAACCAACAAACAAGAGTTTTGACTATAGGCCTTCCTAGAAAGTAAATCCAGGTAGGGGGATATACTGTGTGGCATTTCCTAAGTGTATATAATGAATTCTCATTGATGGCAGGAGGGAACAGTATTCTAGGGAACACCAGTCAGTATTATGGAAGACAGTATTTTGTATTTTGAGTTCTATCAGGTAAGTGGCAGTTTCTAGGTAAGGGTTGATCCCTAGCCTCCAAGAGTTACTTCTCCCAAGCTGCTCACACTTATGATCACTTTATTCCTTTTCTAGTTTTGAAACCATAGAGTATCTATGCAAGTTCCAGGCTTTTTTTTTTTTTTACCATAATTAGCATAGTTTGTTGGAGAAATGCATTGTGAGCCATTTGTATACACCAGCCATTTATAAGTTGGGCATTTATAAACTAGGGCTACCTGTATATTAATGGATGTTATCATTACAGTATTATAAATAGTAAAACACTTGTAATATTAAAACATGAAACTGTATTTTAATTCGTTGAAAATTATTTTTCAAATAATACAGTAATATCTGAAAACAATCAATTTAAGTAAATATAAAAGTATTACAGTGTCATTCCTTAATTTCATTATCTTTTTATTTCTTTAAAATAGATAAAGCAAATGCTTTTCAAGGACAGTGAAGGCTTAACTCTTTTGAACAAATTATAAAGCTTTTATGTTAACAGTGTTAATTTATCTATACTAGACTATAAAAGTTTTTGAACTGCAATTGTTTGTTTACAGTACTACCCTGTATTTTATTGTATTGGCATTAAAGAAGACATTCACATTTGCTAGAAGCCACTAGTCAGAGATATCATAACAACACAGTGAATAAATACTACCTGGACATCAAAGTTTATTATCTTAAATTACATTGTAAAGTTATTTTTGTGTTGTAATTTTCACATCCATTAATTTTAATGATACATAAAACATGCTTCTCAGAGCCCTTATACAATGAGAATCTTGTTCCTTTTGGATCCTCATAGGCCTCAGTAGTAGTACTACTTGCATGTAACTAACATACAGGGGCACAAAGAATAATTGTTTTATGACCATCAACAATGCATGGGCCATAAAAATGCCTTTTTAAAAATTCATGTTGTATAAGGGAGCCTTCTTTGCAATTTAACTTGGTTCTTTTACTATATTTTCTTCTCTTTTTATTCTTTTAATTTCTGTTATTTTTAAAAACTGCACCCAAGATGCCTTTGCAGCTTCTCCCGGGGAGGCCCCTGCAGCATCCGAAGGGGCCGCCGCACCAGCTACCCCAACCCCTGTAGCAGCAGCACTTGATGCATGTTCAGGAAATGGTGGGTTTAACGTCCTGAGTCAGTCTGTTATGTTTCTGTCCTAACATGAAGCCTTTGTAGTTAGATGTGACCACATGTTTTTCTAATTTAATTTCTTCTGAGTATAGACTGTCAATCATCATAAATGAATGAATGATGCTAGCACTTAAAACATTAAGAGAACGATGTGCATACTTATCAAAATTGACAATTTCTCAAGATTGACAATTTTTGTAAGTGCAAGTATGCTCCCTTAATGTTTTTATTCTCTAATGCTGTATTGCATTCTTTTGTGACACCGAGTTCAAATGAATCAGGATGTTGTAATGAATTTTCAGAGCTATCAAACTGACCAGATTAAGTAAGGATTTTAAGAAAAAGAATCTCTGATCCTAGACTCTAGGCTAATCTTATAATACATTGAAGTTTTTCAATTTCTCAACTTGTGATACCTACTCAGTTTTCTTTTTCTTTAGAAAAACATTCCAATCACTGATGCTGGCTGATAGAATAGTGGTTAAATCAAGCAGTCTAATGCCTAGTCAGTGTGTCACTATCTGTGTAAGGTATCTCTAACCTGTAGTTATGACAATTTTCTCGTGTCTCTTTCCTTACTGATGCTCGATGTGTCTCCACTTTCCTTTCCAAAAGACCCCTTTGCCCCGTCTGAAGGTAGTGCAGAGGCTGCACCTGAGCTGGACCTCTTTGCAATGAAGCCTCCTGAGACCAGTGTTCCTGTAGTTACCCCTACAGCTAGCACAGCCCCTCCAGTTCCCGCAACTGCTCCTTCTCCTGCTCCCGCCGTTGCAGCTGCCGCTGCTGCTACTACTGCTGCCACCACCACTGCCACCACCTCCGCCACCACAACCACCACCGCACCTCCTGCTCTAGATATCTTTGGTGGTAATTTTTTTGTTGTTGTTGGTTAACTCTTTTCATCTGGTGGATTGAATTCTGGTACTGCAGATAAACAGCATACACAATTACTGCATGAACACTGTAATTAAATGGTTCTCTAGAAACCATTAGCTGTTTAATTCAGAACCCTCTAAAGTACCAATTCAAAGGGAGAGCAATGATGTTTCAGGCTTGTTTGTCAAATTGAGTAAAGGCTTGTGTGTTCTTGGTCTTAGATTTATTTGAGTCTCCTCCTGAAGCCGCTGCAGCGCCTAAGTCAGATGCTGCTGCTCCTAGCATAGACTTGTTTGGTACAGGTAAAACTAAAGCAATCCTTTCTTTCACTTGTTTCCTTAGATGTTTTCATGATTATGCTCTTTATACCACCTGTGATGATAATGCATTTGTTAGATTTTTGACTTTGATTTCAGCTTTCTACTTACTTCTGCTTGGTTTTGGTTTGTTTCACTTTTGGAAGATGCTTTCTCCTCTCCACCACAAGGGGCCTCTCCTGTGCCTGAGAGTTCTCTCACCGCTGACCTCTTATCGGGTGAGTGCTTTTGCCAGGGCCAAGCCTTTAGAGATGTCTTGTGGGGGTTATATATGGAGAAGTGGAGATAAATGTATGCTTATGTGTCTCTAGTTCTTCGGAACTCAGAATTTATTTTTAAAATCTCATTCTTTGGACCATCACTAACTGATGAGGATTAATATTTCCACTCTAAGGCTGATGAAAAGAGATGAAATTTCTTTTTCATACTAAAACTTCTGACCTCAAGAAGTCAAATTTTATTTTCTTCTGGAAAGTATGTATTTTAAAATACATTTTCTTTTTCTTAACTGTTAAGATTGTGTTCAGTCACACTATTAGGAATGTGAAATCTGAAGATGCTGTCTGTCAAGGCTCATGGTTTCATTTTGTTTTGGGTGACCTGTCATTTTCCTGTTCTGTGCTTCACTGCAGTGGATGCATTTGCAGCACCATCTCCTGCAAGCACTGCCTCTCCAGCAAAGATAGACTCTTCAGGTGTGATAGACCTTTTTGGGGGTGCGTATCTCTCCTCCTCCTCTGCTTAAGGCATCTTTTTTCCCCTTTCAGAATAGTTTTTAGATCTTCTATTTATTATCTTCATTATTTTTCTTTTTGACTAAGTTATTTTCATCTCTTAAGTGAAGATCTTTCCATGTCTTTGCCATCATCATCTTCATCCTCATCAGCTCACAGTTTTCAGTGCATGGCCTAAACCGGATCATTTTTCATTTGGATCTTTGTGTTGTCGATGTTTTGTTCTTCCTCGTGTGGAAAAGACTGATTGGGATGTCTGCTATTCTTCCTTGGTGATCCTGGTCTGCTAGCTAAATCCATGTTCCTGAATTCTTCAAAGCAGTATAAACACCAGCTGTAATTCAGAACTGAAAACAAATAAGACAATCAAAACTGAAAGTGTAAACCACAGAGGCTGTACATTATTCTGTAAGATTTAGCTATAAATGTTGAGTTTAATATTTTAAAAAACTTCCAGAAAAATGGAAGATGTTTCACTGATTTCTATGTATTCTTTTTCTTTTATTATATATTATCTGAAGGCAGGGGATTGAACTGAATTTAACTCTTGGAACTATTCAATTGGATGATACATCTAAAATCTTCCACTAGCAGTAAATTTATAAGAAAAAGTATAGGTCTGAAGTGATTTCTTCATGAAAATCTATAATGTCTATGATTTGGGGGTAAAATAATATTCTTAGCAAGTTAAACCCACTCTGCATATCTACTGTACATTGAGGCATTGTGTTATATACCATGAGGTATAGCACAAAGAGATGTCATAATCTTTAATGCTAGGATGCTCAAAACTTGTAGCAAATGAACAATAAACTTGATCAAATGAACAATGAACTAGGGCTGTTGCTACTACTAGAATTAAGTTGTTTTTTTGTTTGTTTGTTTGTTTGTTAAGTTTAATAGAGTTCCAAATGGGAAAATTCTATTTTGTTTTGACAATTATTTTAAAATTTTGTATTCTGTTCTGATAGATAGGATAGTCCAGAAATTTTATTATTAAAAAAAAAAATAAGCATTTTAATCTTACAAAGAGGTATTCTTAAATATTTTAGAATTTATTTTTTTGAGAGAGAGAATAAACTGATCAGAGCATTGTTTAATTTACAGTCATTTCATATGTCTACAGGAGAGACCATACAAAGTGTCATTTCTCTGCACAAAACTTAAATTACTTCCTGTATTTACTATTTGCACTCTCTTACTTTTTTGCTGCAAACGGATAACGGATAGATGCGTTTGGAAGTAGTGCTTCTGAACCCCAACCTGCACCTCAGGCTGCTTCTAGCTCCTCAGCATCGGCAGACCTACTAGCTGGTAATTAATTAAATTAAAATAAAATGGTATTTTGTGGAAGTTAAGTTTGGATCTATTTTTATAATAATAGACATTACATAAATTGCAGGGTACATGTTTTCTTTCCCTTTCAAGACATAAAATTGAAAAATAACACATTATGCAATAGAAGGTTGATTAATTCCTTAGATGTTCCTAATTTCCCTCTTTTTCAGTTAGCAAGTTTCTTATTGTTTATTAAAAAGGTAATAATCTTATGCAGCAATTTTTAACTTGTATTGCCTATGCCTATCTCCATCCCCCACCCCGCTAAGGAATGTAGGGGGAAATGTACCATGGTGTTTAACAGTTGGTTTTATAATATGTCAATCATTGAGGGAGAAACTGCTATAAATTTCTCCCATCAGGTTGAAGCTGATGTTGCATATGCCTCTTTTTTTTTTTTAACAAGCTGATCATTTTTCTCTCCGAAAATTCAGAGTGTTTTCAGTTTAACAGTGCCGTGGTGTGAAATAGGTTGGCATAAAATGCCTAGAATTATTTCTTATTGCCAGGAAAGTATGGATAGAATAAAAGGAAACATTTCAAGGACTCAAATATAGTAAAAGCCAAATTCTTGTCTTCTTGAAGACAAGGCGAAGTGTGCTTAGTAATAGCCAGACTTAGAAATTATTATTTTTCCAAGGAATGCATCTGCCAGTGGCAAAAGAGTAGTGAGTTTCAGGTTCAGTTCACCAATCAAATGTAAAAGACACTGTTGGTTTACCCAGCTCTGAGTATAGTTCCAAAAAAAAAAAAAAAAAACCAACCAAAATCACTGCCATGAGTCTGTTTGACTCATGGCAACCCCTCCTTGGGGCTTCCAAGGCAGGATCTCTCTGGAGTAGATTGCCCGGTTTTCCTTCTGAGGAGTGGCTGGTGGGTTTGAACTGCCAGCCTTCTGGTTAGCAGTCAGATATAATAGAGAGCACAGCAGTAGTACCACAGAGGTCCAGACACTTGAATGAAGCTTTTAATATCCCGTTACCTCGAGGGGTACGTTTTTGTTATGCAGTTAACAAGAGCCTGTTAAGAGTACAAGTCACATCAGGACAGGGAAGCCACCATGTCTAAGATCTCTCAGTTTCGTAAATACCCTACTAGGCACGTAGCCCTTATTAGACTAAGTGACTGATTTCCATTTTTTTAACATAGCTGTAGTTCATAAATTATGAGTCGTACAATGAACAATCCTAACATCAGATACAGCAGACCTTGAGCTTCTCATGGACCGTTAAAATTATAGGAAGTTCTACTTACAGTCATATCTTTCCTCAAGAGACTGAAGAAGGGAGCCACAGCCCAGTTGTTAACCTTTTGTTACACCAGTAATTCAAACTTGTTATCTTTTCCCAGAAACATGACTGTTTGCTGCATCTACTACCAGGTGATATGTTCCTGTCTGATGAAGGATCGTGCCCTCACAGTGATAATGTCATGGATTTCTGAACTTGCAAACATGATAAGAAGCAGTGGTACCCAACACAAACCATAGTTACACATTTGGGAAAAAACTGCCAGCTCACCCAGCTGTTCTGGCCTAGATCCTCTTTATAACAGTTGCATGTTGGCCACAGAAACATTCAGGCCCTTACTAAACCAATGAAAAACTAAATTCAGATTTCCACAGTTCCACAATAAAATTTTAACAGGCCACTGAAATAGAATAGTTTTAAATGGTTATTTGGGGAAAATGATCTTTTTAATTTTAAAATAAGATTACTAATTAGAATCCTTTTCTCTGTAGTTATAATTCAGGCTGAAATGTCATATAACAAAACTTTCTTCCCTGGGCATGCCCCGCCCCTTGCCCAGCATGCCAAAGTAGAGTTTGAAGCCTACCAGCTAGAAGCCTGGCCTACTGGTCAGCCACTGTTGGTTACTTTCAGTGTTGCAAAGCCACATTGTCTTTCCCAGTGCCCTTAATCCTCTAGTATGCTCCAGGGCTGGAACCTGAATAGAAAATTGTCTTTCTAACAGAGTCCAGGACACTCAGAACTAGAGCAGACAGCCTAGTCAGAGCCAGTGAGAATAGGGAAATTTCTCATCCTCTTCCAAGTCAGAGGGTAGTTACAGAGCCAAGAAATAGAATCTAAAACACATCTGGAATAACAGGAGGGGTTTTCTCACTTACTGCGTAAGAGTACAAAAGTGAGTACTGAGCCTCAAATTCACAGCTTGATGTACAGACAGGTCTGTCTGACTTAAAAAGGGAAAATACCAAAGAGCTGCAAGTTAAGTCATTTCACTTAAAACCAAAAACCAAGCCAAACCCGTTGCATTCAAGTTGATTCCAACTCATAGTGACCCAATAGGACAGGGTAGAACTGCCCCATAGAGTTTCCAAAGCTGTAAATCTTTGCAGAAGCAGACTGCCACATCTTTCTTTGGAGGAACAACTGATGGGTTTAAACCGCCGACCTTTCAGTTAGCAACCAAATACTTAACCACTGAACCACTAGTACTCTTTATTTCATTGTAGGAAACTGTAAATTATTCATTTATATCATCTGTTCTGAAATCTTAGTAAAATGAGTTAGAAAAAGGTAAAAAAGTAGTGATAAAAATGACAGTGCCATTTACATAGGTTTTATTTACTGTGCACTTCCCATTTCTTCTGCTCCATCTTGTGCAACTGTGTTAGTGAATACACTTTCTTTTTTCTTTATTTTTTACTTAAGTAAATTAGTATTTAATTTACATCTACATAGATGTAGATGGGGGGCTCTGGTAGTGTAGTGCCTAAGGTACTTGACTGCTAACCAGAAGGCTGCTAGTTCAAACCCACCAGCCACTCCTTGGAAGGAAGGTTGGGCAATCTACTTCTGTAGTGATACTGCCTCAGAAACCCAAGGAGGGGTTGTTATGAGTCGGGTCCGACTTGATGGCACATAGCAACAACAACAACAGGTATAGATGAGTTTTAATGTCTAGTTTTTTTCTAAAACAATTTGTATAATTTACTTTATATATCTGTGAGAGTCTGATTTACTTGGCACAAGGCCACCTATTTTTTTTTTATTTTTGTTATATCATGATGTAAGAAAATATAAACTATTTTTTAATTTAGTAGGTCTTAATTTTGTGGTCCAGTTTCTCATACTACCCTCTGTTTTACTTATGAAAGAACATTTTTCATACTTTTTCAGGTTCTAAAGCACCAGGAACTCATGCTCTCTCTGAAGAGCATCATAGAATACTGATATAATTCTATTCCATGAGCTAGGAGCAAAATTTCTAACAAAAATTCCTTGTTCATTTTAAACATTTATATACTACATATGTATTGCCTTCCCTTTGTTATTTATATGTAAATTTAAAATAAACTTAATGATTGTTTTCTGAGTTTTCACATACTTTTTTTTTTAATAAATATCAATGGTAGAACAAATATTTGGGGCACTGTTGTTTAGATAAGGAGCTCTGGTGGTATAGTGTCTAAGGCATTTGACTGCTAACCAGAAGGTTGGCAGTTCAAACCCACCAGCCACTCCATGGAAGGAAGACTGGGCATCTACTTCCATAAAGATTTACCACCTCAGAAACCCAATGGGGGTCGCTATGAGTTGGAATCAGCTCGATGACAGTTTTTGTTTGTTTATTTTTGTTTTAGTTTTGGTTGTGAACCAAACACTTGTGTTTTCATGGAATAAGGATCTGCTAATTCCACATGCTATGAAATAAAAAGGAGCTCTGGTAGCATAGTGCCTAACGCATTTGACTGCTAACCAGAAGGCTGGTGATTTAAACCCACCAGCCACTCCTCAGAAGGAAGTTTGGGCAATCTACTTCCATAGTGATACCGCCTTGGAAACCCAAAGAGGGGTTGCCATGAGTGGGATACGACTCTATAACAGTGGGTTATGAAATAAAAAAGAACATTTAAAAGAAAAATAAAAAGATAAATGCAACTAATCATGAGTAACATGATGGTAGAAATTTAAACCAAAGAGAGAGGAACAGAGAGACAAGAGTTGTATTTTGTAAAGGAGTCTCTGGATTTTATGTTACTGAGTTTTAGTAGTAGGACTATTTTGTAAAAGAATAAAAAGAAATATAGTACACTGAGTCAGTAATGGGAAGATCAGACGGTCCAGAAGGTTTTAGTCACTGGACTGGGCACTCTCCCTCACTGCCTGCCTAAAGTCAGATTGCTTTTGAGGGAATAAATTTACATATAAATAACAAAGGGAAGGCAATACATATGTAGTATATAAATGTTTAAAATGAATTTTAGAGATTTTAAACCAAAAATTGAGTCATCTGAAAAATGAGGAGAAAGTTTATCAAAAACTGGTGTGTAATTTAACCCTTTCATTATTAAATCACTTTCTGCTTTAGTTTTTTTTCTTCATACCAGGTATTTTTAGTAACAGGAGTCATGCTAAAATCAAGGAGAAAAATTTTTTTGAGGTAATACAAATTTTGATACAATTATATGGGATACACATCTGCCAAGTGAACTCTGATGGTAGGATTGGTGGGGTGAGGTCCCTTTCTTCAGCGTCACACCCTACTGGGTGCTTGCACATACTACAAATGGGATAGCAGCTTCCCAAGAAGCTTGAGAGGCTGAAACTGTACATGGGTGATATATGTCTGTGGTGCAGTATATTACTTGGTATGGCTTTTCTAGCCATAGTCTTTGTAACTCCCATTGGATTACTGGATTGTTGTTGTGTTGTTGTTATGTGCCGTCGAGTCGGACCCGACTCATAGCGACCCCTCCTTGGGTTTCCGAGGCAGTATAACTACAGAAATAGATTGCCCCATCTTCCTTCTGAGTAGTGGCTGGTGGGTTTGAACCGCCAGCCTTTTGGTTAGCAGTCAAGTGCCTTAGGCACTATGCTACCATTTCTCCAGGATTACTGGGTAGGACCATGCAAATAAACTTTGCAAATAAACCATGCAAATAGAACTTTGATGTTGGGATTGATTAGTTTTGTCACTCTGCCAGGCTTATATGAGCCCTCCAAGAGGCAGAGAGATGGCAATGCCATTAAAAAAGAGCTGGAAGGGAAGAGGAGTGTGTCCTTGGACCTGACATCCCTATGCTGGACCTCCTTGACTGAGAGCCACTCCAGTGGAGAGATGCCCCAGCAGAGAGACATCCCAGTGGAGAGACTCCCCGGTGGAGAGCTGCCCCAGTAGAGAGATGGTGGCAATGGAACCAACAGGCACAAGAAAGAGTGGCAGGCTTACCTGGCCCACACAGGCAGAGGCCAGGACTAGAGGCCAAGGGCCAGAGAGGCAAGCCTGAGTGCATAACAGAGGGGAGACTATCCTGATCAAAGAATTGTATCCTGAGTGAGTTCCGGAATGTGAATTGTAGCCTGTTACGTGTCTGTGAGTTCTGTGTGGCCATTGCAATGAATTAACCAGCAGAGAAGTAGTGAGTGCTATAGGAGGGACAGTTGGTGTCAGAATTGGTAAAAAGGTTGGAGGGTGGTGGCACGTCTGGCCTCTGAATATAAGCCTTGAGCCGTTGATGGTGATTCTGTCTTCCTCTTGTAAAGTTAGAAGAGGTCTGAAGATGCTGCCCCCGTGCCCTTTTTACAGTGTCCCACAGGTCACATTAAGGCATTCAGTTAGAAAACAAAGACAAATGAATAGTCTCCTAAAAATGGACATATCTCTCTCGAAAAAAAATACAATTATTCTCCTTCCTTCAAATTTAGTTCTAGAATTGTCAAATTTAATTGTGCATGAAATGTCATCTTATTTTCCTTCCATCCCTCAAGTTGAAATTTCAAGTTATGTTTGTTGCAACCAGTATAGTAAAACTAGAGAAAGTTCTAGAGAAGACAACTATTTTGTCTGTCTAGCCAGTGAAGACAGATTAGAAGCATACTTTCTCCCCAGGTCATGAGATTACTGCTAGGACACGGGTATTATCCCAGATGAAGTCTGGCTGAAAATTTGAGAGCTTTTAACAGATAAAAGGAAATATTATTTTACACAGTGAAAAGTAAAGCTGTCAAGCTCCTCTCAAGACATGCTATCTGCAAAGATAGATGCTTGAAAAGTTATTAAAAAGATTCCTGGAGGACACATATAAAAAAGGATTGTTATGGAAAATTAGGTGAGTTGAAAGATATTCTTAACTTCTCAGGTTGACATCAACCAAGACAACTATGTTCTTCCAAAACAGACGTAATGAATGAACCCAGAATTTGCCACATCTTATCCTTAAATTGTTCTGTTGTGCACAGCATTACTATGAGCCAAGTCAGCAGCACCTAACAGCAACCACATTCTTAAATCTAAAGGAAGGGAAGGATATAGGCAGGCCCTATTAGGCCCCCTGTAGTTTTGTATTCTTGTTAGCCACATTATACAGATTACTTTTTAGCAGAGTCACAGAAGCCCTTGAAATGAATTTAAAGTACAAAAATGTTCAGTGTGGAATTAATAACTAACAACTTCCACTGAATGGGAAGGTCTGCAGAGAACCGATTCTACCTATTCTGCATGGGGGTGAGAAACAGTCTGAAAATTGTCAGACAAAAGGATCTAAGGCTTTATTTCTAGATACACTTTTTCAGATTTATCTTAGCAAATGGAATATATTAGCAACTGATTATACCCTGAGAATGATGGAAATGACATCATCTTTAGGTCTTTTCCATAACAGAGCAAATGTGAGTGTTGGAGGTGGTGTGTGTGGGAGTGTGTTTATCTGCCAACAGTTTTAAAATTTGATTCTTCCAACTCAAATGATATGACTTGATATGTAGACTATGACTGTCAGTTTTGATGCCTCTGTATCAGTAGCGTTTTGCAAGTATGTAGGCTGTTTCCCTTTAGTTACATTCCTAAGACCAATTATCTATGATAAAAGCAGTGTCAATGGATGGATTATCATCTGAAGATCAGCAAGTTCAAATATATGTTCAAACATAAGACAGTTCAAATATATGTTCAGGAGAGCCAAAGTCTGTGATTATTACCTTATTTTCAATTCCATAGAACATCTTTCTTAATATAATCTACAATCATATAGATAAATGAATGCTGTGGGTTTTCTTATTACTTAACTTTATTCTACATTCTGAAACTTTTACTTAACAGGAGGGGTACCCCAAACCCTATTAATGGCTGTAATTTTCCTGTTTAGTTGTTCTTTTGGAGTAAAGTACAGATTTTTTTTTTCCTTTAAGAGAATCAGTTGTTTATTTTATATTATTTTATAGTTCTTATTAGTCTAGGTTTGTGAGAGAAGCTACTCCATAAAAAATTAGTGTAATGAGAAAAAAATCATCTTGTCAGGTCTCTTTCAAGTTTATAGCCTATAAAAGGGTACAGTTCTGTCAACTCCTGGCTTTAGGAAAAAGGACACATTGGATAGTGTGAAGAGCCCAGGCTCTAGAAGAGTCATATGTGGAATCCTGGCTCTGCTATTTGTCATCACTGTGACCTTGAGCAACTTATTTAACCTCTTAGGCCTCCAGTGTCCTCATCTGTGAAACTGTATGAGGCTGATGTGAGGATTAAATAAGTGGATGTATGTTTTAGGTAGAACCATATAAAATTACTGTTTTTGTAGGTCCAAGTGATCAAATATTGGCAATTCATATAGTTCACATAGTTCAACTTAAGTGAATGCTTAGAATAGTATTTGGTATTTGGTGAGTCCTATGCCAGTGTTAGTTTTGTTTTTTTTTTATCCTTTCCTTTTTTAGAGAAAGCCCTAATTTGTTTACAGTGATTACTATTATTTCTTCACCTGTATATATCATGTATTTACCTTATCACAAAGTGAAATTCAGTAACATTAAATAGATGAGCCCTGTGTAAATGCAGACCTTTTCCTCTTCCTACCACTGAATACCGTCTCGGCAACCCAAGGAGGGGTCACTATGGGTCAGATCTGACTCAATGGCAGTGAGTTTGGTTTTGGTTATGGTCCTCCAGTCACAGGATGGTAAGATTGAATCAGATGATCCTCACTCATATGCTAATATGTTATGATTCTAGAATAAATCATTTTATCTCTGGCAATGTTTTAAGACACCAAGAATCCCTCAGTTCTGTCAAATTCAAATGACTTTTTTTCCATTAAACTCAGTTCTTATGGAGATGTTCTCACAAACCTATATTAATGAAAACTATAAAGTGATATAAAATGACCCACTGATTATCTGAAAGAGAAGAATCTATTTCTGTCCTCTAAATGAAGAAGTAAACTTTATTCAAGTTCATTCAGTTCAAATTCCATATCTACATTCACCTATAATAAAGAGAACAACATCATGGAACAATTGCCTAGATTATCCATATCCATATTCCAATTTGAAATGCAGTAGAACATTAAATAAAAGGCATGAACAGCCATCAAACGCCCTAGATCCAAAACAGTCATATCCTCAGAAATAATTATTTTGGGTCCCTCTTTACTTTGTAATACCAGAGATTTGAGAGTGTCTTTTCTGAAGAAAGAAAGTTAGATAATGGTTATGTCACTCAAATATTAAAACCAGTTAAAGTATCCATCCTGAGCTTTAAAGGCTCCATCATCTGATAAGTAACAATTTTTCCAAATTAAAATATTTTCATACATATGTAAGGATTACAAACCTATGTTATATTAGTTTCCAGAAACAGCTTGATTTGAATATTGTCACCTACTGTAGAAAGTAGTAACTCAAAAATTTTAGTGTAAGGAGTTCCGGCAAGATGGCGGACTAGGCAGAAGGATTGCACAGACCCTCTTCAACAAAGAAAAGGGAAACCAATTAACACAGACACAGAAGATAATCGTGGA
>NW_006921598.1:16338693-16345090 GCF_000298275.1 Orycteropus afer afer
TTTTTTTTTTTTTTTCAAAATATTCTGTATGGTTTTGCAAGCAGTTTGTAAAAGAGAGTAGTTGTGCCTAGATTTGAAAGGACTATATATCCATACTAAGTGTAAGAAAGAAACACTTCCCTTTAGTACATTCTCACGTAGTGCCTTACTAAGAACTCACTTCCCTCAGAGAGTACATATTTTTATACAGGAGCAAATTCAGAGTGACCCATGCTTCTGCATCTGTCAGTTGATAGAGAAAAATGATTCCCACCTTCAAAAAACAAACAATTGAAGTTTGGTTACTTTACAGTAGTTTGATTTCTCCTCACATTTTTATTCAGAATTGCCCTTCATTCAATAAACATTTATTCAAAGTTTTAAGCATTTAGTGGAAAAGACTAATAAAAGAAGATGCAATTCCTGACTCCAAAAAATCATCCCTGGCGAATGTAAAGATGTGTGATGGGAACAGGATGGAGATATGTACCAGGTGCTTAGGATACCGAGGCAGGGCGTGTAACTTATTGGGTGAGGGGGAGCTCAGTGCAGTTGTGGGTGGCAGCATGTGAAAAAGGAGGAGGTCCTCCCAGAGCAGGCATCTGACCCATTGCAAGTGGTGGATTATGGCTGCAGCCTAGTTTTCAGGTGTGGTGATGGGGCTGGGGCCAGTGGGCAAAGACAGAGGGCTTGAATGCTATGCAAAGGAATTTGCATTATACAAATCTAAAAGTATGCTGAGCAAATGAAGGATTTTGGAGAAGTAACTTTGCCAATATATTGCACTCAGAAAGATCACTCTGGCTGCACTGCAGAGACTAGATTAGGAAGGGTCCAGCGTGGAGACAGAATCCAACCCCAACCTTCCAGTGGATGTTTATGTTATCCTGATAGCAGTGCCAGGTGAATTTGATGAATTTGATGGTGACAATGTGGCATGTATAAAAGATAATAATTTGGTAGCAGAGAGCATGTATATTTTTCTGATTTGTATTTTAGGATTATAGTGAGCCAGTGTGTGCAAATAAGCATTTTCTAGCTATTTGGTATTTGGTCTGCAAGAACAAAATTTAAATGTAATAAAACTAATTATCTGAATTTTAACCCTAGCAATACTTTCTTGGGAGCTCTGGTAGCATAGTGCCTAAGGCACTTGACTGCAAACCAGAAGGCTGGCAGTTCAAACCCACCAGCCAATCCTCAGAAGGAAGGTTAGGTGATCTACTTCCGTAGTGATACCACCTCAGAAACCCATGGACGGGTCGCTATGAGTCGGGTCCAACTCGACGGCACATAACAACAACAACAATACTTTCTTAGCTTTATATACTATGGTAATAAAAGATTTGGTTAATAGGGATATATATTCTTGCATGCTATCTTATTTCCAGTTAAATTAATTATATCTTATATTAAAACATAACAAATATCAAAAATTTCCCTTTATGCATTACTTTTAAAAAGTAACTTCCCAGGTTTTCATTGACTTCTCACCTATGTGCATTCAATTCCTTTTAGGTTTTCTGTAACTTTTTTTGTTTTTATGGACCATCCTCCATCTTTAATTATTTCAGGATTTGGGGGTACTTTCATGGCCCCTGCTCCATCACCAGTGACTCCAGCTCAGAATAACCTGCTACAGCCCAATTTTGAGGCAGCTTTTGGAACAACACCTTCAACTTCTAGCAGCAGCTCCTTTGATCCATCAGGTGAGACAGTGATTATCAAACATTCTTTCCATTTGTTTGGGTACTGTAATACATCACTTCAGGTTAGTAAGGGGTTAGGAGCAATTGTTGATTACAACAAAAAACGTTAGTGAGAACCTGATTTTAAGACTTTTAAGAGATCTCTCTCATTCTGCACTTAAATAAATATTCTTGGTATATTTTGATAGATGTAAGAATAGCCTGCAATCCCTTTCTGTGTTTCTGTTTTAAATTTTTAGCAGAAATCTAATTTAACATGCACACCATTTGTTTGCATGAGCTTATATGCACTTGGTTTAGAGATGGTTAAGGGAAAACAAGTATGTTGTACTAAACCTTTTTACAGTATCTGAATGTGTGGACACTCCCATTGCTGTTGCTTACACTCCTCTGAAGTCTGCATGGCCCTCGGTTTTATAAAGTTGAGACACAAATAGTATTCTTTGCCTGCCTTTAACCTTTCATCACTGCTGTCATTTTGTTTGTATTCTCTTCCATTCTGTTCTTCCCATGCTGGCTCCTTACTACAAATTTTCAATTGGTGAGTTTTTGGCAATTAAATGTGTTTCAGAAACACCCTAAATATATCCGCTGCCTGACAATTTGGTTGCTTCTATTGCCAGTGCCTCGTTGAATGCTACCTTTTTTTTTTTTTTTCCAATTTTGAATTACCATATGGTAGTATTTATGGTAGATATATACAGGTTTTTAAAGAAAATTTAATAACACAAAATTTTCAACATATTTAAAATGTTACCGGTGTGTTAATGCAAATCATGTGAGCCTGCATTTTGAATGGTCTTTCTATATTCTAGGAAATCAATTTTAGTAAGTGGTGATTGGTCATATGGTGATCAGGAACTACCAATGCTGGCATTGAATTCTCAATGCATAAACAGTGTTTACTTTAACTATGCCTTCACAGGTAGAACCAAACAACTGAAACTGAATCAAAATCAAACTTCTTCTGGAATGTGGTCAGTTGTCTTTCAGACACTCAATTCTAGGTTCTGACCATAACATCAGGTTTTATTATAATTGTTAATTTCATAGGAAACTAGGATAATTGGTTTTCTTATTTAAAAAATAATTAATTTTACAGAATAAATTATTAGGCTTTGCTAAAAATCACCACCGTTTTGACTAATGAGTACTTTTGTAGTTGTTTTCAATAACAGTAACAATGGCTTCTATTTATTGAGTGCTTATTTAGAGCAAGCATTATGAGAAACATGACATATACATTCTAATTTAACCTTCACAACAAAGCCATGCATTAGTGCCACTGTCCCCATTTACAGATGAGAAAACTAGAGCTCAGAGAGTAACTTTATCAAAATCACACGGCTAGTGAGGCATGTGCCTAAATTGTAGCCCAATTCTGATTCTAAAATCTGTGTTCTTTCCTATACATTACATTGAATTTTTTTCTGTCTTTGTCCATGTTCATTAGTATTTCTGTATTTTATGGGTAGACATATGTAGACATGTTCTTCTGGGTGTTCCAGTTATGGAAAGTGTGAATTATATACCTTCTTTAGTAAGATTATATATTCATTTGTTTCCATAACTTTTCTCAAAAGATGTCACATTAATTTTGCCTTCAGTCTTTTGTTTTTCAGTTATTCTCAACCTGATGTATTTGATTTTCAGTGTTTGATGGCTTAGGTGATCTTTTGATGCCAACCATGGCACCAACTGGGCAGCCTGCACCTGTGTCAATGGTACCACCCAGTCCTGCGATGGCAGCGAGTAAAGCCCTTGGGAGTGATCTTGATTCGTCTCTTGCCAGCTTAGTAGGCAGTGAGTAGCAGAGTATTCATTAACTGAAATATATAAATTGTTTCCGTATGTTTTCGTGTGTTTTGCTTGGATTTGGAAATAGGTCTTCTGGGTAAGTGTATCAAGAGGTAGTCCTTAGTACTTACCCAGAGCAATTTCTTGGAAGATAAACAGTCCCTATGCCATTGTCTCAAAAGCCGTATCAATGCCATTTTAAATTTAAATGACTAAAGGTATAATTAGGGAACATATACAAATATAAAGTAGCTCTGGTAGTGTAGTGCCTAAGGCATTTGACTGCTAACCAGAAGGCTGGTGGTTCAAACCCACCAGCCACTCCTCAGAAGGAAGATAGGGCAATCTACTTCCATAGTGATACTGCCTCAGAAACCCAAGGAGGGGTCGCTATGAGTCAGGTCTGACTCGAGGGCACATAACAACAACAACAATACAAATATAAAACCATGTGCATTATGTGCAATAAGTATTTAATTTTTAATTTAATTTGGAAAGAAGAACATAGAGTAACTTACTCATTATTTACCAGTTAGCATCCAGTATTTACCAGCTGAGCATTCAAATGAATTTCAGTCATTCATTCAACTAACATTTATTAAGTACCATGCACTCTTCTAGGCTCTAGTGATAATCGGTGAACAAAGCAGGTAAAACTCCCTTTCCTTATGAGATAGGGAGGGACACAAATAAACATAAATTTCAATAAAATAAATAAATTCTTTAATATCTCAAACTATAACTGCTTGTTCTCTGAGGGGACTGAAGAGTGGGAATTAGAATAAATATCACTAGCAAAGTAAAACTTGAGCAAAGCCTTGATGATAAGTGAGTGAACCATGTCGATATCAGAAGGAAAACTGTTGCCACAGAAAAGGCACTGGGGCAGAGTATTGTCTGGCATATTCAAGAAACATATAGAGAATGAATGGCTAGAAATGAATAAGCAAGTGGGAATATCCTAGGAGATAAGGACATAGGGTTGGGACATAGGGGGTACAACAGAAATGTAGGATCTTGTAGACTTTTTTAAAGATTGGCCTTTGGTTTTAACTCTGAATTTGATATTCTGTTTATAGAATGGATTTAGCATCCAAATACCTTTCATTTTCATTCAAGGATATATCTAAAGTTTTAGCAGATTATTGACCCAAACTTCTTTTTCTCATTTTCCTGTTATTGTTGTTGTTATGTGCCATTGAGTCGAACCCAACTCATAGCGACCCTTCCTTGGGTTTCTGAGGCTCTATCACTACAGAAGTAGATTGCCCCATCTTCTTTCTGAGGAGTGGCTGATGGGTTTGAACCGCCAGCCTTCTGGTTAGCAGTCAAGTGCCTTAGCCACTATGCTATATAGAGAAATGTTTTCTGTCATATTTATTGCACTGGGTCTGGCATCCATGCAAGTGCTTTCATGAAACCCATGGAGAGTTTGTTTGGATATCTTCACCCACTATGACATTTCATCCCACTGATGGATAGTCTTCAGTAGTTATGGGGTGTAATGGACTTCATGATGTACTGCCTAGATTCCCTTTCAGAAAAAAAGGATTTATACTCCTAACTACTCAGAGTGCAAACAACAGATTGCTCTCAGTAGTCAACTCCCTTTGAGATTTGTCTTAAATAAAGTAAACTGCCTCACTGGAGCACACACCACCTTTCCAAATCATCAGGCTCCAATGACTGAATGGTGCAAGGGTATAAAGACCTATCCTGTTGTTGCCTGGGACTCAGGACAGTTCTACAGACAATTCATCTTCAAATTCGGGAATGGAGGAGTGTGACTAGCTCTCTCCTTAGTAAACAACCATTTAACTGGTGAAAATTAGTTTTAAAAAATCATTTTAAGTCCCTAGAAATTTTCCTAAGGGTGTACAGAAAATATTTATTCAAGAAACAAAGAATATAAACGTATACCATATTTTTATGCAATGACACTCATATTATACATCTTTTTGCCAACCACATCCTCCTCCTGTGAAGTATTTTCATAAGCACTCGATGTTATATTTTTTAAAAGCAACATGTCAAAAAATTAGCATAGCACCTGTAGTGGTTATGTTGTGTGTCATCTTGGCTGGGCCTGGTTGAGTGACTAGGCAGCTGGTGGTAGTTATTCCCCATGATGAGACAGGCAATCAGCTCCATGGTGGGATCTACCACAACAGCTGAGTAGCTGCCTTTGGGATGTGGTCTGCTTCCTGTATATAAGGAGAAGCCTTGGGAATGGTTTCTCGTTTATGGCATGCTTAGACCCTGCATGTAGCTGTGTCATCATTCAGCAGCCTGCCATGCTCTGCCGACCTTGGGACTTACAATGGACTTGAGTTAATGGCCTGCTGTATGGTTTGGTAACATCAGGACTGTGCCTTTTTACTTGCAACCTTGGAGCTTCTCAGCCTCAGCAGCCCGCAGCTGTCTGTGTGAAGAAATGCCTCTAGCTCCAGTGGGCCGGGAGCAGGAGGCAGAGCTGGACCGCAAGGTTGAGGAGCTTTCACCCAGCCCCTAGAGCCTGGCACTTTGAACTTGAGCTTAAAGCCTCCAAATTGTAAGAATAAACTCCTGTTTGTTAAGGCCATCCCTTTGGTGGTATATTTCTTATCAGAGCTGCACTAAGTAGCCAGAACAGCACCTTACAAAAATACTTCACAGGTAGACACACTTACAAAAATACATCATGAGTAGACTTTATGGTTGGCAAAAAAAATGTACAATGTGTGTGATTTGCATAAAAATATGGTATTTGAACTATGGTACACACACACAATGGAATACTATGCAATGCTAAAGAATAATGTAGAATCTGCATAACACCACATAACATGGATGAACTTGGAGGACATTATGCTGAGTGAAATAAGTCAATCACAAAAGGACAAATATTGTGTTAGTCCGTTATTGTAAAAGTT
>NW_006921598.1:16346270-16347553 GCF_000298275.1 Orycteropus afer afer
TTGTGTAAACTGTGGTCAATGACATGAGACAAAGTATATGTGAACTGCTGTATGGAAAGTGAATTTGCTCTGTAAATCTTCACCCAAATCACAATAAAGAAAAAAAAGAAAAACTAGAACAACTCCCTAGTTAAATAAACTCAAAGGGCAAAATAATATTTTAAAATAGGAAAAATATATTACATTAAAATATTTCTTGTTTAAAAAAATATATATATGGTATTTGTCATACCGCTGTTAGATATAATTATGAAATTGACACAAATACTAAAAATAGAAAATAAGAATAGTGAGAGGCAATATATGAGGAAATGAGGAGCAAAAGGGACATGAGACATATAAAAAAATGCAAAATATAAATGCAACAGTATCAATAACAGCTGAAATGTGAATGGATTTAATAATCCCAACAGAAGACAGAGATTGTCAGACTGGATTTTAAAAAAAAGAGATTCAACTACACACTGTCTACAGGAAATAAAATTTAGATTCAAAGATACACATATATTTGAAAGTAAAAAGATGGAAAGATGTATATTGTGCAATCAACAGCTATGATAAGATGGTCAGTCTATCAGGAAGACATATGATTATAAACACTCAAGTGCCTAACAGCAGAGCCCCAAAATTCGTAAAGCTATGACTAACAGAATTGAAGGTAATGGACTATTCAAATATAATAGTTGAAGACTTCAGTACCCACTTTCAATAATAGAACTACTAAACAGAAGACCAGGAAAGAAATAGAAGAATATAGTGAATACTACTATAAACCATTAGCTCAAACAGAAATCTTTAGAGCACTTCACCTGAGAATAGCAATATACACATTCTTTCCCAATGCATATTTCAGAATAGAGCATATTTTAGGTCATAATACAAGTCTGAATAAATTTAAAGATTGAAATCATACAAAGTATGTTCTCCCACTTTACCTGAATGGAATTAGATCAGTAACACAAGGAAATTTGGGAAATTGACAAATATTTGGAAATTAAATAACACATTCAAAGAATGAAGAATGCACAATGCACAAGGGACATTAGGAAGTATTTTGAGATGAGTCAAATAAAAAGCACAACATACAAAAATTTATGGAATACAGATAGAGTAGTGCATAAAGGGAAATTTATAACCTATATTTTAAAAGAAGAAGAATATCAAATCAATGGTTTAATCTTAAGAAACTAGAAAATATAGAGAAAAATAAGCCAAAAGCAAGCAGAAGGAAAGAAATAACAATGTTGAGAGGGGAAATAAATAAAATAGAGAATAGGAAAAAA
>NW_006921598.1:16347824-16350926 GCF_000298275.1 Orycteropus afer afer
ACATAACAACAACTATATATATATATTAATTATAAGGAAATATTGTGAACAGTTATGTACCCAAAAATTAAGTATACCTAAAGGAAATGGGCAAAAATTCCTAGAAGGACATAAACTGACTCAAAAAATAGAAAATTTGAATAGACCTAAAAAAAGAGATTGAATTATTTATAATAATAATAATTTTAAAAGAAAAAATACCTTCCCACAAGGAAAAGTCCAGGACCAGATGATTTCACTGGTGAATTCTGCCAAATATTAAAGAAGAATTAACAGCAGTTATCCACAAATTATTACTAAAAGAGGAGGGAGCATTTTCCAGCTTATTCTATGAGGCCGATCTTACTCTGATAACAAAACCAGAAGAGATATCATAGGAAAAGATGTTATAGGGAAAAATGAAAAGTTACCTACAAAGGAAAACCACTGAGACTAAGCTCTGATTTCTTGGCAGAAACCACGTAGGCAAGACAGCAATGGAATGACATATATAAAACCCTGAAAGAAAAAAAAATTACCAACCGAGACTGGCAAATTTGTCCCTCTAATATGATGATGAAATTAGATAAATAGAAATCAAGGGAATTTGTAAAAACCAGACCAACCTTATAAGAAATGATAAAAGGAGTCCTTTGGACAGAGAACCAACAATACCAGACAACAACTGGAGATTAAGGCACATGGCAGCATTTCACAGAAATCAACACAGATATAGAAGTATCAAAAATAAACCTACAACACTGAAAACAGAGAACCAGAGATGTCAGTTTGTAAATGATGACAACCACAAAGCAAAAAGAAGGAATAAATGATTTAGTTACAAAACTTCCAAATGGAGAGGAAGTCAAGATGATATCAAGATAGAGTGGGCTACTATTGAAAAGATAATAATACAGTGTAATCTCAAAGAAAATGAGTAAACATTTCTTTTGTGTGTGTGTGTGCATGCTTTGGGTGCAAATTTACAGAGCAGAATTTGTTTTACATTCAATACTTCGTGCCCATTTGGTTTCACTCCTGATTACCATCCCTACCCCTAATCCACTCTCCTCCCCTCTCTTTCCTGTGACCCTCCCCCCTCCCTGTTCCCTTCTTAATTATGCACTCCTATCTGTCCAGCTTTCCCTCCATGAGAATGCTGCCCATCTGGTGCCCCATGGCCAATTAATGCAAGGGGTGTATCTCAGTAGAGTAGGTGGGTGCATTGCCCTGGGTTGGGTGTTCTGCATGTAAGTCTTTCTACTTTGGGCTGAGAGCCAGTCCTTGAGAATGATACCTATTCCAAGCCCAAAGTATATCCCAGGGCCATAGTCTTGGAGATCCCACCAGACTCCATCTGACCAGTAATTCTGGTCATTACTGTGTTTTTGAATTTTGTTCTACATTTTTCCTTCCACTCTATCCAGAATTTCTAGTTTTGATCCCTTCCCAAGTGGTTGGCTCTGGTAGCATAGTGCCTAAGGCATTTGACTGCTAACTGGAAGGCTAACATTTCAAACCCACCAGCCACTCCTCAGAGGGAAGATTGGGCAATCTAATTCCATAGTGATACTACCTCAGAAACCCAAGGAGGGGTTGCTTTAAGTCGGATCCAACTTGACAGCAGTAAGTTTGGTTTTTGGTTTTCGAGTGGTTGGCATTGGTAGCTGGGCACCATCTAGTTCTTCTGTTCTAGAAGTCCATCAGATCCTTGAACTAATTGTTTCCAAATGCCCTTGATTTTCTTCACTCTTCTTCATTTCCTATGAGAGGGGACCATTAGCTGCATCTTAAATGGTCACTCAAAAGCTTTGAAAACCCCAGTTGCTACTCATCAAAGCAGTTGTAGAACAAGATTTTAATGTACTATGTTGTGCCAGTTGAGCCTGGTGTCCCCCAATAGTGTAGTCCTGAGTTGGCAGGTCCAGTGGTTTTCTCTCCCAAGGTGTTGAATAAACATTCTTAACAAAAGAAAAAAGAAACACTTAAACAAGGCAACAAAGGAAGTGATAAGAATTACACTGAATGTAAGTGAATTAAATACACTACTCAAGAGACAGTAGCAGAATGACAAGTAAACATGACCTATCAATATGCTGTCTACAAGAGACACACCTTAGATATAAAGACAAAAGTAAGCTAAAAATCAAAAGATGAAAAAATATATATCAAGCAAATAGCAACCAAAAAAAGAGCAGGAGTGGCAATACTAATTTCTGATAAAATAGACTGTATGGCAAAAAACAGTAAAAGAGGCAAGGAAGCACATAACATAATGAATGATCAAAGGGTGAATGAAACAAGAGGACATAATCATAATAAATACCTATGCACCCAATGAAAGAGCCCCAATATACGTAAATTAAACTTTAACAGAATTGAAAAGAGAAGTAGACAACTTTATACTATCATAGTAGGAGACTTTAATATACCACTCTCAAATGAAGGACAGAACAACTGAAAAGAAACTCAGCAAAGATACAAAGATCTAAACAACCCGATCAAAGAAAGCTCACAGATATTATCAGAACATTCCATCCAAAACAGCGAAATATACATTCTTTTCCAGTATGCCTAGAATATTCTCCAGAATAGACTATATATTAGGCAACAGAGCAAGCGTCAATAAATTTAAAAACACCAAAATACTGCAAACAGATCACTGTGCTATTAATTAGAAATCAACAATAGAAAGATCAAGAAAAAATAAACTAAATACATGAAAACTGAATAACACCCTGCTTAAAAACTACTGGTTAGTAGAAGGGAAAAAAATTAAATTAAAAAATTCCTTGATTCAAACTAAAATGAAAGCACAGTACACCAGAATCTTTGGAAAACAACAAAAGCAATACTCAGGGGACAATTTATAGCAAAAACTACACACTTCAAAAAGAAGAAGAAAACAAAATTAACCCAATGTCTCCAACAATTAGGAAAAGAACACCAAAAAAGTACAGTCACCAGAAGAAAAGAAACAATTAAGATTCGAGCAGAATAAATGAAACAGAAAAACAATAGAAAGATTCACTAAGACTAGAAGTTGGTTCTTTGAAAAGGTTAATCAAATTGACAAACCGCTGACAAGTCTAACAAAGGAAAAGTAGGAGAAGATGCAAATAA
>NW_006921598.1:16351464-16352506 GCF_000298275.1 Orycteropus afer afer
AAAAAAAAAAAAAAAAAAAACCCTCTCAGAAAAATAGGATTAGAAGGGAAAGTCCTGAACATAATTAAGGGCATATACACAAATCCAGTGCCCAACATTGTTCTCAACAGAGACTGAAAACATTCCCCTTTTGAATGGGAACCAAACATGGATGCCTTTATTACCATTCCTATTCAATATTGTATAGGAATATCTAGCTAGAGCAAGAAAGGGAAATAAAAGGCATCCAAATTTGCAAAGAAGAAGCAAAACTATCTCTATTTGCAGATGATATGATCTTAGAAATAGAAAATCCCAGAGACTCAACAAGAAAACTACTGGAACTAATAGAACAATTTCACAAAGTGGTGGGGTAAAAGATCAATGTACAAAAATGAGTTCATTTCTCTACACTGATGGAGAGAACTCAGAAAAAGAAATCAAGAAAACAATACCATTTATAATAACCACCCAAAAGATGAACTACTTAGGAATAAATCTCACCAGAGACACAAAAGATCTATATGAAGAAAACTAATAAACACCATTACAAAAACCAAAAGAGACCTACATAAATGGAATACCTTACTCATGGATTTGAAGAGTTAACATTGTGAAAATGTTAATACTACCCAAAGCTATCTACAGATAAAATGCAATCCTGATCCAGGTTCCATCATCATTCTTTAGAGGGAAAAACTAATCACCAACTGTCTCAGTTCTCTACTGCTGCTGTAACAGAAGTACCACAAGTGGATGACATTAACAAACAGGAATTTAATCTCTTACAGTTTGTTGTTATTTGTTGTTAGGTGCCTTCAAGTCATTTCTGACTCATAGCGACCCTATGCACAGCAGAACAAAACACTGCCCGATCCATGATCCTTGCTATACTTGAGCCCATCGTCACAGCCACCATGTCACTCCATCTCATTGAAGGCCTTTCCCCTCTCTCATTGACCCTCTACCTTACCAAGCATGACATCTTTCTCCAGGGAATGGTCCCTTCTGACAACATGACCAAAGTAGGTGAGATGAAGTCTGGCCATTCTTGCTTCCAAGG
>NW_006921598.1:16355131-16356427 GCF_000298275.1 Orycteropus afer afer
TTTCAGCTCACTAATGCCTAGGATATCAATCTTTATGCATTCCATTTCATTTTTGACAACTTCCAATTTTCCTAAATTCACACTTTGTACATTCCATGTTCCGATTAAATGGATTTTTGCAGCTTTTTCTCTTCAATTTGAGTCATGCCACATCAGCAAATGGAGGTCTGGAAAGCTTTACCTTATCCATATGAGTAAGGCTGATTTTACTCTGATGATGCAGCTCTTTCCCAGTCCTGTTTTGAGAGCCTTCTCACCTAAGTGATTCATCCTCCTCCTCTGTATTGGACATCCTCCTCCTCTGCTTCTGGACTATTCATAAAGTTTCACAGTAATGTATCAGACAGTGTTTCTCTGCTATTCATAAGGTTTTCCCTGGCCAATTCTCTGAGAGTGGATGGCGTCTTCCTTCTTCCTAGTCTTTCTCAGTCTGCAGGCCATGCTGATACCTGTGCACCATGTGCACCCCGCTGGGTTTGAAACACTGGTGGCACAGCCTCAAGACTCACAGCAACATGTCACCACAGTAGGACAAACCAACAGACAACTTTGTCTCCCTTAGCTGTTGGAAACCTCTCCAACCTCCCCTTACTTGGATCCCTGCCACTGCCTCCTCACTCTATCCTGGGCCCCCTGGCCTTTTTCTCTCCTTTCCCCCACTTTCCCATCTTGTCACTTGTGGGGCGTGGTTTGGGTTCCCTCCCCTCACGTGGATCCCTGCAGCTGACTCCTCCTCTTACAGTTTAGGAGGCTAGATGTCTGAGTTCAGAGTGCTAGCTAGGTGGAAGCCTCTTGACCTTGGGTTTCAGTTCTTTCTCTTGTTCCAGGCCCACTGGAGCTGTAAGAGTCTCATAACTCATGCAGCTGCTGGCTGCTAAAGCTGATGAACCCATGGTCAGCAGGTAAAATGACACAATCCCAAAGTCAGCAGGCAACATGGCAGGCCACTAATTCAAGTGCAGAAATAATCCTAAGATCGGCAGACAGCATGGCAGGCTAGGAACGGAAGATGAAGACACTGCCAAACACAGGATCCAAAATGTGCCAAAAAGCTAGAAACCTTTCCCAAATTTCTCTGTATACTGGAAGCAGGCCACACCCTGAATGTAACTCCCCTTCAACTACTTAGCAGCTCATAGCAGATTCCACCATGGAAGTGATTACAGTCTCATCATGGGGAGTAACACTATATCCAACTGTGCAAGCCACTCAAAACCAGGGCCCAGCCAAGTTGACACACAACTACCACATCAACTGTATATGCAAAGGAAAGAGACCCTGAATAAGAAAAGTGCT
>NW_006921598.1:16357812-16359556 GCF_000298275.1 Orycteropus afer afer
TAGTGTCTAAGGCACTTGACTGCTAACCAGAAGGCTGGCAGTTCAAACCCACCAGCCACTCCTCAGAAGGAAGATTGGGCAATCTACTTCCATAGTATAACTGCCTCAGCAACCCAAGGAGGGGTTGCTATGAGTCAGGTCCAACTCAACAGCACACAACAACAAGAATGTAGTGGTCTACTTCTGAAAATATTGGCCACTTTTGAATAACTTTACGAATAACTGCAGAATATTTGTTGTCTGATAGAGTGTCAGAAAATGAACCTCTCAGGTTGGAAGGCTCAAAAGATGCAGTGGCTGCAATAGTGGGCTCAAATATAGCAACAATTCTGAGGAAGGTGCAGGACCGGGCAGTATTTTGTTCTGTCATACATAGGGTCACTATGAGTCAGAACAAACTTGACAGCACCTGACATCAGCAACAGAGGACAGTATGCAGGGTGAAATTAGTTAATCACAAAAGGACAAATATTGTATGAGCCCACCCTGTAAAAAGTCAAGAAAAAGTTTGTGTATACAAAGAAACATTATTTGAAGGTTATCAGGAGTGGGAGGGGTAAGGAGAGTAAATCACTAACTAGAGAAGAGATACATACTAACTTGGGTGAAGGGAAAGGCAAAATACAATAAGGGGGAGGTCACAAAATGATGAAGGCGAAGGCAGATAGAGAGGAAGGAGCACAAGAGTTAAAGGTAACAAAGGTAAATATTTGTGATAGGTAAGGTTGTGTCAACTTGGCTGGGCCGTGATTCTTGGTGGTTTAGAGTTATTATGTACTCATCACCCATGATGAGATCTGATAGAATGTAATAACTTCCATGATGAGATTTGCTGTGGGCAACCAATCAGTTGAAAAGGAGTTTCTTCAGGGTTGTAATCTACTTCCAAAATATATATGAACTTCCTGGCAAAGTACTCTGGATTTATACTGGATCTGGATCCTGCATCTGGCATATTATCATCTGCAGTTCCTGGACTTGACCCAGTTGCCTTCCGTGTTGCCTGCCAATCTTGGGATTGTTGCCTTTGCAGCCTGTGAGCCAACAAAGTACCATTTTACCTGCCAATCTTGGATTCATTAGTCTCCAAAGCCAGCAGCCTGCTATTTTGCCTGCCAATCTTGGGTTCATCAGCTCCTGCAGCTGTGTGAGTCAGAAGAAGCCTACAGCCTGCTGTCTGACCCACAGATTTTGACTTGCCAGCTTCTACAACTGCGTGAGCCGTTTCTTTGAGATAGAGCGCTCTCCCTCTCTCTCTGTATCTTTTTCTCTCTCTGTGTGTGTATGTATGTGTGTGTATTTGCTTCACTGGTTTTGCTTCTTGAGATGATGCAGCATAACACACTATCATAATGAGAACCCAGAAATAGATCCATCAAACTATAGTCAGCTGATCTTTGACAAAGGGCCAAAATCCATTAAATGGGGAAGAGAATTTTTTTTAATAAACGGTGCTGGCAAAACTCGATATCCATTTGCAGAAAAATGAAACAAGATCTGTATCTCACACCCTACACAAAAACTAACTCCAGATGGATCAAAGATTTAAATGTGAAACCTAAAACTATAGAGTTCCTCAAGGAAAAATTAGGAGCAAATTTAGGGGCCCTAATATATGGCATAAATAGACTATCAAGCTTAACCCAAAATGCACAAACAGCAGAAGAGAAACTAGATGAATGGGACCTTCTAAAAATTAAATTTTTATGTGCTTCCTAAGACTTCTCCAAGAGTCAAAAGAGAA
>NW_006921598.1:16361270-16364933 GCF_000298275.1 Orycteropus afer afer
AGGGGTGCATGGAGGGATGGACACAGGGAAGAGGTGACTGTCAGGAGGAAGTGGGAGGGGAGCTGTTGCATTTTGGTGAATTTTGGTCAATGTTATGAGACAAAGTGTATGTAAACTGCTGTATGAAAAGTGAATTTGCTCTGTAAATTTTCACCCAAAGCACAATAATAAAAAAAAAAACCACTATTATAAATCAATCCTGCAATAGCAGTAATAAAATAATCTATGAGTTGATACATAAATAGACACACAGATGAACAGAAGTGAGAAGATGAATGGAATTGCACCCATAAATATATATGTACTTTTGATAGAGAATATTTTCTGCATATGTATTTACATATGCTTTAAATATTTCCATGACTGTTATAGAGCATACTGGAGCCAAAGTAATGAAAACTACTTAGACATAACAAACACCTTGAGGGAATGAGTTGCTGGGCCTGGGTGGTCAGGATCATAGTCTTGGGGAACCTTAAGGTCATTTGGCACCCAGAGACAGTGTTCTTCAACCTACTTTGGTGAGTAGTGATTGAGGTCTTAAAAGCTCGTGAACCACCATCTAAGGTGCAACTATTGGTTTCTCCCTGTCTAGAGCAAAGAAGAATGAAGAAAATCAAAGATGCAAGGAAACAATTGATCCAAAGGACTAATAGACCATACGAACCCTAGCCTCCACAACCCTAAGACCAGAATTATATGGTACATGGTTACCACTGCTGACCACTCTGAAGGGGATCACAGTGAGCAGTCTTGGATGGAGTGGAAAAAGAATGTGGAACATGACTTGGAATGATGGAAAGGACAGGAACTTGTTGGTCTGGGAGAGTATGGTGGAGCCCCCAAAACTGTGGCCCTTAGATATCCTTTTGGCTTGAGGCAGGGCTCACCCCTATGGCTCAGTTTTCAGCTGGTGATGAATAGACCTATGGTATGAATGGTGATGCCACTGAGGTGTGTGCTCCTTGGAGCAATCAACCATGCAGGATCAACAGGATAGCATTTGTGCAGTGATAGGGTTCAGAGGGCAGGCAGGGATGGGAGGAAAGGACAAATGTAGCCAGTGGACACAGGGAGGGATTGGGGAGAATGCATTGTGGGAATTGCAATCGATGTCACAGGTCAAGGTCTGTATGAATTGTTGAATAGAAGGCCAATTTTCTCTGTGAACTTTCACCCAAGTCACAATAGAATTTTTTTTTTTAAAAAAGTATCACTATATGGAACAGCAGTACATCATTACCCATATCTTACTTTCATAATAAAAGTGTTGTCATTTGCTAAATGTAAATATAATTTTTTTTTGTAAACCTAAAGCCATTTTCTTTTTAGTTTTTTATTGTGATTTGGGTAAAGGTTTGTAAAGCTGGTTGGTTTTTTGTTCAATAGTTCGTACACATTTTGTTTTGAAGCACTGATTGCAATCCTCACTGTGTGGCAACACTCTTACCACTTCCTCCCTGTGTTTGCCATTTCCATTTGTCCTTCTTTGCTATCACTTGTTGCCTTCTGAGCTTTATCCCGGGGCATATGCCGCTCTTTTGTTCTTGTGTGATTGATTGTTCTGGGAGTGCATACCTCCCTGGTAGTGGTGTTCAGCTTATAGGCTTGTCTGTCATTTCCCTGGGGTTGGGCCCCAGCGGTGAGTTCAGTTCCAGGACTGGGGACATCTGAGTGGTCTCAGGGTTTCTACCAGTCTGCCAGACCAGTGAGCCTGGTCTTTTTTTTTTTTTTTTTTTAAGGCTTTGAGTTTTGTGCTACATTTTTTTTCTCACTCTGTCCAGTATCTCCTGTTGTCATCCCTTTAGATTGGTTAGCAGTGGTAGATAAGCACCATCTTGCTCTTCTAGTCTTGACTGTGAAAATTAAAAAAAAACAAGAAGTATATACACGAATATCTCTTATAAATATAAATGCAAAGAAAAAAAAAAAAAAATTCCTCAGCAAGATACTAAAAAAACCAAAAACCAAACTCCTTGCCGTCAAGTCAATTAAACTCATAGTGACCCCTCCTTGGGTTTCCGAGGCAGTATCTACGGAAGTAGATTGCCCAATCTTCCTTCCGAGGAGTGGCTGGTAGGTTTGAACTGCCAGCCTTCTGGTTAGCAATCAAAGATACTAGCAAATCAAATTCAGCAACATATAAAAAGGATTATACCCCATGACCAAATGGTATTTATCCAAAGGATGCAAGGCGCAGCATACACACATTAAAACATTGTTGGCTTGGCAAATGTTTTGTCATAAATATATATATATATATATACACACACACACACACACACACACCTACATGATTACTGCAGTAGACAAAGAAAAAGCATTTGACAAAATCCGACACCTTTTGATAATGAAAGTATTCAACAAACTAGGGATAAACGGGAACTTCATCAACATGATAAAATGTGCCTACAAAAATGCACAGCCAACACCATACTTTATGGTGAAAGACTGAAAACTTTCCCTCTAAGATAAGATCAGTGGTCAGTGGTGTCACTAGGGTTGCTGTCACCCCATACACTAACTCATGGTGCCACCACCCCCCTCCACGGACCTCCTCCCATACCGGACCATATAGAATCTTTAGTAATAGTAATGTTTATTATCAATTTTAATCATAGAATACTATGTGATAAATATAGTTTAAAATTGCTTAAATGTAATATGTCTTAGATTATAAAAATACTAACAAAAAATTGTTTTTGTAAAATCTTTCAACATTCAATTACAACATTATTAGTTACATTATATGTAACTAAGCAGAGGCCTTTTTTTGGGTTTTTTTTCTTCTTTTTCTCTAATTACTACTTCATTTCCAAAAAGTTATTTGATATAGGGTCATAAATACTAATTACCACATTAGTGTAGCTAAAATACCAGAAAATTTGACAAAATCAACTATAAAAACACCAGCAACAACAAAAATCACAGCACATGCTTGTAGCACATGCAGAAGAAACCATGTGATTTAGGGCATCGTTGTAGTTAAGTGACAATAACAGCTCTAACCACAGTGCAGTAGAAGGTTCAAAAGTAAATTAGCATGTAGTTTTTGCCTTATAGGTATATAGATACATACAAGCTGGGCTTGTTAAAAATGTTTTTGTTGTTATGACTAACTATAGGAATATTTTATTTAAAATAATAAATTTCTGCAGAAACACTCCACAAAAATTTTATAGGCAGTCATTTTGGTGTCATTCCCTCTGACAGTATCACCTGGTATGATCCATACCCCCTGTACTTCCCTAGTGATGCCACTGGATAAGATACAAGAAGGATATACTTTCACTACTTCTAATTAACTTCATATTGGAGGTTCTAACCAGGGTGATTAGGCAAGAAAATAAACTGAAAAGTGTCTATATTGGAAAGGAAAGAGTAAAACTATCTCTATTTACAGATAATACTGCCATATAAAGACAACATACAGATCAATGGAACAGAGTTCATAAATAAGCCTATATATCTGTGGTCAAATTATTTTTAACAAATATGCCAAGACAATTCAATGGAAAAAGAAAAGTATTTTCAACAAATGTTGCTGGAATAATTGCATAGCCACGTGCAAAAGAATGAAATTGGATTCCTACTTCATACCATATATAAAGACTAAACTGAAAATGTACAAAGCCCTAAATGTAATATAAATATATACATATA
>NW_006921598.1:16365033-16389603 GCF_000298275.1 Orycteropus afer afer
CAACAACATATATATATATATATATATACACACACAACTCTTAGAAGAAAGCCTAGATGTATGATGTTGGATAAGGCAATGGTTTCTTAGGTGTAGGACTTAAAAACACAAGGAACCAAATAAAAAGTACATTAGGAGAACTTCGAAATTAAAAGTTTTGTGCGGAGTATATATGTTGAGTATAGACCGATCTACCCTTAACATTTATGGAAAGTTTTATATCAGTATAGAGAACTGTTCATTTACTAAGGGTTAGCCTTGCATTTCTAAGATAGCAGCTGTAGGCCTACTATATTAACTCTTTTATGCACATAATTGACATTAAAATATGATTCTAAACCCAGAAGTCAAGTAAAGGAAAAGTTACACTTGTGTATATATATTGCCTGATAAGTTTCTTTTATGTACCTGAACGCATTGGTTCCTAGACAAACAAACGGGCTTGTGCCAGATCTGTGATTCTTTGATCTTTTAAGTGTCAATTTATATGTGTGCTGAGTACAGAAGTTTGAATTCTTTTTCCCTTTATCCATTTCTAGATCTTGGAATTTCTGGTACCGCATCGAAAAAGTAAGAGTTTTAAAATTATTTGGTTTCCTTTTGACATTTTATTTGTATTAATTTGTGACTACCAAACATTGCACTCATTGGAGTAATTACTCGTTCTCAGGTTAGGTAATTGCAAAAGTGGTTTTAGTTTTGATTTTGATTTTTTGTTTTATTCTACTGAGCCTCCAAACTCTTGGCTGTGCAATGAAAAGAAATGATCTATTTCAGTCTCCAAGACTGTCACTAAGTTATGTTTAGAAATACTTGGAAATTATTGTTTAAATATATTTATAGCTTTAAATTCTAAAGTCATTACAATATCCCTAAGTAACACTGATTAAGAAGTCTTTCATGAAGTATTAGTTTCAAGGAAGTATATTAATAATGATAAACAGTATCCCCTTTTTCAGATGTATATTTCAAAGTCTTTGAAATAGGGATGCATTTTACAGTGTATGATGTCTTATAATCACTGTAAACCAGGTTGTAGTCATCACACAGATGTGTGAAAATCTTCTGTTGAACCCTCTAGGTTCAAGAAAAGGACATTATTATTGCATTTTAAATTTCACAATATATGACTGTACAATATTTATGATCTATTTATTGAGAATATTTTATAACCAGTGAGGAATATGATCATTCTGTTGACATTTTTGGCACATTTTTTATTAAAGATGATAGAAACTTCCTGTTATCGTCTGACATTATTTGTTTCAAAGACTTAAATTTTCTTATATATGATACGGTTTGCTTTTGTTGTTAGGTGCTGCCAAGTCGGTTCTGACTCATAGTGACCTCATGTACAACAGAATGAAACAGTGCCCAGTCCTGCACCATCCTCACAATCATTTCCATGTGTGAGCCCATTATTGCAGCCATTATGTTAGTCCATCTTATGTAGGGTCTTTTTTTTCACTGATCCCTCTACTTTACCAAGTATGATGTCCTTATCTAGGGACTGGTCTCTCCTGATAACATGTCCAAAGTACATGAGACTTTATAAGTGTCACCATCCCTGCTTCTAAGGAGCATTCTGGTTGTACTTCTTCCAACTCAGATTTGTTCATCCATCTGGCAGTCCATGTTGTATTTACTATTCTTCACCATCACCATAATTCAAAGACATCACTTCTTTGGTCTTCGTTATTCATTGTCCAGCTTTCACATGCATATGAGGCAATTGAAAATACCATGCCTTTGGTCAGGTGCACCTTAGTCCTCAAAGTGACAGCTTTGCCTTTTAACACTTTCAAGAAGTTTTTGATTTGCCCGGTACAATATGTCATTTAATTTCTTAACTGCTGCTGCAATATGGTAAGACTTCTCTGTAAGTTTGAACCTGTTCTCTTGATTACCACTTAACTCATATAGATTCCTTCTAACCACAGAGTAAAAGAATCCAAGGAACCACACACCATTCTTTTCTAATTAGTTTGTGTGGTGGTTTCTTTTGTTTTGCTTTGTTTGCATGTTGGATTTTAGGGGAGACCTTCAGTGGAATGCTGGAGAGAAGAAGTTGACTGGTGGAGCCAACTGGCAGCCAAAAGTAGCTCCTGCAACATGGTCAGCAGGTGTTCCACCAAGTGCACCATTGGTACGTAACCCCCAGACACCAGTGCTGTGAAGGCACTTTGCCAGTTTCTGTGTGTGTAGAGCAGGGTACATCTTGCTAAACACTGCTACTGACATTATACCTTTTTCATTCCCATTGAAGGAATACAAGCAAGATGAAATACCAAAATCAAAATTGCTTTCACTTTATACTTAATAAAAGATTATGCCTGTTTTTTATTTTCAATATTCTACAATGGTATTATGTTTCTTTAGATATTAGTACTATATTTATACAATTATCAAAGTGCTTTTTTCTAAAAGTATTTAATATCATTGTTACCTGTATTTTATCACATTCCTTGCCCAAGATTCCAGATTTTATTAATAGTAACAAAAACTTCATCTTACCAGAAAGATTGGAAATTTTCTATTATATGAGTAAACTTTCATTTTAAAACCCTACTAATTTTGCTTACCATTTAAAAATTTTTTTTGTAGTTTTGATGAAAGTTTACAAAGCAAATTAGTTTTCTATTCAACAATTTGTACACATTTTGTTTCCTGACATTGGTTGCAGTCCCCTCAGTGTAACAGCACTCTTCCCACTTCTTCCCTGGTTTCCCCTTTCCCATTCCACCTCTTTTCCTGCCTTCTGAGCTTTGTTTATGGGAAAATGCTGCCCTTTTGGTCTCATATGATTGACTGTACTGAGGAGTACATTCCTCCCTGGTGTTAATATTCACTTTATAGGCTTATCTGTTGTTTGGCTGAAAGTTGATTCCCAGGGATGGGTTCAGTTCCAGGCTTGAAGGGTATCTAAGTGCCCCAACCTCAGGAGTTCCACCAGTCTCTATCAGACTGGTAAATACGGTCTTTTTTATGATTTTGAATTTTATTCTACATTTTCTTCTCCCTCTCTGTCCAGATCCTTCTATTGTGATCCTGATCAGAGGGGTGGCTCACCATTTTTTAACTGAATTACTAACACCATCTTTTCTATAAGGTTTAAATATGTTTTTGTTTCTATATATTAAATGGCTATTAATATATTAATGTCACCATTCACTCTGTGAAAGAGCATATCATTGCAAATAAAGACTAATTACTGATTTATAATAAAGCTCATGTTTAGGCGAACAAAATTTACTGTTTTTCTACATATGCTCATATTTAGCAAACCTTGGGTAATCATTGTTTTCCAAGTACACTCTTAATTTTCCATCTTTGTTTACCACTTCCACCTCTCTAAAAAATACCCATCCATAAGGCTCTCTTGAGTCTGTCCTCTTGTAACCTGAATTAATTCGTAACCATTACCTACCACTCAGCTTAACAGATGTATGTGGAAGCAAATTAATATAAATTTGAATGTAAATGTTTTAGAAAGACTCCATTAAAATAAAATTGTTCAGTAATTAACTTAGATATCTGAGTTTTGAAATTTAGAATATTTTCTTTTAAACATTTTTATAAATAGTAAATTTGAAACAGTTTGAAAAGGGTCTTTTGAATCCAGAATTTACCACTAAATAGTACTAATAGAATTAATTTATACTTTATATCATAGTTTCTATAGAAAAAGCATTCTGTGCTCCAGCTTAGGTTCCTGAAACTCATTTCCTCTTTTCCCATCCCCATTCATCCCATGGTGCTAGGAAGAGAACAGAAAAATCAAGCACTAAGATTCTCTACTTTGGTGAACATAACATCTGATAAAAAAACTTCATAAGAGCCAAAAAACCCTATGGAGCTCAGTTCTACTGTGCAGCAAATGGGATCACCATGAGTTGGAATCACCTTTTTTTTTTTTTTTTTTTTGCTATGCCTTGTTGTTGTTGTTGTTAGGTGTCATCAAGTTAGCTCCATCTCATAGCGACCCGGCATACAGCTTAACAAGACACTGCCTAGTCCTGCGCCAGCCTCACAATCCTTGCTATCAGGGCTATTCATAAAGCTTTCCAGTGATATAGCAGACAGTGTTTTACTGCTTTCATAAGGTTTTCACTGGCCAGTTTTTTGAGAAGTCAATGGTCCCTTCCTTCTTCTGAGCCTGTCTTAGTCTGGAAGCTCCACTGAAACCTGTCCACCATGGGTGACCTTGCTGGTGTTTGAAATACCAGTGGCAGAGCCTCCAGCCTCACCACAACATGCAAGCCACCACAATACAACAAACTGACAGACAAGTGGTGGTTTAGTATGCCCGGGAAGACTATATAATTTATTGTCCAAACAAGGACGTGTTTAACAGTGAAAGGGAGCACTGAGACCTCAACAGGAAGCTTAGGACCCCAAGCATTTACTTGTGGTTGACGGCCCAGATCCTGAGACCATAAGCGTGTGGCACTCCCTGTTTGAAGGCTGCACTGCATCCTTAAATACAAACTTTTGAGAATTACTGTCTTGGTGGGACTCAATGGCAGTGAGTTTGGTGTGGCTTTGGTCTTGGTAGGGGAGGGAGAGAGATTCAATAAATATAAATAAAATCTTTAAGAGAAGAGAAAGTAGAAGCTTCTTAAAAACTGATCTTGTAGATCTACTAATACTATATATAAAATGGCATTAGATCTCAAAATTTATACTATCAATACCAAATTAAAGAAATTAATTTTCCTTTTAAAGGGAGCTCTGGTAGCGTAGTGGCTAAGGCACTTGACTGCTAACCAGAAGGCTAGTGGTTCAAACCTACGAGCCACTCCTGGAAGTCTACTTCCATAGCAATACCACCAAGGAAACCCAAGGAGGAGTCCCTATGAGTCAAGTCTGACTCGACGGCACATAGCAACAACAACAACAACATTCTTTTAAAATTAGAGAAGCCTTAAATGATGTTCTGAGGAGTTTATACTTTAGTGAAACTGTCCCTATTAGGAGGTTAAAGATTCTATTATTTTTAACAGATTAATTTCTGAATAATCACTTTGATGGAGAGTGTAAGATGGATGGAAGAAGAAGGGGTGGAGTAAATAGGACAGAGAGATCAACCTGAGGTCAAAAAAAGAGATGTCTAAAGCAGTATCCCTGATACTGAGATTATATTCTCATTTTTTTAACTAAATTCCTTATTTTTGTTTCTTAAGCAGAAAATTTTTAATTGTCATAAATTAAACTCCAGAAGGTAAAATGTGGTAGACTTTAGCATATAGTAATATATCCACAAATACTGTTGCTATTGTTGTTACGTGCTATTGAGTCAAACCTGACTCATAGCAACTCCTCCTTGGATTTCCAAGGCAGTATCACTACGGAAGTAGATTGCCCAACCTTCCTTCTGAGGAGTGGCTGGTGGGTTTGAACCACCAGCCTTCTGGTTAGCAGTCAAGTGTCTTAGGCACTATGCTACCAGAGCTCCTGTAGAAAGGAAAATTAGAACAACAGAAATAATTTATTACAGTATCAACTTACATGTAGTTTTATTTCTTTTATTTTCCTTGACATTTTAAGACACAAGATAACGGTTCTCTTATACATTTTATCTTTATTAACTTGCATTTAGTCTTGATTTCCTTATTCAGAGATGGTCTGTCTTTTATAAATTCACTGACATTTACTTAACTTACTGTTCTAAAGCTTTTTATCCTTAATAAAGCTCTGGCTTTGGCTTTGCTTTAACTTAAGAAATCATGCTAATGGACTCCGGCTTTCTCAGACCTTCCCTCTACATACACACACACACCCACACACACACAGAGTTACCTCATAAAATGTCTCTGCCATCTTCCTATTCCTTAAAATATATTCACCTTTCTTCTTCTAAGAGTTTTCAAAAAACACACTTCAGAAACAGCAAAGTGGTTGATGTTTCCATATTGTCCTAGTAATCTGTAAGCCTTTAACTTTTTAGTAGGAGGTGAAGAGGATAGAGTGGGAATGTGGTATCTTTTTGCTGTCTTTTTAAGTTTTTATTTGATAGGTAACAAGTAAGGGTATTTTTTTCCCACCCTGTTTCTAATTTCCCTTAATTACTACTTGGAGTTACAGCTATATCAGATCACAGAACCCAGTTTAGATCTTAAAACCTTAACAGGACTAAAACATTTGAAATATGTGTGCTGGAGGACTCTATCATTATGGTCATCAGGAGTCCTGTGTTTCCAGGGTTCTTAATCCTATTTTCTAAAGCCCCAGCAGATCTGTTAAATTTCTTTCATACAAACTAGGAAGTTACTCACAGTTCTGAAATGTGCACATTTTCCAGTAAAGTACACAGAATCCACAATCTTTCAGCTAATTGTTATATATTTATACATAAAACATTCATTTGGGTAGTGAGAATGAAAATATCTAAAACTTTAACAAAAGTTATATTTAGGGAGTTCATTGCTACCATTTGAGCAGAACAACTATGAAACAAACTGGGCTCTATTTAAATTATTTGACTTATTTGATCAGGAGTTTCAACAGGTTTATTTTGTCTTAATAACTAATAGAGAGGAGGTTTTTTTGTTTTTTGTTTTTTTTTCCCCCATAGCCTTAAGCCCTAATGGTATAACTCATACTCTCGTAAATAGTTAATCCTCTACCCCATTGAAATAGTAGGTAAAGGGTGACTTGGAAATGTATTCTTTTTTAGTCTTTTTTTTTTTTTTTTCCTAAGTGGGATAATAACAAGGCTTCCAGTTTGACCCCCTGCTGAGAATTTGAATTTCTGCCCCCACCTTCCCCACCCCTCCACTTCCTACCCTTGATATACTGAATCAGAATCTACATTTTAACAAGATCTCCAGGTGATTCTTAAAGATCCTGCAGATCTTGTTAAAATGTAAACTCTGATTCAGTATATCTGTGATGGAAATGCAAATTCTCAGCAGGGGGTCAAGCCAAAATGAACCGATTCAAAACCCTGAATAAAATACACAATTTGTTGATATTAAATTTACTATTTTAATGATTGTAAAGTGTACAATGCAGTAGTTTTTATTATATTTGTGTTATTATGTAACCATCATAAGTATCTAATCCCAGAATATTTCCAAACCTCAAAAACTCACTGCCTTTGAGTCGGATCCGACTCATAGTGACCCCTCCTTGGGCTTCTGAGGCAGTACCATTACAGAAGTAGATTGCCCAACCTTCTTTCCGAGGAGTGGCTGGTGGGTTATGTCCTAATTCACTCCTTCCCCCCATTGATTAGACAACCACTTATCTATTTTCTGTCTCCATGGATTTGCTTATTCTGGACACTTAATATAAATTGTGGCCTTTTGTGCCCAGTGTCTTTGCCTTACCATAATGTTTTGAAGGACTATCCATGTACTTCATTCCTTTTATAGCTAATATTCCATTGTATAGATATACTACATTTTGTATTTTGTTGGTTTTTCATTTTGTTTCCCTTCCTCTTTCCTTTTGTGTGTATTTTTTTTCTTATATTTTCTTAGTCATTATTATGAATATTACATTTTAACATCTTGCATTTATAACATCCTAGGTATTGTTCAAGCTTTATATTTCCTTGTCAATCTTTAACCCAGTTGTTCTAGCCATGATTGAAAAATGGGTATTTAAGTCTCCAGCTATTATTTTTGAATTGTCTATTTCTCCATTCAGTTCTGTAAGCTTTTGTATCATGTATCTATGAGGGCTCTGCTCTTAGGTGCGTTATGTTTATAATTGTTATATCTTCTTGATGAATTGATCTTTTCATAATGTCCTCTTTGTCTCATAAGATTTTTATGTTAAAGTCTATTTTGTCTGACATTAATATAATCACTTCAGCTCTCTTTTTGGTTATTGTTTGCATGGAATATCTTTTTCCATCCTTTTACTTTCAACCTATTTGTGTCTTTGAATCTGAAGTGATTCTTTTGTAGAAAGGTTTTATTTCCATTCTGCCAATCTCTGCATTTTAATTTGAGAGTTTAGTCCAGTTCCATTTAATGTAATTACTTTTAAGGAATCTTTTGATTTATTTTTTATATGCCTGGTATCTTTTTTCCTCAGTTCTTAAGTTACTGCTTTCTTTGTCTTAAATAGATATTTTCTAGGGTACCATTTTAAGTCCCTTATCATTTCTCTTACTGTAAGTATTTGAGTTATTTTCTTAGGGATTACAATTAGCATTTGAATAAACAATATATTTTGACCTAATAGTAATTTAATTATCATAATATATTAATCTTTTCTACTATAGATCTTTATCTTCTCTTCCTTTGTGCTTTTATTGTAACAAATTAAAACTTTATACATTGTGTACCCATCAACATGTATATAGTTATTGCTTAATGCAGTTTTCTTTTAAATAAGATAGTAAAAGGGAAAGTAAGAAACAAAGCATACATTGATACTGTCTTTTACCTTTTCTTATATAGCTACCTTTACCAGTGCTCAGATCCTTAATATCCCACAGAGGTGATAGCTTAGTCCCTTTTAAAATCTTTCTTTAGCATACATGCAGCCCTGGACACATGTTATCTTACACATTCCCAAGAATATGTTCAAACATTGAAAAGCTCTTATTCCCTAAAACTTCTCATTCCCCAGCCTTTCCCTCTAAGTTTTTTTTTTGTTTGTTTGTTTGTTTTGGTAACTCGTTTCTTAACTAGATTCGGTTGTTTTGTTTTATTTTCAGAAAAACAAACTTCGGATTGCTGACAGCTTTTATTATTTTTTTATTTATTCATTGCTGATAGCTTTTAGTCTCAATAATCCAAAACAAGTTGCATCTGATATTTTTTGACCCATATTATTTGTTGCTGTTATGGATGGGCAGTCTTTTGAAGTTCCTTACTCCACCATTTTTGCTGACATCACTGTTTTATTTTGTTTTTCAATTAGGATTTTACTTTAATGGCTAACTTAAATTAAGAGATTGCCAAAGGGTTAATTTTAAACATAAGGGAAATATTAGGGATTTTAAGTGTATGGCTGAAACCTTTGGACCTATACCTGAAGTGTGTTATGTATTCTGTATTATATGCAAGCTTCTCAATGCTTCCTAACACTTGGAATTAATTTTGGCCCTTGTGCAAATGTAAAATAGTTATGATTTACAATGAAGTGAATATAACACAGAAAAGAATAATATAAAGAATGGAAACTAACCTTTGGAAAAATGTATGAAAATATGATCCTGAAATGTATAGCTGAATACCTGCCAGAGGATATAATGGTAGGAAAATACAAGCTTAGAGAAGTTAGAACCATTGTAAGTGAGAGTAACTATAAGGAGATAGAGAGAGGAAGCCAGTGCTGTCAGTGAGCTGCAAGCCTGTGAGCCCAAATATTGCCACAACAGTGAGCATCAATGTAGTAATCTTGTTCACATGGTGGCTTGGTGCTAAGGCCCACTTTTTAAATATAGAAATGAAATTTGAGATTTCTTTACATCTTGGCATACTTGAGGTTTATGCACTTTAAAATTATATTCTGACATTTTAAACCAAACTATATTAGTTTTGTTTGTTTGTTTTTTGTGTGTGTTGCATGTTCTATTGGTAGCAAGGAACTGTACCTCCAACCAGTTCTGTTCCTCCTGTGGCCGGGGCCCCATCTGTTGGACAACCTGGAGCAGGATTTGGAATGGTGAGGGTGACCTATATTAAGTATTTTAATGTACAGAAATGTCATTGTAAATTCTCAAGCATTCAGCAAATCCCAAACTAACAAGTACTGCTATAGCAGTACTACTTGTGATGCAGTAGTTAAACACTCGGCTGTTAACTGAAAGATTGGCAGTTCAAATCCACCAGCCACTCCATTGGACAAAAGACCCAGTAATATACTCTTGTAAAGATTACAGCCTAGGAAACCCTATGAAGTAGTTCCACTCCATCATATACGGTTGCTATGAGTTGAAATCGACTCCATGGCACATAACAATAAGAGTATAGCATATAACTCTACCCAAAATGCAATAAAGTAATATTTTAAAAGTTGCATAATCTGCTTTAGACTTTAATGAATCTACACATAAAGTGATAAAGTCAGCTATAAAATATTTAAAGTAAGTTTTTCCATCAAAGTAAGTTCTACAGTATACTGTTATACATCATTGGAATAAGATTTATCAAGTATAATCTTATCTGAATCATCAGAATCAACCCTTAATTAATATTAAGGCTTTTCACTTATCACTTCTGTCACCAGCACGTTTTAGGACCATTTTCCATAAGGAAATACGTTTTTTTTTGTTTTGTTTTGTTTAATCTCTTTCAAGAGTCAGTGTTTACATAAGACAAATAAACAACAAAACCCACCTGGGATGAAGTTGTGTAGCCCAATAGGATTATACCACACATCAGTGATTCTCTCCCAGCTACCAACCTCAAAAAGCACAGTTCAAAGTTGTACATTATACTGTAAAAATGGTCAGAAACACATTGAAGCCATTAATGCCAGGTCATTGTTGTACTGAATTCCACACATGCTCTGAACTACTCTTTTTTCAGCCTCCGGCTGGAACAGGTATGCCCATGATGCCTCAGCAGCCAGTCATGTTTGCACAGCCCATGATGAGGCCACCCTTTGGGGCTGCAGCTGTACCAGGCACGCAGGTCAGTTTTTCTAAAGGTCCACAAAACAGTGGCATTAATTTAAAAGTGAAAAGCTGTCATATGGCAAACTGTTTTAAAAGTATTTTTACCTAATATAATCTTCATATCTTTAGCTTCAAACTACCAGGCACCACTCAGAGGGAAGGATGGGCATCTACTTCCGTAGTGATACTGCCTCAGAAACTCAAGGAGGGGTCGCTATGAGTTGGGTTCAACTCGATGGCAAATAACAACAACAATGTTTAACTTCAAAGTAAAAAGGATATGGAAACAAGATTCACAATAGTGTGAAATATGGAGAAAAGTTACAAAACAATTCCATGTCCGTGAGTCCTTCCTTTCTTCTCTTACTTAATTCAAAATGGTACCTAAGAACAACCAGACATTTAAAACATCTAGGATATTAGTCGCAGAGAAATGAGTACTTCTCATCTACAGTTTATTGCATACTACCAGCTGTGGAACAAACCATCAGTTGCTCATATGCAAGTTCAATGTAAAGCTAAAGAAAATTGAAACACTTCCACAAGAGCCAAAATATGACCTTAATTTTATCCCACCTGAATTTAGAGACCATCTCAAGAATAGGTTTGATAGAGTGAACGCTACTGACCAAAGAACAGATGAGTTGTGAGATGCCATCAAGGACATCATGCATGAAAAAAGCAGAAAGTCATTAGAAAGACTGGAAAGAAAGAGAGGAGCAAAATGGATGTAAGAAGAGACTTGGAAACTTGCTCTTGAACATGGAGTACTTAAAGCAAGTGGAAGAAAAGATAAAGTGAGTAAAAAAACTGAACAAACATTTCAAAGGGCAGTTCAAGGACACGAAATAAAGTATTATAATGAAATGTGCAAAGACTGGAGTTAGGAAAAAAAAAGTAGAAGAACACACTCAGCATTTTCAACCTAAAAGAACTGAAGAAAAAATTCAAGCCTCAAGTTGCAATATTGAAGGATTTTGTGGCAAAATATTGAATGATGCAGGAAGCATCAAAAGAAGATGGAAGGAATACACAGAGTCACTATCAAAAAGAAATGGTTGACATTCAGCCGTTTCAGGAGGTAGCATGTGGTCAAGAACCTATGGTATTGAAGGAAGAAGTCTAAGCTGCACTGAAGGCATCAGCCAGAAACAAAGCTCCAGGAATTGATGGAATATCCATTGTGATGTTTCAACAAACAGATGTAACACTTGAGGTGCTTATTCATCGGTGGCAAGAAATTTGGAACACAGGTACCTGGCCAACTGACTGGAAGAGTTCCTTATTTGTGGTCATTCCAAAGAAAGGTGATTCAACAGAATGTGGCATGTATTGAACAATGTCATTAATACCACACACAGTAAAATTTTGCTGAAGGTAGTTAAAAAATGGTTGCAGCAGTACATCTACAGGGGACTGCCAGAAATTTAAGCTGGATTCAGAAGAGGACATGGAATGAGGGATCTCGTTGCTGATGCCTGATGGATCGTGGCTGAGAGCAGAGAAGACCAGAAAGATGTTTACTTATGTTTTATTGTCTATGCAAATGCATTTGACTGTGTGCATCAGAACAAATAATGCATAGCATTGCAAAGAATGGGGATCTAGAACACTTATTTATGCTCATGCAGAACCTGAACAAGAGGTAGTCATTCATAAAGGGCAAGGGGATTCTGTATGGTTTAATATTAGGTGTGTATCAGGTTTGCATTCTTTCACCATAATTGTTTAATCTGTATGCTGAGCAAGTAATCCAAGAAGCTGGATTAGATGTAGAAGAATGCAGCATTAGGATTGGAGGAAGACTCATTAACAATCTGCAGTATGCAGATGGCACACCTTTGCTCGCTGAAAGTGAAGACTTCAACCACTTATTGATGAAGATCAAAGACTACACCATTCAGTCTGGATTACACCTCAACATAAGGAAAACAAAAATCCTCACAACTAGACCAACAAGCAATATCATGATAAACAGAGAGAATGAAATTGTCAAGGATTTCATTTTACTTGGATCCACAATCAACACCCATGACAGCTGTTGTTGTTGTTGTTAATGGGCTGTCGAGTCAGAACCGACTCATAGCAATACTTCCTTGGGTTTCTGAAGCAGTATCACTATGGAAGTAGATTGCCCAACCTTCCTTCCTAGGAGTGGCTGGGGGGTTTGAACTGCCTGCCTTCTGGTTAGCAGTCAAGTGCCTTAGGCACTACGCTACCAGAGCCCCTCCCATGACAGCAGCAGTCAGGAAATCAAATGATCTATTGCATCGGGCAAATCTGCTGCAAAAGACCTCTTAAAGATATTAAAAACCAAAGATATCACCTTGAGGACTAAGTTATGCCTGCCCCAACCCATAGTATTTTCAGTCACCTCAGATGCGTGCAAAAGCTGGACAATGAATAAGGAAGACTAAAGAAGAACATTTGAATTATGGTGTTAGCAAAGAATAATAGATATACCATAGACTGCCAGAAGAATGAACAAACCTGTCTTAGAAGGACAGCCAGAATGCCCTTAGAAACAAGGATGGCAAGACTTTATCTCACATACTTTGGACATGTTATCCGGAGGGACTAGTACATAGAGAAGGACATCATGCTTGGTAAACTAGGTCAGTGAAAAAGAAGACCCTTAACAGGATGGGTTGACACAGTGCCTGCAACAGTGGGCTCAAACACAATTGAGAGGACGCATCAGTCACCCTTTCTTGACTCTCCTATAAATTGCCTGGCTAAGGTGGAAGTATATGTGGAACCTGATGGATTTTGAGCTTGGGAAATTGACTGGGATAGAGACAGAACATCAAATTATAAATTTATTAACACCATATTGAGCAATCCAAATCAAATATTTCAGATGTGTTTTAATGATATGTGTAAATAGTTTCACTCTTCTAATGCTTTTAACATACCCAGTGGGTATTTATATTGTCTTATCTGTAGGATACCTACTATGAACTTCCTGAGTGTACTTTAATACCTTTACTTCCTTGGTCCATCTCTAAATCCACTCTTTCTTTCTCCCTCAAACTTACTTTCATTTTCTTCACTTCAGCCCCTCAAAGCCAAGGTGACCAGGAGAGAAAATGGTGGGTGCTGAAAGACAAAAATTTAGAATGTGAGAAGTCCTAGCCTTCAAGGATATAACCAATGCACTAGCTTCATGAGAATTTTTCCTGTCTGCTCTAGAAAAATGGAACCTGTCTAGATTATTTTTTCAGGAAGTTGAGGGAAGTGTTAGGGGGAACAGTTGGGATTAAGTTTAACATAAATGTGTTTAAACTGTGAGAGGGATCTCATTTATTATGATGTTTTCTTAGTTGCATCCATGATTATTTACCATGTTTTTGAAAGAAGAGAAGATGTTTCTATTTTTGTGAAGTTGGAAGAATGTTACTGAGATTTTTTAACCTTTTTGTACTTTCACTGCTGAAAGCTTATAAATAAATGACTACAATTTCATTACTTAAGGCAATTGTTTTTCTTGCACAATACCAGTGTTAGATAACACCAGCTTATTTACTTAATTTGAAAAATGAAAGACAGATATGTTGAAAGTACAATGTTTTAATCAGTAATTGAGTTTTTTGGAAGTCTGGAAATGGTATGCTATATTTACGTGATTTTTAGATTGCATTTCTTGTTCCAGAAAGCATATATTATTATCCTATACACAAATGAGTTTGTGGCTTCAGCTAACAAAACAGCTTTGAATTACTAATGCCTGAACTGTTCCATCATTCTTTGATTGACTGGTATCATGGTACTTTCATCTCACCAAATTATTACTTTTGAATCAATTCCTTGAGTTCTTATCTTCCAAGAAACATCAAGCCTTACATTTATTTTTTCCTAAGATCTTCATGAAGCATTATTCAGTTTTAAAAAATTGAAATTTGAATAATAGATATGTAAGTCAGTCAGTTAATTCTGGGCATAGGAACAAGCGTAAAAACCCTCACTTCTCCAACTCTGTTGTTGTTATTGTTAGGTGCCATCGAGTTGCCTCTGACTCATAGCAACCCTATGCAAAAAAAAAAAAAATAGAACTCTGTTTCATGATCAATAAAAACCTAAATCCCTGCCCAACATGCCCAGATTTTGAGATTTTTGTTGTGTTATAAGTATAGGAGATTTATTACACTCAAAAGCTGGGTGTCAACTATTAACTCTATATAGATGATATGAAATATTCAAGGCCTTGTACCCTAGGTATTGGTTGAATAAACAGCACAAAGTAAGGTAATTCTTCATTACTTTTGCGTAAATTGAGTACAGTTCTTAGCTGTATTTAATAATCAATCTTAGCCTTCTCTTTGAGCTGGACTGGTGGTTTGGAATTTAGTCACACTCATAATTAACTATTTGCTCAGCTGAAAGAAACATTTCCCCAAAACTTGACAGGTTTTTACTTAAAATAACTTGAATGTAGTCCTAGTATATTTAATCATATTAAGTAATTTCTTATGTAATTTCTAAAAAAAGTAGCTTTTTGCAAACTTTGTTCTTTCCATTTTTCCTTCAAACCCATTCTCACTATCAGAAGAGCCATTTAAATTCCTTTATTAGTTAGTGATACTAATAACCCAAGGTAAAAATGCTTTTGTTTAGATAAGCTGATTGTTTTTTGTTATATAATCATAGTATGTTTATGTTACTATTTTCCATGTCTTCCCTAACTTATATCCATCTTGTTCTACCAGCATCTCCAAATTTTACTTAAGCTGAATCTGATGTCAAAGAATTTCAAGAAAGTCAAATATCATTTGATGTATATTTTACCAATTCAGAATTAAGCACAACACAATGGCTAAGTAGAACAAAGTAGATTTTGTAAACCTTTAGTCATCTAATATTCTGCATGTTTGTTTTCTGTGGTATGTGTTCTGCCTAATGCTTGTATATCTCTGCTTTCTATTTCTGCTGTCTTGGGCTGGCTTTTCTCTCATTAGCTTTCTCCAAGCCCTACACCTGCCACTCAGAGTCCCAAGAAACCTCCAGCAAAGGACCCATTAGCGGATCTTAACATCAAGGATTTCTTGTAAACAATTTAAGGTATCTAATATTAAGCTTTTCCTGTGAGCTTGTAATAATCAGCTGTAAAATGCTTGTCTATTTCAGGTATGATATCTGTTTATTTATGTATTGTAAGTAGATGCTTCTAATAATGTTGAGTGTTTGTACTTTTAAAATCAATATTAAAAGCTACTTTATCAGTGATTTAAAAGGAAAAAAAAAAAGCCTTAATTAATAAAAGAGAAAAAGAAACTTCCAAATTGTCCTTTTACTGGCACATAGATTATACTGGTAAAGCAAAAAGTTGTCAAGTCACTTGGGCAAATTAGAAAATGATCACTTTATTACATGATGGCTAGAATTTACAGGAAGTTAGCATTTATAATATTGCACTTAGAAAATTTCTAATAGATTTGCCATGTAATCACAGTTTTGTTTATCCTTATTTTCCCTCATAAAGTACAGCTTAGATTAGTGCCCTTTGCATTTCTGTATTCAAGCTGAATTTAAACTTTCAATATTCTACTTTTGATTTTTAATATAATTTATGAAGTGATAAATGGTGAACTTGTGGAAGGAAACTGATGAAGGAAAAATGGTTACTATTAACCCCAACACCTAGTGTGGAGGTGAGATGATTACTAAATAATGACTGTGGATGAACAGTGATAATACTGCCTTTCACTTGTACAGTACTTTTCATATCCACTTCCTAGTAATTAACTCATTTGATCTTCTCTGTAAGAGTGCAAACTCTGTGAGGTACACTGGTGAGAAACTTTTTGTCTCTGTTTCACAGATAAAGAATCCTTAAGCATTAAGTGCCTTGACCAAGGTTACACAGCCAGAAAGTGGAACAGCAGGAAAAGTGTCCCAAGTTTTTAGACCACTGTCCAGTGTTTTTTTTTATATATGTATCTACTGCCTACCTTTATTAAAAACTCTCTCTATTGACTAATAAGATTTCTGTGGATTCCTGCTTTATGATATTTTTCTTACACAAGATTAATTATTTACGACCTTAACGCCTTGACATTTCAGCCATGTACTTTCTCCCTATCTCCAACATTTCTATTTCACTTTGGGTTGGATTTGACTGATGAGGGAGTAAGTAAAGCATGGCTTTAGGAATGGCCGAGGGAACTACATAGAGCAGCATTAACTGTTACCCTCATCATATGTCAAGAACTTTGCTAGAGACAGTCTCTGCCCTCAAAGATTCACAGTCAAGATGGAGACAGATACAGACTTTTTTATGATCTCAGAGAAAGGGTACCTACCTACCTCAGCCTTGAGATCCCAGGAAAGGTTTCCAAGCCAAAATGACTTGTAAGGAATAAATAAGCCAGGAGAAAAGTAGGGAGTGACAGTGGCATGAGTGAAAAAGACATTGAGACACTAGGGATATCTCCCTTCTCTTCTATTCCATCACTTATCCAACCTTATAGGAAGTGACTCATTGAACACAACAGAATAGAAGCTAAAAATAATGGATGTCACCACTCCTTCCTTTTATTTCACTGTACTTTTTTAAAGATTAAATCTTCTTAATACTGAATATCTTCTACTAGCCTTTCTAAGAACTACCCACATTTCAAAATTTTGCTGATACAATTTTTATCTAAAATGGAACTATATTAAAAGTTGTTTTTTTTTTAAAAAAAAAAAAATATTCCTGGCTAAAATGTTAAGCTAGTTTTAAAGAACTGGGCAAAGTATATTATATAAATATGAGTTTTTTAATATAGAAACCTTTTTGTGTTAACATTTTTTTCTTAATATTTGTGAAGTAAAATTTCACGGGAAGTAAGATGTTTGTAATATTCTAATTGCTAATTCAAGTGCTTTTTATCTTTACAGCTGCAGTTTTTGTGACTGAATAGGAAAAAAAAAACGAGTTTGGAGACTTCAAATAGGATTGATGCTCAGAGTTTCAAAGTGAGCCACCAGTACCAAACCCAGTGCTTACTCATTAACTTCTCTTCCAAAATGTGTAGCACAGCTGTGAAAGTGAAAATTAGGAATGTGTACTACCTTAGCTGTTATCCCTACTCTCAGAATTGTAGTGTATTTGGGTTATTTGTGTGTTGTATGACGTTAACAATGAATGGATGTTTCTGATGCCTTTAGTGCTTTTCTGGACCTCGCTCATGGATGAATGATGCAGCTGTTGGGTGGTGAGCCATTTGGAAAGATGTGTCTGTTTTTGAAGGTTTCAATGTATATATAACTTTTGGACAAAACCTGAACTCTCCCCATAAGTTCTCTTTACTTCTGTATCTCTATTACAAGCATAGATGATAATATCAAATAGTAAGGGAAAAAAATCTCTTAAATATACAAAACTTTTTTTGGTGTGGAGTACAATTTTCCAATCACAGGAATTTCAACTGTTGTGAGAAATGTTTATTTTTGTGACACTGTATATGTTAAGAAATTTTATTTTAAAAAATATAAATGTTAAGGTCCATAATAAATACTTCTCCTGGAAGCTACCTTATCAAGAATGAACAATCATGTGGGGAAAATTCCATATTTATCACTGCTGTATTAAAATATATATTTTAATTATATTTGACAGATTTCGCATCTAAATTGACCTATTTATTCATTCTTGATTCAGTGCACTGAAAAGTAAAGGGTCCATTTCTATCATATCAGTGAAAAAGCAAATAGAGATGTGCTTGCTACATCAAGTGATTATGAAGACACCCTGAGGTACATCTGTAATTTAATAATTACTGCAAATATTTTAATTTTACTGTGGTTTTATGTACATCTGTTAATTTAGTATTTCTTTGTGTGTTTTGTAGACTAGTGTTCTTCCGTTCCTCAACTGAGCTCAGAGTAGGTTATGTTGTACCATTGTGATTAGGATTTAAACTATTCAGAGAACTGTATCCTTTACTGTACATACTGTATTCTTTAATTTTTAATTTGTTGTCATACTGTCTGTGCTGATGGCTTGGCTTAAGATTTTGATGCATAAATGAGATCACTGTTGATCAGTGTTGCTAGTGGCTTGGCAGCTCTTCGTAAAAGCATATTGGGTTGGAAAGGTGTTTGCCTATTTTTCAAATTATTTAATAGATGTATGGTACCATTTAAAAAGTGGTTGTATCTGAATTTACTGTGGGGATAACATACACTGTAATGGGGGAAAATTACCTAAAACCAATTTCAAAATGGCTTTTCTTTGTATTTCGGTTTAAAAACCCAGTGCATGTATGCCCTCTGAGATGCAATAAACACCTTGAACAAAGAAAATGTAAACATGAGCTTTTTCTCTTTGATTTTTTTTTTAGGGAAAAAGTATGTTTCAAATGACACACCTAGCTGAAAAATACTAAAAATTTAAAATACTCAAGAAGTACTTTCTTTTAAAATATGCAATTGAATACTTAGAATAGTTTTATGAGAATTCTCCGTGAAAGTTGAAGACTAATATGACTTTAGGTTAGTTATGTACACGCTTGCACGCACATACACACACACACACACACACACTGTAGACTAGCCTCTTTTAATAAAATGGGGAAACTTTATGCCTGACGTTGACTGTTCAAACCCACCCAGCAGCTCTGCAGGAGAAAGACCTGATGTTCAGCTTTCTTAAAGGTTATAGCCAACAAAACCCTGTAAGACAGTTATGCTTTGAGTCAAAATCAACTGGACCTCCAACAACAACAATATGATTACAACTAGGTTATCATCATAATAATAGCTTTCAAAAAAAAGGAGTCAAACTCAAATAGAAGTATTTATATAAAAATGTATTCTTATGTCTACGTTAACGCCATCTTTCCTTTAGTTAACTAGGATTTGTACCTTGAGAACTAACTTTTAGGAGCTAGTATTTGATTATATATTATGATTTTTATACATTACATCTTGAACATTATGTTGCTTTCTGGGCATATTAAATAAAAACATTGTGTTTTAGGTTATAAGTAATTTTAAATTTAGTATTTTTTGTGTTAGTACAAATAAGATTTTTTTCATTATTGAATGGCTCATGAATATAAAGAACATAAATTCTTAACAGGAAAAAGCTGCAAGAATTTTAATTTTTTTTCAGACACTGAAAACTTTCTCTGGTGAGATTCTTGGTGTCATTGTAAGGGAATTGTTTTACAGATGAGACACTGAATTAAGTCTTCTGAGCAGTCCAGAAACGAACCTTTTTGGGCAGTTTTCAAGACAGATTCACTTTCCCCCTAGAGTTCTTTCACATGGTGAGCATTTCTGTAATGGTTTTACCCTGCCTTTCTAGCTTCTTCTCTGCCTCACCCAGCCTTCCACTCACATGCACACATGTGCACATATACACTGATCTGTGTGTGTCCGTGCTAAGTACTCACTTCAGAGAATCATCAAGCACTTTACTGGCTCACACAGGGCCCTCTGCCTGAAATTGCCTCACCAACCCTACCAGGGCAGCCAAATCTCATTTATATCTCCTTGGCCCATTCCTACTTCTCACCCTACTCTTCATAGAACACAACTTAAAGAAGCCTTTTGCCACTTACTGTATTGTATTATAATTAGCTGTAAAGGTGACGTCTACTCTGGCCAATTGTGAGCCACTCCAAAGCAAGGAGCCACCTTCTCATAGGCATATCCTTAGCACCTAGCACTTTGGTAGGTGCCGGGTAAGTGGCTGAGCAATGAGCACAGGTATGTTGGTTCTTAGAATTCCGTTCACTTACCTCTGTACTGGGAGCTCTGGCAGCATAATGCCTAAGGCATTTGACTGCTAACCAGAAGGCTGGTGGTTCAAACCCACCAGCCACTCCTCGGAAGGAAGATTGGGCAATCTACTTCCATAGAAATACCGCCTTGGAAACCTGAGGAGGGGTCGCTATGAGTCGGATCTGGCTCCACAGCAGTGCGTTGCATTTGCGTTGTGTACCTCTCTACTACTGGGCTATTATTCTATTTCTGATTACTGAGAAACAGCTTGCATATAGTACATTTATTGTTAAAAATTATTAAGAGTTTTAGTAACTCTTTGTCAGTCATTGTGATAGAGGAAGCAACATCAATGAAAACCCATCCTGAGTTGAAGATTTGAATCATTTCATGGATGGTTGTAATGATTGCTAAAGTAGTTTTCTTGGTATTAAAGTTCCTCCTTTGTTCTCTATCTTTTATTTTTATTTATTGCACTTAAAAAACAAAAACTCCTTGGGGGGAGTCATGAGGTTGAAGCAGGGAGGAAAGGAATAGACAAGAAATGAGAAATCTATTCACAAAAAGATAAATTGTACAAAGACTTCTTTCTGCCGATAGAGTTCTATAACAAGATATTCCTGAATTTTCATTGGTTGAAAAGGGCATGGTCTTGCAACAGTGATTACAGTGTTTCTTGTGTGAAAGCACGTATGAAAATCAAAACAAGTATTATCTTAGTTGAAAAGTTATATTTTTATGTTTTTGAGTCAACATGTCTCATGGTAGGTGGTTGTTAATACTCTTCAGGCTTGAGGAAATGTCTATTTCTCCCAGCATTGCTGGCCACAAGTTTCATCCTTGGGTACATTATTCAGATCTCTTCTATGAGTGGAAATGTATGAGGGAGTGATGATCTGTGGTTTAGTGACATGATAATTAACTTTAGCTAAACTCTCAGAGCTGCAACACTAAATCATCTAATTTCCACTTTAAGACATGCATAGTCAAACCATTTTGCAACATTAAAATAATAGATACTCTATGATTAATTTACAGAGAAGTCATTCTTAAATTCTTTGGTCTTAGGACCCCTTTACACTCTTAAAATCTGAGGCCTCCTGGAAGCTTTTATTTGGGTCATATCTATAAATATTTGCTGTATTATGACTTAAAATTGAAAAAATAGCTAAAATATTTGTTTATCAATTCATTTTAAATTGCCACAATAAATATTAACATAAAATATTTTTATGAAAGATAAAATTTAAAAGGGTAGCATTTTTTTAATCATTTTCACAAAACTCTTCAGTGTTAGACTTACTAGAAACAGCTGCATTCTCCTATCTGCTTCTGCACCTGTCTTTTGGAATATCCCAAGTCATACAGCCTCTGGAAAACTCTATTGTTAGTATACTTGTGAAAGAACAAGTGTCTTAATATTATGAAAACGGTTTACACCTCATGGTATTATAAAAAGAGTCTCTGGAATTCCCAGAGGTCCCCAGACCACACTTTGAGAACCACTGCTTTACAGCTAGAATTGTTTTTATGTTCTTGGAAAGAGAGAAAAATTTCTGGTTAATAGATTAGAATTTGTGTGTGTGTGAACATAATACCTCTACCATTGCCCCTGTTATTTGTTGAGTGACTTTCCAAATGGTCACCACCACTTCCATAGCTAACATTAATATGGTGTGATGCTGACGCATGCATAGGAATGTGCACAAGCATCAGACAGCATGAAAGGGAATCAGTGCTCAACCACTAACTGTTACCTTAGATAAGTTGCTGAATTTCCCTAAAATTTCATTTTCTCATCTGTGAAATGGAAGAATTTCTACCTCTACTTATTATTAAATGAGATAAAGCACAAAGTAGTGCTCAATAGATATTCCATTTACATGTTTACCACACTTAAACTTTTCTCCACATGTACAGTGCCTAACCACTCCTCCCTATGGAGGCAACTCAGCATTCTATCCATCTATGATTCTTCTTGTTAGATGCCATCAAGTTGGTTCCAACTCATAGCAACCCTATCTACAATAGAACAAAACTGCCCAGTCCTTCTCCATCCTCACAATCACTGTTGTGTTTGAGCACATTGTTAAAATCACTGTGTCAATCCATCTCATTGAGAGTCTCCTTCTTCTTCATTGACCCTCTATCAAGCATGATGTCCTTCTCCAGGGACTGATCCTTCCTGATAACATGTCTGAAATATGTGACGTGAAGTCTCGCCATGCTTGCTTCTAAGGGGTATACTGGCTGTACTTCTTCCAAGACAGGTTTGTTCATTCTGGTAATCCATGGAATATTCATTGTTCTTTACCAACACTGTAATTCAAATGCATCAATTCTTCGATCTTCCTTATTCATTGTCCAACTTTCTTATGCGTGCAAGGTGACTGAAAATACCATGGCTTGGGTCAGATGCACCTTAGTCCTCAAGGAAATTGCTTTTTAACACTTTCAAGAAGTATTTTGCAGCAGATTTGTCCAACACAATATGTCATTAGATTTCTTGACTGCTTTTTCCATGGGTGTGGATTGTGGGTCCAAGTAAAATGAAATCCTTGACAATGTCAGTCCTTTCCACATTTATCATAATGTTGCTTATTGATCCAGTTGCAAGGCATTTTGTTTTATTTATGTGAAGGTATAATCTGTGCTAAAGACTGTAGAGGCTCTTTGCCTCTGATATATTCCTCACCCAACTCCAATTCAGTTTAAATGTTGCTGTCAGAAGTTTTCTGTTTCAAAACTCCCGTCATATCACTTTTCTCTAGCTTAAAAACTTGCATCAATTCGTGGTAATCTAAAGGTTAAAGTCTTAGCTCTCTGATGTATTCAGAGTCTTCAGTATCTGGAACAAGCCTAGCTAGGGAGCTGTGTATCTTGCCATTCCTCACTTAGCACATCCTCTAGCAGCAATCCCCAAATACTTACTGTATGCTAAACATGCCATGTTTAGGAAGAAGGGAGAGGGTATCCACTTCACAAAGAACTGGCCAGTGAAAACCTTATAAATAGCAGTGAAACACTGTCTGATATGTTACTGGAAAACTTTATAAATAGCCCTGAAACATTGTCTGATACAGTACCAGAAGATGAGCCCCTCACATCAGAAGGCATTCAAATTACAACAGGGGATGAGCTGCCTCCTCAAAGTAGAGTTGACCTTGATGTGGATGGAGTAAAGCTCCCAGGACCTCCATTTAGTGATGTGGCACAACTCAAAATGAGAAGCAGCTACAAACATCCATTAATAATCAGAACATGGAATGTATGAAGTATGAATCTAGGAAAATTGGAAGTTGTCAAAAATGAAATGGAATGCATAAAGATCTGTATCCTAGGCATTAGTGAGCTAAAATGGGCTGGTTTGGGACATTTTGAATCAGACAACCATATGATCTATTATGCCAGGAATGACAAATTGAAGAGGAATGGTGTGGCATTCATCATCATAAAGAATGTATCAAGATCTATCCTGAAGTACAATGTTGTCAGTGATAAGATAATACCCATAGGTCTACAAGGAAGACCAATTAATACTACTATTCAAACCACCAAAGCCAAAGAAGAGGAAACTGAATATTTTTACCAACATCTGCAGTCTGTAATTGACCAAACATGCAATCAAGATGTGTTGATTATTGCTGGTGATTGCAATGCAAAAGTTGGAAACAAAGAAGAATCACCAGTGTTGGAAAATATGGCCTTGGTGATGGAAATGACACTGGAGATTGCATGATAGGATTTTGCAAGAACAATGACATATTCATTGCAAATACCTTTTTTCAACAACATAAATGGCAGCTATACATGTGGACTTCACCAGATGGAATACACAGGAATCAGATTGACTTCATATGTAGCAAGAGGCAATGGAGAGGTTCAATATCTTCAGCCAAAACCAGGCCAGGAGCTGATTGTGGAAAAGATCATCAATTGCTCATATACAAGTCAGGTGAAGCTGAAGACAATTAAAACAAGTCCACGAGAGCCAAACTATGACCTTGATTATATATCCCTCCTGAATTTAGAGACGATCAAAAGAATAGATGACTCATTGAATACCAATGACTGAAAACCAGAGGAATTGTGGGATGAACATCAAGAACATCATCCACGAAGAAAAGACAGGAAAGAAAGGAAGACAAGACCAAAAAGGATGTCAGGAGAGACTGAAACTTGCTCTTGAGTGGAGAGTAGCTAAAGCAAATGGAAGAAATGACAAGGTAAAAGAGCTGAACAGAAGATTTCAAAGAGCAGCTCGAGCAGACAAAGCC
>NW_006921598.1:16389703-16433480 GCF_000298275.1 Orycteropus afer afer
CATCTAAAGAATAGATTTGATGCATTTAACACCAACAAATGAAAACCAGAAGAATTGTGGGAGGACACAGAGAACATTATGCATGAAGAAAGCAAGAGATCACTAAAAAGATGAGAAAAGAAGAGAAGACCAAAATAGATGAGAGAAGAGACTCTGAAACTTGCCCTTGATTGGAGAGTAGCTAAAGCCAATGGAAGAAATGACAAGGTAAAAGAGCTGAACAGAAGATTTCAAAGAGCAGCTCGAGCAGACAAAGCCAATTACTATAATGAAATGTGCAAAGACCTGGGATTAGAAAACCAAAAGGGAAGAATATGCTTGGCATTTCTCAAGCTGAAAGAACTGAAGGAAAAATTTCAAGCCTCAAGTTGCAATATTGAAAGATTCTACTGAATGATGCAGGAAACATCAAAAGAAGATGGAAGGAATACACAGTGTCACTGTACCAAAAAGAATTGATTGATGTTCATCCATTTCAGTTGGTGGCATATGGTCAAGAACCAGTGGTATTGAAGGAAGAAGTCAAAGCTGCACTGAAGGAATGGGCAAAGAACAAAGCTTCAGGAATCAACAGAATACACGTTGAGATGTTTCAACAAATGAATGTCACACATGACTCACTCATCTATGTCATGATTTGGAAATTTGGAAAACAGCTACCTGGCCAACTGACTGGAAGAAATCCATATTTATACCCATTCCAAAGAAAGGTGATCCCCCAGAATGTGGAAATTAAAGAACAGTATCATTAATATCACACACAAGTAAAACTCTGCTGAAGATAATTAAAAAACAGTTGCAGCAGTATATTGACAGAGAACTTCCAGAAATGCAAGCTGGATTTGGAAGAAGATGTGGAACAAGGAATATCATTGTCAGATGGATCTTAGCTGAAAGCAAAGAATTCAACAAAGATGGTTAGTTGTGTTTTGTTGACTATGCAAAAGCATTCAATTGTGTGGATCATAGCAAATTATGGATAACATTGAAAAGAATGGGAATTCCCGAACACTTAATTGTACTCATATGGAACATGTGCATACACCAGGAAGCTGTTGTTCAGACAGAACGAGGGGATACTATATGGTTTAAAATCAGGAAGGGAGTGAGTCAGGATTGTATCCTTTCACGATATATGTTCAATATGTATAGTAAGCAAATAACCCAAGAAGCTGGACTATATAAAGAAGAATGTGGCATCAGGATTGGAGGAAGACTCATTAACAACCTGCAATATGCAGATGACACAACTTTGCTTGCTGAAACTGAAGATGACTTGAAGCACTTACTGATGAAGATTGAAGACTACAGTCTGCAGTATGGATTACACCTCAAAATAAAACAAAAGTCCTCACAACTCAACCAATAGCAGCATCACAATAAATGGAGAAAAGATTGAAGTTGTTGAAGATTTCATATTTCTTGGTTACACGATCAACACCAATGGAAGCAGCAGTCAAGAAATCAGACATATTATCGCACTGGGCAAATCTGCTGCAAAAGACCTCTTTCAAGTGCTGAAGAGCAAAGATGTCAATTTGAAGACTAAGGTGCACCTAACCTAAGCCATGGTATTTTCAATTGCCTCATATACATGTGAAAGCTGGACAATGAATAAGGAAGACCAAAGAAGTATTGATGCTTTTGAATTGTGGTGTTGGCAAAGAATACTGAAAGTACCATGGACTGCCAGAAGAACTAACAAATCTGTCCTGGAAGAAGTGCAGCTGGAATGCTCCTTGGAAGCAAGAATGGCCAGACTTCGTCTCACCTACTTTGGTCATATTGTCAGCAGGGATCATTCCCTGGAGAAGGATATCATGCTTGGTAAATTGGAGGGTCAACAAAAAAGGAGAAGGCCATTAGGGAGATGGATTGACACAGTGGCTGCAATGATGGGCTTAGGTATAGTAAACGCTATGAGGATGGTGCAGGACCAGGCAGTGTTTTGTTCTGTTGTACATAGGGTGTCTATGATTTGGAGCCAACTTAAGGGCATCTAACAACAACAACAACAAACATTCCATGCAGTGTGTCACACTTCCACACCCTTGCACTGGCTGTTTCTCCACACACCCACCCACCCCAGTCTTCCAAGGACAGACTGGCAAACTTCAACTCATCCTTCAAAACCCATTCTAGGAATAAATTCCTCTGGGAAAGCTTCCTTTTGATCAGATTTTCTCACTCTGATAGAGTTGATTACTCTCAAATGTCCTCCTTCAGATCCTTATACTTACTTCACCTTTTTCACTCTATTATTTTCTTTATATGTCTGACTTCCTTACTAGATTGTGAACTCCTAATTAGATTGTAGGGAGCTCTGGTGGCATAGTGCCTAAGGCATTTGACTGCTAACCAGAAGGCTGGCAGTTCAAACATACCAGCCACTCATCGGAAGGAAGGCAATCTACTTCTGCAATGATACTGCCTCGGAAACCCAAGGAGGGGTCTCTATGATTTGGATCTGACTCGACGGCAGTGAGTAACTAGATTGTGAATTCTTTGAGGAAAGGGAGAACCTAGGATTTAAATAATTCTGTATCCTAGGCTCGTAACATAGGGCTCAGTAACTTTTTTGAACTATATTTAATTGGCCTAACTTATAGGATGGATTGTGAATAGAAAAGCAAATATAGATACCTAATTTCCAGGAAATAAATAGAATTAGATTTTGCTGGTGATTATAAAGTGATCACATATGTTTAGGAATTTTGTAAATTTGAATAATTTGTTACAACAGGAAAACAAAATTATGCTATTGCTAAAATATATTTCTACTTTATTGAAATAATAAGAAGAATACCATCTTTATATTTAATAGTTGGTACCACAACTTTCCTCTGCAACGTATGTGAGGTAGTTTATAAGAAAAATATATAAAGGCAGATAAAATGGAGAAAACATTTAGCCAAGAAGAAAAAGATAAACATTGGGCTTAGTTTGGGCAGAGGATGGTGGGTACGAGAATAATACTTTTAGGAAATGTAGGCTAAGATAGTGTTTCACAAATCTGGTAATTATCATAATTACTTGGACAGCTTTATTGCATATAGATTTTTGGGTTCTACCTTCAGGAGTGTTAGGGTCGATCTTGGTATGATCCTAGAAACTTGACTTCTAAAATGATTCCTTAGGTCACTGACATTTCAACCAAACATGCAAACTACTAAGGGAAACCATTGAAGTATCATAAATCCAGTGGATTCATAGGAGCTCTGGTAGCATAGTGCCTAAGCACTTGACTGCTAACCAGAAGGCTGGCAGTTCAAATCCACCAACCACTCCTCGGAAGGAAGGTTGGGCAATCTACTTCTGTAGAAACCCAAGAAACCCAAGGAGGGGTGGCTGTGAGTCAGGTTTGACTCGATGGCACATAACAACAACAACAACATTGAGAAGTTCCAGGTGAGCCCAAAAGAAGAAACAAACAAAATAAATGAATCTAAATACTTCAAAATAGGAAAGATACAAAGAGTGTTTTGTTTCACTTAGCCTAAGAATTGAGACATTTAGTTTCTAGTCATGAAAAGATGGTCCCTATGGCATCACGATACACTAGTCTCCATCAAAAACCAGGCTTGCATTTGATGATACATGCAGAAGACAGATACTGTTATATGTAGGGCTATGGCTGCTGAGAGCATCCACTCATGGAACCACATCAGTCACGTACTGGTCTACATGAAGTGGCACAACTGCCAATTTGGTGGGCACAATAGTGTCATTTATTTCCCCAGGCCACAAAGGAGGCCTTTTAAAGTAAGTGTTCCAAGTGCAGTGTCAGAATACTAAATTCAGTTCTATCTCAAAAATAACACACTTATTTTTAGACAGTGGCTTGATAAAGTGGTAATTTTGTTTGGCAGCAGAAAGTTGGCACTAGAGTTTTAACAGAAAATAAAATAGCATTTTTAAAAGCAAATATTTTGAAAAATTTGAGAATTGACTCTTCTGAAACTATTTAGCTGCAAACTTTTCTAACAACTGATCCATTTAAAATAGGTTTGTTTGTTTGTTTGTTGTGATTTGGGTAAAAGTTCACAGAGCACATTCATTTTCCATACAGCTGTTCATATACATTTTGTCTCATGACATTGACTCACTTCCCCACAATGTAACAGCTCTCTTCCCACTTTCCTATGCATTCCTGTCCCCTGAGCTATCTCCCTTTGCAAATACTGCCCTTCTGTTTTCCCATGATTCATCATTCTAAGGAGTGTATCTACCTAATGTAAATGTTCACCCTATATGCCTATCTGTTTGGCTGGAAGCCATGGAAGTGAGTTCAATTCCAGACCTGAGGGTAACTAGGGGCCATAGTCTCAGGGGTCTCACCAGACTCTATCAGACAAGTAAACGTGGTCTTTTTTTATTATTTTAAGTTTTGTTCCACATTATTCTCCCACTTTGTCCAGGGTCTCCTTCAGTGATACCTTTCTGAGCGGTTGGCAGTGGTAGCCAGAGACCATTCTTCTGGTCTCATGGTCATATAGGCTGAAGTTCACACAGTCCACTAGTCTCTTGGACTAATTTGTTTCTTCATTATTCTTTGCTTTGAATAAGGAGAGACCCATTGTTGCATCTAAATGGCCACTTGCAAACTTTTAAGACCCCAGTTGCTACTCACCAAAGTAAGGTGTAGACCAATGTTTTTGTGTAGTGTTATGCCAGTTGAGCTTGATGTCCCCTGTGACCATGGTCCTGAGCCTACAGGTCCAACTACTCATTCCGTCAGGGTGGTTGGCTGTGGCTAAGAAGTGATCATAATTTTGCCCCTTGTCAGCTGTTAAATATATGGACATGCTTAGGGCACATACAAATACGTATGTAGAAATATCGTCTGCCAACTTTATATGATCATGGGTATATTCCCTGTTGTCTAGACATACCTGATCATTCAGCCTGTCTACCCATCTATTTATCCGGAGATTATCGTTTGTTATCATGGATAATGCATTATTGCATATGTAAAAGGGTTTATCTTTGTTGTCTGTATCTCTAGTGCACCTCTCTGTCTTCCTTTTCCTAAGTGTTACTGGGTTGGTCACTCACTTTTGATATACTGCCTTTCCCTTTACCCAGATCAATACTTTTCTCTACATACCTAGCAGTGTTCCCTTCCCTTCCATCCCATCCCTGGTAACCAACAAAATTTCCTTCCATATATAAACCTTGCCTTGACTTTTACAATAGTGAACTAAAACTTTGTCCTTCTATGATTGACTTACTTCACTTAGCATAATGTCTTCCCAGTTCATCCATGTTATGTGGTGTTTGGCAGATTCTACATTATTCTTTAGTGTTGCATAGTATCCATCATGTGTATGTACCATAGTTTGGTTATCCATTCTTCTGTTGATGGACACCTAGGTTGTTTCCATCTGTTTGCTGTTGTGAATAATACTGCGATGAACATGGATGTGCCTGTATCTGGCTCTACTCCTTTAGGATATATACCTAGTAACAGGATCACTGGATCAAATGGTATTTCTAATTCCAACTTTTTAAGGAATCACCGTACTGCTTCCCACAGTGTTTGTATCATTGTGGTGGTTAAGTTTGTATGTCAACTTGGCTAGGCCTTGTTGAGTGGCTGGGCAGCTGGTGGTAGTTATTTCCCATGATGAGACTGGCAATCAGCTCCGTGGTGGGACCTACCACAAGCAGCTGAGTAGCTGCTTTAGGGATGTGGTCTGCTTCCCGTATATAAGAGTGAGCTTTGGGAATGGTCTCTAGCTGATGGCACACTTGTACCCTGCATGTAGCCAAGTCATTGTTCAGCAGCCTGCCATACCCTGCCAATCTTGGGACTTTTAATGGACTTGAATTAATCGCCTGCCATGTGGTTTGGTAATATTGGGACTGTGCCTTGATACTTGTCAACCTTGGGCTTGTCAGCCTCAGCAGCCAGCAGGTGAGTGAAGAAAAGCCTCCACCTTCAGTGGGCCAGGAGGAGGAGGCGGAGCTGAAGCCCAAGGCTGAAGGGCTTTCACCCAGCCCCTAGAGCCTGGCACTTTGAACTTGGACTTAAAGCCTCTAAACTGTAAGAGAATAAAACTCCTATTTGTTAAGGCCATCCCATTTATGGTACATTCTTGTCAGAGCAGCACTAGGTAACCAGAACAATCATTTTACAGTCCCACCAGCAGTGTTTGAGAGTCCCAATCTCTCCACATCTTTGCCAACATTTGTTATTTTCTGTTTGTTGACTTTGCTATTAATGCTGGAGTGAGAATAGTATCTTCTTGTTTTGATTTGCATTTCTCTATTGGCAAATGTTTGCAAACATTTCTTCATGTGTTTGTTGGCCGCCTGAATATCTTCTTTGGTGAAGTGTCTATTCGTGTCTTCTGCCCATTTTTTAATTGAATTGTTTGTCATTTAAAGTAGTTTTGAGGGAAAAATACCATATCTTCCCAGATCTCTCTGTTTTGGACTGGGACATCCTTTCTTTTATACCAAGGATTATGTCATCTTGTAATCTAGAGTCTGAGTCAGTAGTAGTTATTCAAATTCTAAATAAAGCAAAAATTTCAAAGTCTTGACTCCTATCAATTAATGGAAGGGAAGGTGCTTGTGAGCAAAGGACATAGAACTGAAAAGGGCTCTCTTTACTTTCCAGCCTCAAATATTCCAAGGATTCTCAAAAAGTCCCTGAATTGCTTATCTAGCTGAGCAGAGGTAACTCCTTAATGGACAGTTCTTAAGAAAAAGTGGTGTTTTATGAGGAAATGCTCATGATCATTAGCCATTAGAGAGATGCAAATCAAAACAACAGTGATATATCATCTCACCCCAGCAATAATAGCAAAGTGCAACAAGACAGAAAATAACAAATGCTGCTGAGGCTGTGAAGAGATTGGAACTCTCATACACTACTGGTGGGACTGCAAAATGGTACAGCCATTGAGGAAAATGGCATGGTGTTTCCTCAAAAAACTGAAAATAGAAATACAATTGGATCCAGCAATATACTGGATCAAATATACTAGTATATAATTCCTATATACTAGGAATATATCCTAAAGAGGTGAGAGCCAGAACACAAACAGACATATGCACATCCATGTTCATTGCAGCACAATTCACTATAGCAAAAAGATGGAAACAACCTAAGTGCCCATAAACAGAAGAATAGATAAACAAACATTCACACAATGGAATACTGTGCAACATTACAGAACAATGAAGAATGCACAAATCATCTCACAACACTGATGAATTTAGAGGACATTATGGTGAATAAAATAAGTCAATCACAGAAGGACAAATATTGTATGAGCCCACTATTGTAAAAAGTCAAGGAAAGGTTCATTCAGGGAAGGAAACTCACTTTGTTGGTTACCGGGGATGGGAAGGAAGGGGAAAATTTTGAACTAGTTGAGGGTCATATGTTGATTTGAGTGAGGGAAGATACAATATGGAGAGTCTGTGACCAGCATGGTGACACTGGGGAAAGACACTGAAACATACACAAAAGATCCAGACAACAGAGGCAAATACATGCCTAACCCTGCAGTATCACTAGCACCTGACACCAGACCACAGATAAATGCATAGGCAGGTGAGAAGATCAGATGGAGATAGGTGAACAGAAATACACCCTAGACCAAGGATAGGTTTGGCTGAAGATAATCTTATATATGCACTTGTACTACAAAATTAGCCACATACATTACAGAAGCAGCAGAAGATAGGATTGGGGTCACTTCTCAGATACAACCAAACATCTTGTGAGAGAGACTCACCAGGCCTGGGTGGTCACGACCTTGGCCTCAGGGGACATCATGCTCAATTGGCACAACATTGTACATAAAAATTTTGTTCTACAACCTACTTTGGCGAGTAGTGACTGGGGTCTTAAAAGCTTCTGAGTGGCCATCTAAGATGCAACTATTGGTCTCCTCTCATCTGGAGCAAAGAAGAGTGAAGAAAATCAAAGTCATCTGGAAACAATTAAACCAAAGATAACATGGACCATGAGGACATCACCTTCCACGACCCTGAGACCAGAAGAACTAGATGGTGCCTGGCTACCAATGCCAACTGCTGGGAAAGGGATCAAAACTGGATATCCTGTATAGAGTGGGAGGAAAAGCGTGGAACAAAATTCAAAAACAAAAACGCCCAGAATTACTGGTCAGAAAGAGGCTGGTGGAACCCCCGAGCCTATGGTCCCAGGTTACCCTTCAGGCTTAGAAATGAACTTACTTATGTGGATTGGCACTCTGCCCAACAGTAGAAAGACCTATATGGAGAACACCTACCCCAGATTGATGCACCCACTTACTCTAGGGAGATGCACCCCTTGGATCAATGAGCCATGAGACACCAGAGTTGTAGCACTCACATAGAGGGAAAGCTGGACAGACAGGAATACATGGATGAGAAGGGCATGGAGAAGGGACCAATAGTTGCATCTTAGATGGCTGCTCAAGAGTTTTTTTATGGGTGGGGACAGAAATTGGGGCTGTGAAATCAGATGTGCATGAACTGTGAATGTAAAACAAGTTTGATTTGTAAATTTGCACCCAAAGCACAATTTTAAAATAAAGAAAAGCTATGCCACAGCCCCAATTAATTGGAAGTCTGGGAGTAACATAATAAGGAGACAGGGAGGGAGTCTAGTTTCAGAGAACAAAGATTGTATCATCACTCTAATCCTCCCAAAGTGTGCACCAGCACACACACACTGGTTTTCCAGAAATACATGATTGTGGATCTGTGCTGGCTCTCACGAAATTCCAGCATTTCATAAATATGTGACAAAACAGAATGCAACTGTTTATTCTACTAGATAATTTATACAATCTTCTAATTACAATCATCAGCATATTATATTTGGTAAATATTTGATCTATACAGGGAAGTCTATTTGGGGTAGACATTTGAAGATACTTTATTCCACAGCCCAAGTTTTTCCCCTGTATCTATGTGCCATAGTGCTGTGTATGCATATATTGGACACAACTGCTTGACAACTTCTAAGTTTAAGCAACACACATTAACAGTGAAAATACATAAATATTTTAACTTTTAAGGATTTTTTGGGTTTAACAAAATATTGGGGGAATAGTGACTTTTGAGAGTAGAATTTCAGCCATGAAACACCAGAGGGGTAGCTTTCACACAGAAGGAAAGCTGGACAGACAGGAATGTATGGATGAGAAGGGCACGGGGTGGCAGCAGTCACAGGGAGGAGGGGGAAAAGAGTTTTTGTTAAAAAGTAACAAGTTTTTAAAACTATTTCTAGAGTAAAAGTAATTTTGTGGCATCCATTTGGTTATTGAGAAGGAAAATGTTTTTGGCTTAATAATTTTTGTTGTATTTTGGATAGTTGACATTACTAGCTAAGTATATTCTAGATAGTGAAATATTAATTTGTATGGTATAAATTACTGATAAAATTAAATGTAAAATGTGTAGAATAATAGGGGAAATGAGTAGTAGTTAGACTACATGAAAGCCTAGAGAAACTTTTTAAACCCATCTGTAATAGTTGCGTGAACAGTTTCCAAAGTATTTCCCTACCTATGCCACATGTAGGCACTCTGGTGGCATAGTACCTAAGGCATTTGACTGCTAACTAAAAGGCTGGCAGTTCAAACCCACCAGCCACTCCTTGGAAAGAAGACAGGGCAATCTATTCCCATAGAGATATTGCCTTGGAAGCCCAAGGAGAGGTCACTATGAGTCAGATCTGACTCAACGGCAGTGAGTTTGGTTTTTTTTTGTTTGTTTGTTTTGTTTTTAGTTATGCCATGTGTATGAAAGTATACATTCTCATTATGAATACATATACAGAAGATTTCAATAACATGAAAGCAAATTTGATTACTGTAAAGCATTCATAAATATAGATAGAAATGTGATCATATAGCTTCAGTCTGGTGAAAGTGGGAGGTAATAATGGATTATATAGTCATGTTGATTGTACTGTGGTTGGAAGTAGGTATTCTAAGTACCCTAGTGCTTGAGGAAAGTGAGTGAATTTTTAAGTTTTTTTTTTTCAGAAATTGTTAAATATTACTAATGTGAAAAGATTGTGAAGTTGGTTTTTGAGGCAGAAGTTATCTGATTAAGTATTTGCATGGCAGATGAAGAGGATGCAGAGTAACTGCATGAACCTGGCTTCTGTCAGTTTGAACCACTCTTATCAGAAACACACAGGAGTCAGTAGGGAATGTGTTAAATATCCCATGCCTTCAGTTGCATGCTACAGTGTTCTGACATTGAAATTCTCATCACAATTACATATTTCCATTATCTGAAGTTTGTATCTTTGATACACTACACAACTAAAACAAACAAGAACAGTGGTGATTCAGTGGCAGAATTCTCATCTTCCATGAAAGAGATCTGGGTTTGATTCCCACTCAGTGCACCCCATGAAGAGCCACCTCCTTCCTCAGTGGAGGCTGAGGTGTTGCTGTGATGCCGACCAGGTCTCAGCAGAGCTCTCAGACCAAGACGGACCAGGAAGAAAGGCTTGGAAATCTACTCCCCACAGAACCAGCCAGTGAAAATCCTGTGGCTCACAACAACCAGATCGGAGTTTGCACGGGGTCCCCATGAATCAGGAACTGATTCAATGTTAGCCAGCAACAAATAAAGCATTTGGGAAGATTAGTGCACAGCAAAGAGTAAATAATGCCACGCAGATAGTCCCAATGAATACTTATTTTTAAGATTGTATTGATGGCCCTCTCTTGTGCCAGGTATTAGCATTTGAGATAATAATGATCAAAGTGAAAAGGAAATTGGTTGGCCTGAGCCGCCATCCATACAAAATGACTGGCATGTTTGTGAGTTCCCTGGACCAGCCCAAGATACAAACTGTGGGTTTGGAATAGACCCCTCACCTGTGCTAAAGCAAACTTGCCCTCACAGGTATCAAATGTTATTTTAGCCACCACATTCTAGGTTGTTGTTGTTGTTATGTGCCATTGAGTCGGACCCAACTCATAGCAACCCCTCCTTGGGTTGCCGAGGAAGTATCACTATGGAAGTAGATTGCCCCATTTTCCTTCTGAGGAGTGACTGGTGGCTCAAATTGCCAGTTTAGTTAATTGGCTGAAACTGCCAGTTTTTAAATACCAAACTCTAAAACCCACTACTATTAATCTGATTTCTACTCATAGAGTCCATAAAGGACAGAATAGAACTGCCCCATGAGGTTTCCAAAGCTATAAATCTTTACGAAAGCAGACTGCCTCATCTTTCTCCCACAGAGCAGCTGGTGGGTTCAAACCTCCAGCCTTTTGGTTAGCAGCTACTGCTTAAACCACTGTGCCACCAGAACTCCTAAATTAAATACAGGAAGGAGTATTCAGGGTATTTCCTTCCCCAGGCTTTATAAGTAGAAAAGAGAGAGAGAGAGTGTGTGTGTATGTGTGTGTGTCCCTTAGTTGAATAGTGAACTAGTTAAGAATTGTGAATCTGACTATTAACTGACACCATGTGATGAGAACATGATTCTATCATTGATTAGACCAAATCTTCCAAATATCTCTCTGCACCTTGTAATTCAGCTATTGCATAAAAAACAATGACCTATCTAGAAAAATCAATGTTTATTCAAAAGACTATTCTGTTATTTAACAAGATGGTTTTGCTTATCATTTTCAGTAAACGTAGGATTTATGACAGGTATTTTTTTAAAATCAGTAGCCAAAACATGTTAAGCTGTTATGGGGAAACCATAGTAAAGAATAATGATGCTATTTCCAGGTTATTTGTAGCCAAAGATCCACATCCCTGAAATGCCCAGTGTCTTATTCTATTGCCTTATTTCAATATTTCTAATTAATGGTCACAATTTAGTTTTGATGATAGTAAACACCTGATTTACTGGCCTAAGGCCAAAGAATTATGAGTAATCAAAATGGTGACATTTGGGGTAAAATGCAAGATAAACACAATGAAATTTTTATGGTATTAGTGAACTATTGATAAGACTATAACCGAAAGAATAAGTTATGTTCCTGAATTAATTTTAATAACTAAATAATATTTAGGTGATGAAAATTGGACAGACAATTTAAGGGAGTGCTATGGAGGAGGACTAAAATCTAAAATAGAGGGTTAAACTGATGATGTTTATGGTCTCTGCTAATCCTAAGATTTTTTTCCTATGAAATAAGAATATCAAAGAATTCTTTAGTCTGCAAATAACAAAGGTAAATATTTGTCCACAACTCTCATCTTGACCATCCACAAACATTTCAGTCCTTTTTAAAATGAGGCACTGGGATTTAACTAAGAAGTATATCAAAAAGAAAAACCAATGTTAAGGATCCTCTGCCCACACACTTGTGCATTTAAGAAAGATAAATAAAGTAAATAAAAGATATTGAGTAGAGGGGAAAAGATGTAATTTTAAATTTCAGTTGTTAAGTAGTTACTTGAATTCAACCACTGCTAAGTTTTCAAACCAATAAGTCAGTGCAATCCTTTGCACACAGTAGATATCAGGTGTCTGTGTACATATTTGTTTAAGTGAATTCAATTTAATTTTCAACTTCAAATCTGATAAGCACAATAGAAAAAATAGGTGAAGCAAAACTTTCTGAATTTAATTCTATATATTTTGTGGGCCTACTTTTCCTCAATAAGTCATGTTTTATTGGTAATGGGAATAGAATGGGAGAAACAAAGTTCTGCAAATCAAAGCAGTTAAATTGTTTAAATTGAAAATCTATATAGTACAATGCTTTTAAGGAAATGATGTATATTTAGTATTTAGCCTTATGCAACAAACCATTGACATGAAGCACCCTAATTTACTCTGAATTTAACTAATCCCAAAAATTATGTTCTAAGAATCTAAGAAGAAAATAGATCCACTGAGCTCTGTGTGTATGTGTGTGTGTGTGTGTGTGTGTGTGAACTGTGTTAAATTCACCTTGAAAAATTTTTTGGTTCTAGTGATTGTAGAATATTTCCCTGAAAAAAATTTTTGGACCAAAACATTAGGCACAACGATAAAGTACTACTCAGTGGAAATGTGCTTGCAATTAAACAGAATGATTTTGTTGTTTTAAATAAATGACACAGTTAATTTATACCTTCTGAGCACTAAATGGGAACCCTGAAAAGATACGTATACAGATACACTAAGAGTTATAGCTCATCTTTCAAAAATTTTTATTGAATCATTGTAATAGATTCACATTATAAAAAATGTGCGCTTGTATTGAATTTCAATTATTCCAGACACCATTCACAAAGTCATTTTTGTTATAATCTAATAAAATGTTTAAGAGTATAACACCCCATTCTTTAAAAAAAAAAATAGCTAAAATAAATTTGGACTCAGGCAGAATCAGTGACTTGGGTGAGTCACACACAGTAGAAGATTGTGTGTGCCATAGAAACTTCCAGCAAACTCAGACCACAAATCAGTCTTGTGATTCCTGCATTTTTGGTGCAGTTACAAATCACTAAACACTTTAAGCATAATACGATGAACTAATCTCCTTTAATATCAAGTCAGCAGATACTTGTGTATTTAAGAAGTGTGTACTGAGTGCCTACTCTGTGTTTTGCCCCAGGGCAGCCAGTGGACTCGGTCAGCTGAGACTCTATGATGGCCAGACTGGGTGTGCAGCCTTGGTCCCTGATGAAAATGACCAGAACCTTCTATTAAAAATCATGTTGCTGAATTATATTCCTTTAAGGAAAGGGCAGACCTAAAACTGCTAATTAGATTTGCCAAAATAATATGCCAATGGCCTATTAAGAAAGCTAAAGTTTGTCAAGGGGAAAAAAAAAGATTCTTTCTTTTAAAAAGACCATAGATTCCTTGTCCTTAAAGGGGGACGAGGGGGGAAGGACCTCACATATAATAAGATGTGTAACAAAATGATCTTATTTTCAATACATGATATAACTTTTGAACTGTCTTCATTATGCATACATGAGAAGTCCCAATTTTGCATATTCATTAAATAATAACTTGAAATATTAAAAGGTTCCCCTTTTTTCAAACTGGATTTATCTCATAGAACAAAGTATTTCTAACCATTTTTAAATAGTGCACCCTTCAATTGATATAGTTTGGTTCATAAAGGCTGTTTTTCCTTCTGATTTGTAATTGTTCAAAATTAAAATAATAGTAGTAATAAAGTTCCTCACACCCAACAGAAAACACAGTATAAACACTGAGGGCATGAACTGAATGTGGGTCTATCTCAGATCAGATTAAACACATGTTGCAGATTATTATTTGTAACCTGATGATATCCTTATTACTTTCTACCTCTGTGTGTGCAATTTCACATTTAGTATGCAACTTGATCCTGTTAGAATCTTATTAGAGTGAGACCCTGAGATTACATCAATTGAGAAATAATATTTAGTTATACTGCCAGTTTGAAGTGTTAAAGTGTCTCAATTTTAAAAAGGCAGAAGAAAACAAAAGTTTTCCCACAAAGGAAACTTATTACCATGTAAACAGAAGTGCATGCATTGTAGTGCCCATCTAGTTTCAATATCTGTACCTAAAATTTTCTTAAATGTATGAAAATCTACTAATTTCCAAAGACTAGATTTGTAAAAATGCTGAAATGCTACTGATAGGTTCAAATTCAGGCCTAATCTCCTAAAATCATAGGGGTGATCTTGCTACAAAAATCAGAACTGGTTTTCTATGCAATTTTGATAACACGTGGCCTTATTTCCAGTCTCTGTTAGCCGTAAGTACAATTGGCATCATTCCCATGAATCCAGAGGCAAATCTGAGCATACTTGAGGGGCGTAATACGTACGGCCACATTGTAGTCCTTCTGAACACCGTGGACATCCACCCACTGGTGGCCTGAATAGACAGCAATGATTTTGCGCTTCCAGTTCTTTTTGTCTGGCTCCTTCAGACGCAGATAAACCCCAGAGCCAGTGGAGCCCAACTCTGCATCACAATATTGATAGAAGAGATCCTTGGATTCATCAGACACGCTACAAAACCGATAGACCAACTGATCATCCCTGTCATTATCAAATCCTGAGAAGTGGATCATTCCTCCTGGCATCTTCTTGATAGTTGGACTGATTCCTAGTTCCATATACTTCTTTTTGTGAGCACGCTTCAGCTCCAGAAGAGCGTAGTCATAGTCTAGGGCGGCATCCCCCCCACCTCCTCTTGCCCAGCCTTTTGGAATGTGGGTATTCTTGACGCGGGTCCACTGGAAGGAAGGCCTCCCATCAGTGGCTCTCTGTCCCCGACCAGGTTCTTTTCTTCTTCTACCTTTGGCTCTCTCCTTCAGGTTCTCTTTGGTCTCCTCTCTTGCGTTGCCACCAGTAGCTGCTCTGCTGCTCCTCTTGGAACCTCTACGTTTTTTGCCCCCACGTTTATTTCTCATTTTCAACAATCCTACCCTTAGCTTTCTACTCCCTTTGATATAGTCCTTTCCATCGTGAACACAGTGGGCAGCGGTTAAAACATGGTTAGGAGAAACTAGAATGCCACTACAGCCTGTGGAGAGCTTCACAGCTGTACTGAAAGGGAAATTCGTTAAGAATCTTTTGTCCAAGATGCTAAATCTACTATCAGTACCATAAACCTGTCTCTTTTTCCTAACAGATGCTCCTTTTGTGGTGAAATTTTGAATCGGCTCCAGGAAATCTTGAACTTTCACTCTAGTCAGGGTTCTAGTGCCATTCTCAAAGACAGTCTCATATGAAAGAGAATCCTCTAGTTCAGAAAGGTTGGGAGCTGGGAGGTCTTTCTGACATTCAATGCCACACACTTTGCTTAACACCATTTTAGCATCTGCCTCAAAGGTGGGGCTGGTGAGATGCAAAGTCCTTTCACTGACAACCCGGGGTATTTTCCTCAAGTGCCACATAAAATCCTGTTCCATTTCAGATCCATCAATGAAGGTCCATGCAGTGGTGAAAAATATCAACCAAAATAGTGTATTTTTCATTTTGTTCTTCTATTTTGTCCTTGAAAACAGAGAAAGAAAGAGAAGGCTTACAATACTTACTTTTAAAAATATGTTACTTAGCCATGTCATTTATTTAGGTCTTGGATCTAAATAAACATTCACCACAAATAGAAGTCCTTATTTTCACTTTACCTAGATTTACTGAGATTTATTTGATAAAAAAAACCTGCTAAGTAAGTTCATACAGACTTCCAAAGTCAGTGAACTGTTTCTCACCCATCCTTCCCTCCACCTGCCTCTCCACTTTCAGCTCCCCAGACGCCCAGTGCATGGGAGAGTAAGGTGGGGCAGCAAACTGGGGTCCCCTGTTGCCTACACTACACATTCTTCCTTCGTGGATTTCCTGAAACCTTATTTCCAGATGATTTAGAAAATAAGTAGGAACGGATGTTCTGAATGCTTTTCCCTCACATAGTTAATTAAAAGCAAGGCTCAAAAATTTGTTTTCTCTAGAGTATAAATGAATACAGAGCTCAAAAACATTTATTAGAATACACTGAATTTCCTTGAACTAGGGTTTACAGGCCAAGCTGATGTAAAGGTTCAATGTAAATCATTGGATAATGTTCAAAAAACAGAAGAGATCCTCAGTGTAAATCATTGGATAATGTTCAAAAAAGCAGAAGAGGTTATATATAAATGGGTAAATTTTCCATTGACCTGTTTCAATTTTTCACAAGCAGAAACATACTTTTTTTTTTCTCTTTTGCAACAAAAGTTGTGCTTGGATCCATTACCCAAGCAAAACAACATATGAAAATGCTTCAGGGTGGGATTTTACTGTGTATCATAATTATTTATGCATTGATGGAGAACTGGCTATGGTTCTGGATTTGCCTGCCACTTAGAAAAACATGATCATAGTTAGATATAATCCTGTTCATCATGACCTTACTGTCTAAGAACAATGCTTTTGTGTTTAAAATATTTTACAGGTTTCCATTACCTGGTAAATTATATAATAATATCTCTTAGTTTACATCTTCTTGCACTCTTTTCCCACTTCCCGAGGCTCATTGGCATGCAAATACACTGATTTACTAGAACTGATGTTTGTCAGCTATTACGTTTATGGGGGGAACATGGGGCAGGAGTGAGGAGTGGTAGCACTCTTTAGAGCAGCAAGTTTCAATCTCTGTGTTATTTACTTATAAGCTATGATCCAAATCATTTAAAATTAATAGTTATAATATCAAGGCTTGCAATTTATTTGCACTTTTTTATAAAGCAAGGGTAATTCAAGGTGAGATTATTTCTGCAGTGTCTTTACTCTCAATGCTTTCTGATAAGATACTTTTGTATGAAAAAGAATGCTAATGAGGAATGTTAGGAATGGCCCACAGCCCTGAATACATCCATAGGATTGTACGCACTGGAGTGAAAAGGCAAATACTTTCTTTGATGAATATGGACACCCCTTATTACAGTAGAGTTGGTTTTGCCATACACAAGTAAATAACCTTATTAACTAATAACATTCTTTTGATAAAAATGTATACTACATGCTATGGGTTGAATTATGTCTCTCCAAAAGATATGTTGAAATCCTGACCCTCAGTACCATATTTTGAAATAAAGTCTTTGCAGAAGTAATCGAATTACAATGAGCTCATACTGAATTAGGGCAAGTTTTAATCTAATGACAGAGATCCTTAAAAGAAGAGGAAATTTGGACACAAAGATACAGAAACAGGCAAGATGGCCATGTGGGAAGAAAGGCAGAGACTGGAGTTATGGTGCCACAAATCAAGGAAAGCCACAATTGATGACACCTCCAGAAGCTAGAAGAGGCAAGAAGGGATTTTTGCTTAGAGCTTGGAAGCATGGCCCTGCAACACCTTGATTGTGAGCTTCTAGTCTCCAGAACAAGGAGAAAATAAATTTCTATTGTTTCAAACCACCCAGTTTGGTAGTTTGTTATGGCAGCCCTAGGAAACTAATACGCATTAACCTATGTATTGCTTAAACATTAAATGTTCAAGAAAACATGATATATAATTCATTTGAACCAGTTCATGCTACATTTGAAAAGGGAGCTCTGGTAGCATAGTGGCTAAGGCACTTGACTGCTAACCAGAAGGCTGGCGGTTCAAACCCACCAGCCACTCCTCGGAAGGAAGGTTGGGCAATCCTACTTCCGTAGTGTTACTGCCTCGAAAACCCAAGGAGGGGTCGCTATGAGTCGGGGCCGACTCGACGGCAAACAACAACAACATTTGAAAATGTTAATCAAACTGGGTAAATTTGCCATTGACCTGCTTCAATTTTTCACAAGCAGAAACACGCTTTTTTTTTTTTCTCTTTTGCAACAAAAGTTGTGCTTGGATCCATTATCATGATCTACGGTCAGCAAATTCATAAGAAGCTTTGCAATTTCCATTTTTTCATCTGTTCACATTTATATGTTGAATAATGGTGATTCTGTTGGATATTATACTGTAATATTTCAGAAATAGTTTATAATGTTATTTTGAATACAGGGAATTCTTTTCTGTAGAGAGTGAAATGTATTGTAAAAACATCAATAGAGAACACACATTTCAGAAAAATCTGTTTTCATGAAAAGATTTCTAATCATCATAGCAAAGTTGACTGTATACAAGGCAGTAATCACTGTATTCAAGAATAACTTGAGCTTCTTAGAATTGTTGTTGCTGTTGTTATCTTCCATACTATCTTCACAAGACAATTTTATCAATTTTGAAAATTGTGTTGGAGTGAAAAAGGCTTACAACTCAGCAACTATTACAAAAACCAAACCAAACCCACTGCTGTCGAGTCGTATCCGACTCATGACCACCCCTCCTTGGGTTTCCAAGGCAGTATCACTAAGGAAGTAGATTGCCCAATCTTCCTTCCAAGGAGTGGCTGGTGAGTTTGAACTGCCAGCCCTCTGGTTAGCAGTCAAATGCCTTAGGCACTATGCTACCAGAGCTCCTCAACTATTACAGGCCCTTGAAATTTTATGTTTAACTGGATAACTCCCAAGATGAAAAATTATTTCTTTGCCTTAAAAATTTTTTTAGACAAAGATTAGGGTTCTTCTTAGCTTATCAACAGACCAGAATGAATTATGAAAAGGGTATATTTAAAAACCTAAATGATTCATAGCAAAATCTCAATCAAGTCAGTTTATTTGGATGGGAAGCAAGATTTTTAAAATTGATACTTCATTTAGCTTTTAAGATAGCAGTTATCTGTATGTATTTAATGATTTAATCAAAGACAGAGTCAGCCAAATACCATGTGAAGAGATACAAAGAATCACCCTGTATGTTTGAATACTTTCTAGGTGGTGCTAATGATTAATACACCCTGCTGTTAACTAAAAGGTTGTCTGTTTGAGTCCCCCCAGAGACCTCTCGGAAGAAAGGCTTGGCAATCTACTTCTAAGAAATCAGTCCTTGAAAATCTTAAGGAGCACAGTTCTGTTCCAGCACACATAGGGTCACCGTGAGCCAGGGTTGACATGACAGTAACTGGATTTAATAACGATCTGCAGAGTAATTGATGTGTGAAAGGCATTCCTGGGCAAAATAGAGGAAATCTAAATCATGTGATTCTGTGGGATTGTTGAAAGGAGCCCTGGTGGCACAATGGTCAAGCATTCAGCTGCTATCCAAAAGGTTGGTGGTTTGAACCCACCAGCCAATCCATGGGAGAAAGTGTGGCAGTTTGCTTCTGTGAAGACTTACAGCCTTGGCAACCCTATGGGGCAGTTCTACTCTGTCCTATAGGGTTGCTATGAGTCAGAATTGACTTGATAGCAATGGGTGGGTGGCATTGTTTCCTCAGTTATGTCAACATTTCCAGTACTGTTTAATTTAGTCTTTCAACTCTCTAGCTGATTAGAGATTAGAAATGCAGAATATACATATTAAATGGTAACTGACAAGATGATCTTTAACTCTACAAATCATTGAAGTAGAATGTAGATATCAAATATAGAATTTCTCCTATTCTACCAAATAAAACGTGTGCTGTGCCGTAAGTCTGCAGCAAGACTTTTAAGAAAGCCCGATCAGAGATGAATTGTATTCAAGAATAATTTCATTTGTTTGGTAAGTATGTCACACTGATTTTTAAATCTATTGATCTATTCAAGGAATTGGCCAATAATTTTGAAGTTTTGAGTTGTCCATAGTCCGTGTTGAGCCATCTTGGTAAAGCAGTGAGTGCATGGGCATGGTTTCCTCACTGAGCATGTGGAAGGAACAACAAATCTTGGGTGCTCAACAGAAGGAAATCCTAAGCCAGTGGTTCTGAGATTGTATTACCTAGACCAGCAACATCACCATCACTTGGGAACTTGTTAAAAATGCAAATTCTTAGGCTCCACTCCAGACCTACTGTCAGAAACTGGCTACAGCACCAGGCACCTATAGTTTAACAAGCACACCAAATAATACTGATGCCTCCTGAAGTTTGAGAACCACTGCCGCAGCCATATACCTGGTGGAATAGTTTGAACAACATAGCACAGGGTGGTTTTGCCAGGGAAGATTTCTTAACCAAGGTTCAGATGATATTTACACACCCTGTCTGCTTCATCTTTGTGTAAAAAACCTATCTATTCTGAACCTTTCTCTTTTCCTATGTTGTTGTTGTTGTTGTTATGTGCCGTCAAGTCGGACCTGACTCATAGTGACCCCTCCTTGGGTTTCCGAGGCAGTATCACTACGGAAGTAGATTGCCCAACCTTTCTTCTGAGGAGTGGCTGGTGGGTTTGAACCGCCAGCCCTGGTTAGCAGTCAAGTGCCTTAGGCGCTATGCTACCAGAGCTCCCTTTCCTATGTTAGCAAGTACTAATATTGAATGAGGAGCTCTGGTAGCATAGTGCCTAAAGGCACTTGACTGCTAACCAGAGGCTAGCAGTTCAAACCCAGCAGCCACTCCTTGGAAGGAAGATGGGGCAATCTCCTTCCATAGTGATACTGCATTGGAAACCCAAGGAGGGGTCGCTATGAGTTGCGTCTGACTTGACAGCACATAACAACAACAACAACAACAAATATTGAATGGTTGGACCATTTAATAAAGAATAAACATGATTTATATATGTGTAGTTTGATTAGATGTCTGGAGAAAAAATTGAATTTGATAGGCTTGTATGTAATGCCTCCAACACTTAACGCTACAGATCATGCGATGGCACTGGTTCTGCAGCCTGCGTGGTGCCCTCCGAGAGCTCTGTTGCCATGCATCACAGCAATAACAGCCATGCCCACATCTATACTTGGGCAGAGGAAGGGCAGAGCCTCGTAATATGACCTCAAAATCACAGTAATAACAGGACATGGATTTAGTTAGCCTGTCTAAATTGGCCTGTAATTTAAAGTTGGACCAATGTTTAAGGGCACTTTCTTTTGAAAAATCTAAGTTTGCCTTGTGGTACACTGTCGATGTGAAATAAATGATAGAGCAACTCACAGTTGAATGGATATGCCCATCATCCAGGAAGCACTAACTCATTATTCTAAAGAGACACTGTCCCAGCTGGCAGGGCAGCTATAATATTTGGAAATGTCTAATGTCCCTTGTGGAGTTCCTGATGGTGCAAAGTGTTAACATGCTTGGCTGCTAACCACAAGGTTGCCAGTTCAAGTCTACCCAGAGGCACCTTTGAAGAAAGGCCTAGCGATCGACTTCTGGAAAATCAGCTCTTGAAAACTGTATAGAACATAGTTTTACTCTAACACTCACGGGGTTGCTATGAGTAGGAATCAATTCAACAGCAACTGGTTTAATGTCCCTTGTCTTCCCAACCCCTTTTGTCTATCTTCCATTCTAATTGTGACCTTCACTGTCACTTTTATAGATGGCTTGTATATGGGACTTCAATTTTGGTTAGTGAAACTGAGGTTGCAATCATGAGTCTCCACCATGAGTACACACATTTATTATGTGTTGGCTCATGAAGACATAGAGAGGAAGGGAATTAGAGAGGAAGAAAGAATATCAGTGTATGTGGATGAACTCTTACTAGTGGCTCTGCTGTGATTCCACATCTGCACCTAGTCTTTTGACAGAAATGGCCATACATATACAACTTTAAGAGGGGACTTGTTTATCTTTCTCTTTTTTTTTTTCAGTTTATGATTTCATAGAAATGTGATTGCTGGAAATGTTTAGTATTTATTCCAGCATAGTGGTCTAGGAGGGCAGACAATGGAGTAGTCTCAAGACTCACTTTACCACTTATTAGATCTATAAATTTGGCAATCAATAAGTTTCTATTTTTGTTTCCTCTTCTTCAAAGTGGGGGTAATTATAATCTCCACCTCATTAAGGTTATTGGGAAGATTAAATGAGATAATATACGCAAAGAATTACCACTAACTCCAGTGCTTAGTTAGCAGTCGATTAGTATGTTATTTTATAACTATTTTCCTTCCCTAATGAGTGAATTAAAATGCCTGACAGGAGCGGAGTACTCAGTAAGCAGGCTTACTTGTGCTTACTCACTAATCTGTAGCAAAGAACAGATTAGTTCTTATTAACAGTTTGTTCACTATAGATTAGTAAACACAAGTAAGCCTGTGCTTACCTTGCTTACTGGGAAATCAAGTTTAAAGGGAGTTGTTACATCAGCCAAAGCTAGAGAACTTACACATTTCCAAAAAGTCAATTTTACAGTCAAATATTTTTACCTCAGAATAGTCCCCAACATACTCTCAAACTCCCATTTTTGTTTGCTTTTTTTTTTGCTGTAAGACAGCTTCACTTTAAAGACTTCCCAAATGAATGTTTTCCTAATTACTCATTGTGAATATCTGTGGCTTTGTAATGTATTTTTCTCATTGCTTTTACACTTTTAAGCCACAGAACCCTTGCATTGCATTCCCTGGGTCTTACTTATAGCCTCAGGCTGCATTAGGAATTCTGGAACTGTATCAGGCCCTGAGCTTAAAATGAAATTGAGTGAATGGCAAAATAATTACTGTAAGGGTGCAATTTACAATGAAAGAAAAACCTAACTTTTGAGTGAGTCTATTTAGATAGTGTATTGAATTTTACTATGACCTGATATAATTATACTCTAAAGCTCAATTTCTTTTTTGTTTGGTTTAATTTTATCCCAAGCTTGGATAGAGAAGGTGGACCAATGAAAAATTAGATGATTGCTCACTATATTAAATATTCCAAATGAATTGCTGATTTACCATCAAAGAGATCTACAGACTGAATTACTTTCTCACCAGAGGGTACAGTCACACTTAAACCATGCCTCTCTTTTCATTTGTATCAGCTGCCCCCACCTTGTAATGTATAGTGAAGTAGTGTCCAAACTGATGTGTATAGTGTTGCTATGGGGCATTTTTTATTAATCCATCAAACGTTTTTGGAGGGTGTGTGTTGGTGGGGCCAGAGACTGCTGAGGCAGATCAATGACCTTGTAAGGTCAGTGCCAGCTTTTATCCTAGCATATACTTGGTTATTGTTGTTGTTTTAGGTGCTGCCGAGACATTTTTAACTCTTAGTGACCCCATGTAGAACTGCCCATAGCTGGTTACTGTGGCAGAAGGCCACAGTAAGAGAAGGAGAGATTACTAATGAGAGTAAACAGGTGTGAAGAGAGAATTAAAGGAATGTGTTATGTTTTGGAATACATTTGCAAAAACGATAATAGCTTCACAAATTGGGAGCAGATGTACTTTATAAAGTACAATTCCCAGCTCACTTTCGGCACTCACTGAATGTTGATCACTGACTGAAGCATTGAATGGAGGTGACATTTAAATTAAAAACTGAATGATATCACAAGAAACAAACAAATGAAAAAAAAAAATAAAAAAACATTGCCATTGAGTCAATTACAACTCTTAGCAACCCTACAGGACAGAATGAAACTGCGCCATAGGGTTTCCATGGCTATAAATATATGGACACAGACTGCCACATCTTTCTCCCATGAGCTTCTACTAGGTTTGAACCACCTTCCTCTTGGTTTACAGCCGAATCCTTAACCACTGCACCACCAGGGCTCCTGAATGGTATCACAGGAATGAGAAAATAGCATTGTCAGTACATACTAAAAATGTGGAGTAAGAACTGGGGTGTTTCAATGATTATGGGTGTAGAAGCCAAACCAACTTAAAAGTACACATAACACTGATTAGCAGAATGATTGTGTGAAGGTTACTTCTTCTCTTTGAATTATAACTTTCCCATTTGTTAAATAGGATAGTTTAGAGTACTTTTGTGAGAAAATAACCTGATGCATATAATCAGAATACTTGGAGCCCAATACATATTTAATGTTGTTGTTGTTGTTGTTAGCTCCTTCGAGTCACTTTTGACTCATAGTTACCCTGCGTACAACAGAACAAAACACTGCCCAGTCCTGAGCCGTCCTCCCATTCATTGCTATCTTTGAGCACATTATTGCAGCCATGGTGTCAGTTCATCTCACTGAGGATCTTCTGTTTCGTTGAACCTCTGTTTTACCAAGCATGATGTTCTTCTCCAGATACTACATGTCCACAGTGAAATGGACATATAAAATGAAGTCTCCCCATCCTCACTTCTAAGCAGCTTTCTGGCTTTACTTCTTCCAAGATGAATGTGTTCGTTCTGCTGGCAGTTCATGGTATATTTAATATTCTTCACCAGGACCACAATTCAAATACATCTATTCTTCTTTGGTCTTCTTTATTCACTGTCAAGTTTTTGCATGTGTAAATGGTGATTGAAAAGACCATAGCTTAGGTCAGGTGCACCCTAGTCTTCAAAGTGACATCTTTGCTTTTAACATTTTAAAGGGTCTTTTGCAGCAGATTTGCCCAATGCATTACATCATTGCTATTTTGACTGCTGCTTTCATGGGTGATGAATGTGGTAAAATGAAATATTTTCTGTGTTTATCATGATGTTGCTTATTGGTCTAGTAGCAAGGATTTTAGTTTTCTTTATGTTGAGGTGTAATCCATACTGAAGGCTGTAGTCTTTGATGCTTATTAATAATAGCTTCAAGTGATCTTTGCTTTCAGCAAGCAAGATTGTGTCACCTGCGTATCACAGGTTGCTAATGAGTCTTCCTCTAATCCCAATGCCATATACTTCTTCACATAGTCCAGTGTATTCAATTATTTGCTCAGCACACAGATTGAATAAGTATGGAGAAAAGATACAATTCTGTGTACACTTTTCCTGATTTTAAAGCACAGTATCCCCATGCTCTGTTTGAGCAACTGTCTCTTGGTCTATATATAGGCTCTGCATGAGCAGTTAAGTGTTCTGGAATTCCAATTTTTGGCAGTAGTATCTGTAATTTGTTGTGGTCCACACAGTCAAATGCCTTTGCATAGTCAATGAAACACAAGTAAACATCACTCTGGTATTCTCTGCTTTAAGCCAAGATCCATCTCATATTAGCAATGATACCCCTCGTTCCACATCCTCTTCTGAATGCAGCTTGAATTTATGGCAGTTCCTTGTCCATATACTGCTGCATATATTTTTGAATTGTCTTCAGAATTTTATTTGCATGTGATACTAATGATATTTGTTGATAATTTCTGCATTCTGTTGGCTCACTTTTCTTTGGAATGGGCACAAATATGGATCTATTCCAGTCAATTGACCAAGTAGCTGTCTTCCAAATTTCTTGGCATAGATGAGTGAGCACTTCCAGTGTTGCATCTGTTTGTTGAAACATCTCTATGAGTATTTCATAAATTCCTGGAACCTTGTTTTTGGTCAATGCTTTTAGTGTAGCTTGGACTTCTTTCTTCAATTCCATTGATCATATACTACCTCCTGAAATGGTTGAATGTTGATCAATTCTTTTTAGTACAGTGACTCTGTGAATTCCATCCTTTTGTGATGCTTCCTGCATTGTTCAATATTTTGCCCTGAGAATCCTTCAGTATTGCAACTTGAAGCTTGAATTTCTTCTTCAGTCCTTTCAGCTTGAGAAATGCTGTGCTTGTTCGTCCCTTTTGGCTTTCTAGCTCCAGGTCTTTGCACATTTCATTATAATACTTTACTTTGTCTTCTCAAGCTACCCTTTGAAATCTTCTGTTCAGCTCTCTTACTTCATTCATCATTACTTCCATTCACTTTAGCTGCTCTACATTCAATAGCAAGTTTCAGAGTCTCTTCTGACATTCATTTCACTCTTTTCTTTCTTTCCTGTCTTTGTAATGACTTGCTCAATAAGTGGCAGCAAGTATTGTTCTTATTACCCTCAAACAATGGGGGTAAAAACCTACCTAGATATTTGTAACTTGTTTGATTCATCTCTAAGTGCTGTGTATCTTATTGTGGTAGGCTGAATAATGGCCTCTAAAAATGTCTATATTCTAATCCCCAGAACCTGTGATATGTTCCTTACATAGTAAAAGAGACTTTGCAAAGGTGATTAAGTTAAGGATTTTTATATGAGGATATTATCCTGGATAACCAGGCAGGCCCAACGTAATCACAACCTCATAAAAGGGAGGCAGGGGACTCAAGAGAGCCATATCACAGAAATCAGAGTGATGGAGGATCGTGAACCAAAGAATGAAGGTAGCCTCTAGAAGTTGAAAAAGGCAAGGAAATGGATTGTCCCTAGATCCAGAAGGAATATAGCGCCGATGACCCATTGTAGACTTGTGACATCCTGAACTGTAAGCTACAGTTGTGTTGCTTTAAGACACTAAGATCTTTGTAATTTGATACAGTGATAGGAAAACAATATACCCATAAATGTGAAAATCTAGTTTTCAAAACTCCCTGCCATGGATGTTTAGAAAGAATTATTAGGGGATAATATAAAGTGAAAAAGAATGTATGGTTCAGAGACTTAAACATAAATTTTTATTTTAAAGAAAATAATACAAATATGCAATGTTAGAATTAAAAACAAAATATCCAGATAAAATTTTAGGGTATAATGGAGTAGAGTTGCTAAGTAGTGTTGCTAGAGAGAATCGGAACAGGGCAGACAAACTCCTTAAACGCATACTGGGGGCTTACTCTGTTGTTAGTGTTATGTGCCGAGTCGGACCCAACTCATAGCGACCCCTCCTTGGGTTTCCGAGGCGGTATCACTATGGAAGTAGATTGCCCAACCTTCCTTCCAAGGAGAGGCGGTGGGTTTGAACCTCCTGCCTTCTGGTTAGCAGTCAAGTGCCTTAGGCCCTACGCTACCAGAGCTCCCTTTACTATGCATCATTTCAAACCCTCTTGCATTTTTTTAACAACTTCTTGACCGTACTTCTTTGCTATCAAAATGGGCTAGAAAATTTCTAGGATTCTTCCAGATCTAAAGTCCTAAATTGAACCACAAATGAGGAAGCACAGTAATTTACTCATTAATAATCCTCTGTTGTTTTTTGTTGTCCTTAGTTGCAGTCAAGGAGCTCTGGTGGCTCAGTGCCTGAGGCACTTGACTGCTAACCAGGAGGTTGGCAGTTCAAACTCACCAGCCACTCCGCAGAAGGAAGACTGGGCAATCTACTTCTGTAAGGATTTACGGCCTCGGAAACCCAGTGGGGGCGCTATGAGTCAGAATCGACTTGATGACAGTGGGTTTGGTTTTTTTGGTTTTGGTAGTTGCAGTTGAGTCATTTCTGACTCATGGTGACCCCAGGTGTTTAGAGTAGAACTGGCCCATGGTTTTTGAGGCTGTAACCTTTCAGATGCAGATCACCACGCCTGTCTTTGGAGGTGCCTCTGGGTGGGTTGGAACCCCCAACTTTCAATTCCCAGTCCTCTGCAGTAGAAATTTGCCTTCTATCGGTGTTTTACCACTAGATGGCAAAGTTAGCCTGGTGATGGCAACTCTAGGAGCAAGCATTTAAATTGCTTACATCCATTCAGCTGTGAAACAGAGTATATTTTAAAAGCATGTGCATGTGTGGGGGTGGGGAGAAGCTCCAACTGGCTAATAATATAGCAAATGGTTGAAACACATGGAATTTATCACATTAAGAAAACCCACCTACAGTCCACCGAGCCCATCCTGATGAACTGTGGACTGATAATGCTCTCTGCAGCCAGACAATTTTCTGGCAGGTGGTTTTCCAAAAACTGTTGCAGTGCCAGCACATTTTCATCATGACCTACAGCACTGCTAAATCCATCCCCCAAATGTGCTGCAATTCATTTCAGTACACTCAGGAAAATCTTCAACCTGCCAAATATTTCATATGTGTTTATCAAATACATTATAACCCATTACTAAAGGATAAGTCCTCTGCTGATCCTATGCTGAAAATAAATGGCAAGAAAGTTCACTGACAGTGTGCCAATTTCTATTCAAAATATTGTATTCATAGCATTATTTGCAAATTTAGTTTCAGGAATGGAGACAAAGTAATGTCTGCTTGAAATTTTTGGCAGTGTTTGAGGGAAAGGGAAATGATAAAGTTACACAGTTGATTATTTTACAGTAAACTAGAACTTCTGTTTCTCATCATAATAAAAAAGAAAACCTCCCATTGTTTTTCAGCTATTTTTGTAGGACATGCACATTTTAACGTATGCAATGTGTGCTGTGTGTGCATCAAATTTGGAGTGAATGGCACTAAGACACCCCCAAGGGGACTCTGCTGGCTCCCTCCTGTACTGACTTACAAATGCACAGCATCTGGCTCCTGATTTGTCTTTATATTTTGTAAATTGAGCTTTGAAAGCAAAGAATATCTGTAAATATATGAGCTTTGTTACTTTTCAGGCTTTAAGCCAGAGGATCACAGTGTATGTAGCTTATCATAAAGTCATCAGTTTTGCTGATTTGAAACACCTATTTTCTTATTCTAACTAAGTTATAAAATAATTACTTGTGTATCATTCATTTGACTTTGCTGTTTCCGAACCTCTCTGTATCTCAGATTCCTCATCTGCAAAGTGAACTCAGTGCTATGTAAAATATTCCTCGATTCTGATTGTACAGTGTTAAACTGCAGTAAGCTTGCCTTAGTTATTTGAGCATTGGGCAGAGAAATAGAAATTATTTACTCAATAGCAAAGATAAATGCACACTAGCAATTCCTTATCTTAACACAGAATGAGCACCTACTGTGTGCCAAGCAGTATGCTAAACAATTTCATATTTAAAACATGAAAATAATTCTTAAATTGTACAGGTTTCTGTGCTGTCAGGAAAAAAAGGAGGGCGGCATTCATATCTAGTCCTTCCTACGTTGAAGAACTCCTTTAATTTCCTAATAAAAATGAAATTCCATATGATGCCTGGCTGCTGCTTTCAAGCTGGAATGTCTTATTGGCTGGACTTTTAACATTCTCTCTTCTAAATTACAAACCAGATTCTAAGCAAAATTCCCAGGTAGCAAAATATAACTTTTATAATTTTCCATAGGACTGTACAAATGCACTTGGGATAAAATCAGAATTAATTTTAGAAGTCAGAGGGTTCATAAAAGATAGGAAAAAATCTAGTTGCGACATGCAGCTTCTTTTTGAAAGATGTAAAACGTCCAAGGAATCAAGCAGCAGCATTTCTATAACGTTTCACTATAGGAAACCTCAAAAAGACGCACAAATACAAAATATGATAACCTTGCATGTACCTGTCACCTGCTTCAACAGCTATCACTTTGTCAAATGCCTTAGTCACTGTCACCCACTACTTTGCCAATCTTTTTTTCATCCATCTGCCCATTTTTTAAAACCAGAATATTTTAAAGCATGTCTAAGACTTTTCATTTCATTTCTATTTCACCTTCTCATTTTTAAAATGCTTTTTTCTGCTCCTTTTACTGACCCGGGCATCCAAGTTGATAGAGAGGGAAGGGGGATGAAGGGAAGAAAGGAGGGGAGAGAGAGGCTCTCACTCATAACCTGCCAAGGAGGTTTTCAACAAGAGCAGACTTTCCAGGAATGAGTTTTACACCTTTTTCATCTGTTAATAATCATAAAAAATAAAGACAGTCCTGTCTGATACTGCTTAACTTGAAAGAATTCCACTTATATTCCAATGCAAACATTGTTACAGTTAATACTAACTTGTTCAAAGGCCTGAGCACAGAATTGCCTATTGGAGGAGCAGTAAGTTTCTTTGAGCTCTGAAAGTGCTAAGTTTGATCCCTATCTTTGGAGTGACTTGGTGAAGCTCTCTTTGGGTGTGTCCTACCTTTTTCTGAGAGACTTCTATTTTCTAGGGTCTCCTCCTGGCGGAAAGGGGAGTGGGGGGTCCATCCTTACCTGCGAAGCTTATTCAGTCCCCGGGGGCGCTGCCTAGCTCAAACCAAAGATCTCCGGAGACAGTCACCCACTCTGTCCAGGGAGAGAGGAGGGGCGTGGGCGCAGTTGCCAAGAGCCTCTGCCTCGTAGACAGCCAGAGTTGGAGCCACTCCGCCACAGCCAGGCCACCACCACCACCCGTAGCTCGCAGCAGACTGGGGAAAAGTAGAGAGCCACGACCGACCGAGCCTGCGAGATGGGAGGGGAAAGGGGGCGATGACGCCGGGCGGACAGAAGTGGGGGGAGGCGAAGGGAGGGAGGTGGGGAAGAAACCCGACCGTGGAAAGGGAGGGAGAAATAAGGAACTGGGAGCGGGGCCAAATGGGGGGATTTCCTTGGAGGTGCGGCCGCAACCTCCCACCAGCATTCCTGCCCCCAAAGTGATTTAACATCGCATTAGGAAGAGCTTATGGGTAGGTTCACAAGAGATGTCTGTGCCTGTGGTCCTGCGATGGTATGCATTCTCAAAATAGTTCCACGAAGTTGCATTAAAAAGTGTGTGTGTTGAGGGTGGTGGGTAGTAGGGGTGAGCGCAGAAATTGTTCCTGGAAAGTCTTATTTCACCCAGCTCGCTGTTTGGACCCCAGCCATCTAGAAGGCCCAGGGGAGTTTCCCTCACTCAATCCTAAAACAGCCTCTGACTAGGATCTCGCTTCCCGGAGGCACATCCCGCCAGGCAAACCTGAAGCGTGTCAACGCTAAGGGCTAGGACAAATTTCTAGCCTAAGGCGCCTGCGGGCGTCCACGACCAACAGCAGGACTCCGCACCTCCAGCTGAAATGCCGGAGCACCCCTTGCAGCATCCTGGGCAGCCTCCAGGGGGAGCGCGTTAGTTTCAGTGAGGGCAGACTTAGCTGTTTTTTTTAAACTTTGGGTGATTACCCTTTAAAGTCCTTTAATGCTCACCTCAGTCGCGTCAGAATTCTAACCTCATCCTTTGTCTCTCAATCTCTTTCACTGCCCTCTTTAGAAGAAGGTACTCCTTTGGGGTGGGGGACTCAGGTGAGAAAGGGAACTTCTTTATTCCGTTTGTTGTTTCTGTTCGTTGTTCCTAGTGCTCAATGCTCATGGCAACCTTAGGCATAACAGAACAAAACGTTGTGGGGGTGGGGGGTTGGGTTCTGCATCATCTTCATAGTCGTTGAGTCCATTGTTGTGGATATTGTGAAATAACTTCCAACCTGTTGTTATTGTTGTTATGTGCCATGGAGTCAGACCTGACTCATAGCAACCCCTCCTTGGGTTTCCAGGCAGTATCACTACAGAAATAGGTTGCCCAACCTTCCTTCCCGAGGAGTGGCTGGTGGGTTTGAACTGCAGGCCTTCTGGTTAGCAGTCAAGAGGAGCTCTATCGCCCCTCTCTCCTGGGATTCTAACACTGCATGAATTCCAGGAGGATCTGGTGTGAACTTAGGTCTGACCTCTTTATTACAGTCAGCATACAACCCTACCACCACCAGCACTGCGGAAAGCAAACTTTAGGTGCCGTCACATTTTCACAACTCCCTTCCTGAATCCTTTACCCTAATCCCTCTTTCATTGCTATTTCTAATTCCGTTCCAGATCATTTTAGCATCAACTTGACTTTTTTTTTTTTTTTTTTCCCAGAACAGTACCTCATCTGGCCCTGATGTTTGATATTTACATATTTACAGTTTCTCTGGTTCCAGGATTCTAGCTTCTCTTCACCAGGATTTCTTCTACTGGCCAAATCCACCCTTTCTGTTGTCTTGGATGGCCAATACAGACACCCAGCTCCAACCACATCACACAAGGGCCCCCTCCTACCCTATCAAATTCTCCATTCTGATTCTGTTAGGATGGTCCTACAATTTTCAAATTCCACTACCCAGCTTTGAATAGGGGAATGAAGATGCTGTATAATATGACCTCCACTGTTTTAGGCAATAATACATTGTAGGGAAACTCATCACCAGTTCAAAGAAGAAAATCAACAATGAAGTTTCTAGTCTTCTTTCCGCAATGCTCCAGACTTGGTCTTCAAATATCATGACTATCATGACCAAAAGTTTTCATCAAATTGCTCTTAATAAAATCCTCCCCCCAAAAAAATTCCAGTTGTCATTGAGTTGATTCTGGCTCATGGCAACCACATGTGTTTCAGAGCAGACCTGTGTATGCCTCATGGGATTGACAGGGTTGTAACCTTTTTGGAAGTAGATTGCCAGGCCTTTCTTCCAAGGCTCCTCTGGATGGATTCAAACCACTGATCTTTCACTGAGTAGCCCAGCACTTTATTGTTTGCACCAGCTAAGGGTTCCTTAAACCCTCCATTAAAGCACTTATAGGATTCGATACCAGCCATCCTGTGTGAGGCTCTCAGTTCAATGAGTCATCTGTAGATCCCTCCATAAGGGAGTAAGAGACGCTGGACACATCTTTTCTCATATTTCAGGTCATTAGAGGTATGTGGCCTCAGTAGAGATGTGGTGAGCCCCGTCTGGCATGGTTATGACTAAAGCTGTACCACAAAGTCCTTTTCCTAGATTTGATTTCCCAGGAGACCAAAATAGAACAGCTCCTTTTTTAAGGCTAAATCTTGTTTGTCATGGAAATGTACTTGGAAAGTTTTAGCCATGGAAAAACAAGAAGTGATGCTTCACTGTCCATCCTCAAGGTCTAAGTGATGACTCAACCTTGTAGGAACCCTGGGGCAAGACTGACTGGAATATTCTCTGTTAACTTTTAACCCTAAGATTTAATCAAAATCCTTTACTCATTAGATAGCATGGAAGGAACTACTGATTCTGTACGTTTAATAACCTCCCAGGGCCCCTAGGTTAAGACAGACTGAGAAGGTAAAAAAAAAAAAACGTAATGATAAGAAAAATTAAAAAGATAAGGTGACAATTGTCCTCAGATTAGATTTATGCTAATGAAAGCCATCTGTTGTTGTTGTTGTTATTATGTGCCTTCGAGTCAGCCCTGACTCATAGCGACCCCTCCTTGGGTTTCCGAGGCAGTATCACTACGGAAGTAGGATTGCCCAACCTTCCTTCCGAGGAGTGGCTGGTGGGTTTGAACCGCCAGCCTTCTGGTTAGCAGTCAAGTGCCTTAACCACTGTGCTACCAGAGCTCCCATGAAAGCCATCTAGCACCAGGTAATTTGACAAACAGTTTATCGTTCTTGATAAACCACTGGCTTCCTCCACATTTCTGTGTGGCTCAAGAAGGAGCAATGATGTGTTCCCTAGAGAAATGTGAAAGTTGGGTGTCAGTATGGCAATGAAAGTTATGCCCCTCCCCCATTTTAGAGTGCCTAAGGCATTTGACTGCTAACCAGAAGGTTAGGGGTTCAAACCCACCATCCACTCCTCTGAAGGAAAGTTGGGCAACCTACTTCTGTAGTGATACTGCCTTGGAAACCCAAGGAGGGGTTGCTATGAGTTGGATCCGTCTTGATGGCAGTGCATTATGTTTTTGTTGTTTTTCTATAAGGAGCTTCCCCTCCTTACTGCTCTGGGTCTGGCTTCTTGTTACACTGTTTTGGAATTACTTGTTTTCCTATCTGCTTCACTAATTGGTCTGTGAGAGTCTAAAGGGAAGCAAAACTTTCATATTTCCAGTACTAAATACACTACCTGGAGCATTACCTAGGTCCCTGCTTTGATGTTCAAGAAACGTCAATTGAGAAAATAAAAGGGTCTCAAACAAGGGAGTCTCTGCTCTTTTCTGTAGTTTAGGCAAAGTAAGGAAGACCATTAGAAGAAACTGGATTTCCCAAAGAAATCACCAAGACTAGAGCCAACACACACACACATACACACACACACACGAACAAAGTGTGATTAAAAACCTGAAAATGACATGAACTCCAGGGGATGCAACCAGGACTAAAATATGGGGGCCAAAACCAGCAAGTCCACTGGAGACAGGATTTCATAAGGACTTGATGGAGGATACAGATTCTTACAATGCTGGATTCACAGCAGTGAACACTGGGCTGATATGGCAGAGTCATTTCTATTACAACTTTGGAAACTCATAGTAGCTTTTGTTATATTTTTATCAATATTACATGTTTTTTGGTTCTGGGAATAGTAATAAATAACTAGGGAACATGTTGTTGTCATTGTTGTTGGGTGCCGTTGGGTCAACTCCGACCCATGGTGACCTTATGTATAACAGAACGAAACACTGCCCAGTCATGTGCAACCCTCACAATCCTTACCATACTTGAGCCCATTATTGCAGCCACTGAGTCAATCCATCTTTTTGATGGTCTTCCCCTTTTTCACTGACCCTCTACTTTACCAAGCGTGATGTCCTTCTGCAGGGAATGGTCCCTTCTGACCACATGACCAAAGCAGGTGAGACAAAGTCTTAAATAAAGATTGGTATCAAGGTCAAAATAATCTGGGGCAAACCTCACATTCAATCATGTATCCAATCAGGAACAGTAAAAACAATTCCTCTTCCTTCTACATGGTCCCTGAGTATGGTACTCAGCCCATCTTGGATCACAATGCACTCAGTAAAAATACATTTGGGATTAGCAGACTGAGGTTTAAAGCTGAATGTTGTCACTCATTAGCTATGTAACTATGGGCAAGCCTCGTAACCTCTCAGAGCTCCCATCTCATTTGAAAAGCAGGTATGATAAAACCTACCTGGAAGAATGGTTATGAGGGCTAAATTTGAGAACGTATGTGAACACCCTTAGATGTGGGCTGGATGTGGTTGGTGCTCAATAGAGCTAGAATTCCAACTTCTTGAACCATGAGCCACAGGGCCAGAGAAGTGCCCCCCTGGAACAGAGCGTAGCAGGTGAGATATGACAGAGGTTCCTGCTTCACCATCAAGTCTAATCAGAAGCTGATCTCTGTGCATCCACGTGACTCTTAGGAGAAGCAATATCCCTAGGGACCTCTCATGTCAGTTTCTCCTCTCTATTATGCTTTTTCCCTGTGCTTTCTTATTATATCCCAAACTCTATCCAGATCATTGAAATCAAACAGCCTTCATAACATTTGAGTAACCTCCTATAGGATGAACAAATAATCAAGTGTTAAGTTAAAAAAAAAAAAAAAAGTCATCAGTGAAGAGACAACAACACATGAAAAACAGTCATGAAAGAGTTTGGTAATTTCTGGAAATTATAAGCAGTTTTACACTTTTAGAATGAAGGTAATGAAGAGAAGAACCATGAGAGATGGGAATAACTAAACAAGCTGAGCCCAGATTAGGAGGGACCATTAAAGCAAGGCTAGCACATTTGATCCCGTAAAACAAATGTTTCAGATTAAATGTTTTAGTGTGGCCAGTAAATTGGAAGGTTTCCATAAAAATACTCATTTCAGTTCCTTGTGAGAATTAGAAGATTAGGGAAGTCTGCTCTCATGGTGACAGTCAATTTAAGCTAAATACGAGCTAATGGTTTAAAGAAACTAGGCCTTCTTGAGTTGGCAGTTGGCAGTGCCCTTTATTGTCTCCCTTGTGTCTAGTCAGAGTTTTGTGTTCCATTTGTCCTCTCAAATTCGTTATTGTTTACAGTTAGCCAACCTCACTATTTACATGATAGGCAGCTATCAGAAATGATTTGGTCAATTTGCAAATTAGAAAGATAAACGTGGCAACAGAAAGAATTGTCATGAGATGGGGACAAAGTAAAAGAGAAGGATTAAACTTGAGTAGAAAGATTTTCCTTTTCTCTCAACTTTAATCACTTCCTTGAGGTCAGGGAAGAAATTTTGAGCTGGTGGTACAGAGGCTAAGAGGTTTGACTGCTAACCAGAAGGTTGGGAGTTCAAATCCACCAGCCACTCCATGGAAGGAAGATAGGGCAATCTACTTCCATAAAGATTTACCACCTTGGAAACCCAATATGAGTCGCTATGAGTTGGAATCAACTTGATGGCAGTAGGGTTTGGGTTTTTCTTTGTTTTGGTTTTGAGAAGTGAAAAGGCAGTGCTTACTCAGTTTCTTCCTCATCCTATTTTTAGTTGACCTAACTTCTTAGTTCAAAACTTATCAGCAAATTCAAAGTGTGTTTTCAAAACTCCTGACCACATTTAATTTAACTAATAAAAGCCTTTTTTTTCCTTCTACAAGTTGTGCTTATAATGAAAAGCCTCCAAGGATTAAACCAGGGCTTTGAACCAGTTCAAACCAGTTCAGTCATGGTTAATGTCCTGAAACCAGAACAGACTTGAATTTTTAAAATTTGGGTGATCCAGAATGCTAGCAAGGAGCTCCAAGGCTACTGTGGTTAAAGCATTGAGCTGCTAACCAAAAAGTTGGTGGTTCAAACCCACCAGCTGCTCCATGGGAGAAAGATGAGGCATTCTGCTTCCTTAAAGATTTACAGCTTTAGAAATCTTATGAGGTAGTTCTACTCTTTCCTATAGGGTCACTATGAGTCAGAATCAACTTGATGGCAGTGTTTTTCTTTCTTTCTTTCTCTTTTTCTTTTTAGAAAGCTATCCTGAATGGGTAAAATGAGGAGTCTAAGCCCTGGAATAGGAAACTCATAAGAGGCAGAGTGAGCTTTTCAGGAGCCTGATGCATGGCACTGATTACTGGTAACACGGTGGAGAGCAACACACATTCAAAGATGTGCAGTTGGCTGCCATCTCTGAGCCAGGCACCACTGTTTTAGACTGAGCCTATCAAGAAATTTGGTTGCTATGCAACATGCACGCTGCCTTTGTGTTCTAAACTCGAAAACTCACTGCCGTGGAGTTAGATCCAACTCATAGCAAGCCTTTCTTGGGTTTTTGAGGCGGTATCATGATGGCACATAACAACAACAACATCACTATAGAAGTAGATTGCCCTATTTTCCTTCTGAGGAGTAGCTCCTGGGTATGAACCGCCAGCCTTCTGGTTAGCGGTCAAATGCCTTAGGCACTATGCAATATTTCCCATTCCTATTGATGGTCTGGTTCCCCCCTATTTAAAAAATTTGAGTCTATTCCAGTGTTTCTTTGTTGGCTATGATTAAACCAGATTGAATCTGTTTGAAGCCCAAAATTAAACTAATGTGGGATTTAGGTGTATTTCCAAATCTGCAAGTCCCACATCCCTAGATTCAATGAACCACAGATCAAAAATATTTTATTTGGAAACAATAGCAACAAAATAATTAAGTGTGCAAAGAAATCCTTGAAAGCCTAAGAGGGAGTATAAAGTGTTATTTGCATATCATTTACATTGTATTCAGTATCATAAGTAATTTAGAGATGAGTTAAAGTGTATAGGAGGATGTGCATAGATTATATACAAATACTCTGTCACTTTCTGTGGATTTTGGTATCTGCAGGGCTTCTGGACCCAATCCCCCACAGATACTGAGGGACAACTGTACTAAGTGCCAGATAACCAACCACCTAGTGCATTTACAGGGAGCTCTGGTGGCATAGTGCCTAAGGCATTTGATGGCTAACCAGAAGGCTGGTGGTTCAAACCCACCAGCCACTCCTTAGAAGGAAGATTGGGCAATCTACTTCCTTAGTTATCCACCTTGGAAACCCAAGGAGGGGTCACTGTAAGTCTGATCCGACTCGACAGCAGTGAGTGCATTTACAGAACCACCCTTCCTTATCCTCCCAACACTACCAAAATAAAATATAAAATGCTTTGAACTTTTGACACAAATGGTCAAATTGCTTTTGAAGAACTAAAATCACCTTATATTTACATATTAGTTTAGTGACTGTATTCCTGGAGAAACCACAGATACTAAGATATTTCATGTAAATCTATACTATGTTGGCACTGAAACTGCTTAAAGTATTTCAGTTTTATTTTTAGTAAAGATATTCCACATAAGACTGGATAAAATATAACCATTCCATTTGCTATCTATTTTTAAATTCTCTATTTCTAATATATTCTAACAATAATATAGGAAAAAATATAAATACACACATATATATATTTTTTAAAGTCCAATTACTTGAGAGTTTACTTCAAAAGGTGGTTCATGGGGCACAGTGAATTAGAACTAGAATCTGTGTTAGCCCAGAGCTTTTCAAAGGAGCTCTTGTTGGGACCCTTTTATAACTGGGAGTTACATTTTGAGTATTTCTGGAATTTCTTGATTTATTTTTTCGTGCTTTATTTGGTTGAGAATTTTATTTCTAAATAAAGTTTCCTTCTTTTCCAGCTCTAAATTAGACTTGAATCTTCACACAGCAGAGTATTTGCAACATTCTAGAAAGCGTATCTTCAGATGTGGCCTCTTATGAGGAAAAATTCTATTCTTGCGTAGTGCCTAAGGCATTTGACTGCTAACCAGAAGGCTGGCGGTTCAAACCCACCAGCCACTCCTTGGAAGGTTGGGCAGTCTACTTCCGTAGTGATGTGGTGGTTGTTGTTGTTATGTGCCGTCGAGTGGACCCGACTCATAACGACCCCCCCTCCTCGGGTTTCCAACCCCCCCTCCTTGGGTTTCGGAGGCATTATCACTACGGAAGTAGACCACCCCATCTTCCTTCCGAGGAGTGGCTGGTGGGTTTGAACCACCAGCCTTCTGGTTAGCAGTCAAGTGCCTTAGGCACTACGCTACCAGGGTTTCTTCCATAGTGATACTGCCTCGGAAACCCAAGGAGGGCTTGCTATGAGTCGGATGGGACTCCGCGCCACATAACAACAACAACATTATTACAAGGGCGCTCTGGTGGTGTAGTGCCTAAGGCATTTGACTGCTAACCAGAAGGCTGGTGGTTCAAACCCACCAGCCACTCCGCATAAGGAAGGTTGGACAATCTACTTCCATAATGATACTGCGTCGGAAACCCAATAAGGGGTCGCTATGAGTCAGATCTGACTCCACCGCAATGGTTGTGTTTGTTTTTTTCCTTGGTTTACCAAGACTAGCGAAAACAAAGAAACCATTTACTAAGTGTTTATAATGCCTCAGACATTGCTGTTGTCTGAAGTTTTTCAACTTGGGCACTGTTGACATTTTGGACTGGGAAACTCTTTGTTGTGGAATCTGTGATGAGCGTAGCAGAATGTTTTGCAGCATCCCTGGGCCAGTAGCATACACTTGTGCAACTTCTCTCATTGTGACCAAAATAAAATAAAATAAAATAAAAAGTCCTTTGGAGGGCAAAATCACTCCTGGTTGAGAACCACTCTTCTAAATACTTTTACACAGGTAATTTTATTTACTCTTTGCAATGGAGACCCCAATAGTTTAAGTAATTTGCCCAAGGCCAGGTACCTAGTAAACAGGTTCCTGAGATTCAAATTCCAGTTGGTTTAATTCTTAAGCTCCTTTCTTTTTTGACATAGTACTGCAAAAACAAAGAAGAAGAGAAATCTGACTTAAATTCAACATTTCTTAAAACATAAAGGTTATTTGGAGTGGTGTTCGTAACGTTTTGTACATCCTTAAACCCCAGCCTTGTCCTGTTTGCCACTGCTACCAATAACCCACCGCCCTCCCCTCAACAAATAACTCATTTTTCCCTAAGAGTATCAAAGCTGTCTGTAAAGCTCAGTTTCTTCTGTTTTTCCTCTTCACTTCAAACCTTTCCCAATACTTAACCCATCCTTTACCACCCCTCTCTCTAAGGCCGACCTTTCTACCCATTCCTTTGATTGTACCTCCCCCTCCTCCCCTCTGACTTTGCTTCATGAGTCTTCCCCTTAACAAATCTTCAGGCCTTCCCACCTGAGGATAGGCCTTGTCCCTCTTTCCTGAAAATTCTTTCCTTGAAGCTGCTTTGCTCAGAGGCTCAACTGCCCCTTTCTCCACAAAGTCATCTCTAAAACCCTGGCTTCCCTCTCTGCTGGAATTACTCTGACAGCCCTCCTAAGATGTCCTGTGAAATGTTGGGAGTTCTGCACTATGAGGACAAAGACCTTATCTTTTTCTTTATTATATTTCCTAAAGTGTCTCGTACAGTAACTGTAACATTTGTTCTTGTTGTTGGTATGTGCCGTCGAGTCGGACCTGACTCATAGCGACCCCTCTTTGGGTTTCTGAGGCAGTATCACTACGGAAACATAGTGGGTCATTAAGCTTATTGAACTGAAATGTCCACTCTTTCTCTAAATAGTGTTGGAAAACATCTGAAAAAAATACAATGCAAGGAAAACATTTCCTTTTGATATTTGTGCCCTTGAAAAGAAACAAAAAAACTCACTGTCACAGAGTTGAATCTGACTCATAGTGACCCCCGTTCAGGTTCCTGAGGCTGTAGATCTTTATGGAAGTAGATTGCCCCATGGTCCTTCCATGGAGCCGCTGGTGGGTTTGAACCACAAACCTTTGGGGTAGCAGCCAAATGCTTTATCCACTACGGCATCAGAGCTCTCTTCTTGTGCCCTTAGATGTTTGAATATGAATTTTGTTTATTACAAACATCATTTTTGCATAAAATTGTCCTCTCATACAAAAAAAATACTTTCCAGAACAACACAAATCCAGAAACCCGTAGCTTTGCTTTTAGAACTTTTAGATCAGAGAAGTAATTGCCAAATCTGAGGGGTGATGAATAGACACAGTGAGTGGCCAAGGGACGCTTTTTCATTTGCCGACAAGTATAACTCCTCCTCCTCACCTCATATCGCCTAGAATACTCTTAAAAAAATTAAGCACTAAAAAAATTGAACTAATTATGTATCTAAATAGATTTTTTTAAGTTAATAAGGAAAAAGACAAAGGTTCAGAGAGTATTTCTGCTAATAACAATGGTTATATTGGATGGAATTTTGACCTTTTGGCTAAAAATTAGCAAGTAAGTTTTAAAACAGAAACATATTTTTAGAGAATTATAAGGAATTTTTTAAAGTCAGGAGGATTTGCCACTGATGTGAAGGAAAAATTCAACAATTGTCAGAGTGCTCTAAATTGAGAAGAGAAAAACATTACCACAGTCACAAAAGTGCTACAAATCACTTTAATTTTTATATTTGTTTCACATTCTACAGTGTTGCTTTATATGCATTTATAATGTTTCCAGCATTTTATTACAAAAGTGTTCAAACGTTCCAAAAGTTGAAAGAATTTTCCAGTGAACACACATATATCTACCATGGAAAGTCTACAGTTAATATTTTACTATACGTGCTTTATCATATCTCCATCCATTTAGCCATCCTTCTGTCCCTTTTATTTTACTGTACATTTCAAAGTAAGTTGCAGACTTCAATATACTTCATCACACCATACGTGCATTTATAACTTAAAATAGCTCTAATTGTGTTATACATGCATCCTCTTGTATTATTCCACTGAACAGGAAAGTATTTTTCCTTCACACTATATAATATTAATCTTTAAAATTAATATTCTTATGAGTGGTGACATCATAACTTACTTAACCATTCCTCTATGTTGGAATGTAAGTTCTTAGCAATATTTTGCATTTTACAAGTAACAATGCAATGAACTTTTTAGTATCATATCTGTTGATGGTGTTACCTCAAGTCATTCTAGGAATTCCTTCATAGTCAAGGATGATAGGGGACAACTTGACTGTGTTGTTGCTGTTGTTAAGTGGCTTCAAATCAGCTCTGACGCGTAGCGACCCTTGTATAACAGAACAAATCACTGCCAAGTCCTGCACCAGCCTCACAGTACTTGATATTCCTGAGCCCATCATGGCAGCCACTGTGTCAATCCATCATGATGAAAATCTTCCCCTTTTCCACTGATCCTCCACTTTACCAAGTATGATATATATCCTTCTCCAGGGAACCGTCCCTTGTGACAACATGACCAAAGTAGGTGAGATGAAGTCTGGCCATTCTCACTTTCAAGGAGCATTCTGGCCGCACTTCTTCTGGGACAGATTTGTTGGTTCTTCTGGCAGTCCATGGTACTTTCAGTATTCTTTGCTAACACCACAACTCAAAAGCATCAACACTTTTTTGTATTGCATTGGGCAAATCTGCTGCAAAATATCTCTTTAAAGTGCTGAAGAGCAAAGATGTCTCTTTGAAGACTAAGGTGACCAGAAGGCTGGCGGTTCAAACCCACCAGCCACTCCTCGGAAGGAAGGTTGGGCAATCCTACTTCCGTAGTGATACTGCCTAGGAAACCCAAGGAGGGGTCGCTATGAGTCGGGGGCGACTCGACGGCAAATAACAACAACAACAACCCAAGCTATGCTGTTTTCAATTGCCTCATATGCATGTGAAAGTTGGACAATGAATAAGAAAGACCAAAGAAGAACTTGACTGTAGGGAGTAGTTATCAGTTCAAATCACAATCCAGGAACTCAATGTCAACCTAGGCTGTGGCATCTGATTTAGCTGGGGAGAATAGGAGAGGGAGGCAAGGAAGGTTCTAATCTGGTTGTTGAAGAATGATTACAAGAGTTTTTGAGTAGAGACAATACAGTCTTGGGATAGGTGGGGGCATGTCTGGGTTGAGATAGGAGCCCATTAATTCCAGTCCTCCAGAAGAGAATGTGGGAGCTCTGGTAGTGTAGTGCCTAAGGCACTTGACTGCTAACCAGAAGGCTGGTGGTTCAAACCCACCAGCCACTTCTCGGAAGGAAGATGGGGCAATCTACTTCCGTAGTGATAACCTCTCGGAAATCCTAGGAAGGGTGGCTATGAGTCTATCCCACTCAACGACACATAACAACAACAGAAGAGAATGTGTTATTGTTGTTGTTATGTACCATCAAGTCGGAACCACTCATAGTGACCCCTCCTTGGGTTTCCGAGGAGGAAAGGAAGGTTGGGCAACCTACTTCCATAGTGATATTGCCTCAGAAACCCAAGGACGGGTTGCTATGGGTCAGACCTGACTCAAAGGCAGTGGGTTTGGTTTTTTTTTTTTTAGTATTAGTTTCTTAGGGCTGCCTCAAACTAGGCAGCTTATGAAAACAGAAGTTTATTATCTCACAGCTCTGGAGGCTGGGAGTCCAAAATCAGAGTATCACCCATGATGATTTTTCTGGGGCTTTCAGGCAGGATCTGTTCCATGTCTCTCTCTTAGCTTGTGGTAGCTTCAGGCATTTGTTAGCTTGTTGCAACAGTGTCACATGGCATCCTTCCTTGGTCTCCTTGTCTCTGTGTAGCTTCACCTTTTTTATAAAGCCCCAGTTTTGTATGATTAGGATTCATCATAACCCACATGAGTTCAAGTTAACCTAACTCACAACATCTTCAAAGGCACTATTTCCAAACAGAGTTATATTCAAAAGTACAGGCAACGTATATTGGGGAAAGACAAAAGTCAATCCATAACAAGTGCTTTGTATGTTTTAAGCTTTGCACTAGGTATTGGAGATAAAGAAATTAATAATATGGAATCTTCTTGTTTTAATATAAATTTATTTTTGTTTTTGATATGAAACAATTTTCTATCTATTTTCAAACTATATTTCCTCTTATAAATTAGTTATTCACATATTTTATCCACTTATCTGTTGTTGTACCATCATGTTTTTGTTTGTTGTTATTGTTGTCAATATGTGTACATTTTACATAATACCTCTATTATACAGTTGTCTATCATATTCTTCAACAACCCATCTGTCAGTTTGTTATACTGCAGTGGCTTGCATGTTGTTGTGATGCTGGAAGTCATGCTACTAGTATTTTAAATACCAGCAGGATCTCAACATAAAGAAAACAAAAATCCTCACAACTGGACCAATGAGCAGCATCACAATCAATGGAGAGAAGATTGAGGTTGTCAAGGA
>NW_006921598.1:16434025-16442117 GCF_000298275.1 Orycteropus afer afer
CGGGCAGTGTTTCGTTCTGCTGTGCATGGGGTCGCTATGAGTCGGAAATGACTCGACGGCACTTAACAACAACAACAACAGGGTCATCCATGGTGGAAAGATTTCAGCAGAGCTTCCAGACTAAGACAGACTAGGAAGAAAGACATGGTGGTCTACTTCTGAAAGGAAAAAAAAAACAAAAAACAAAAAACTGGCCACTCAAAGCCTTATGAATAGCGGTGAAACATTGTCTGAGATAGTCCTGCAAGTTGAGTCCCTCAGGTTAGAAAGTATTTAAAATACCACTGGGGAAGGGCTGCCTCCTCAAAGTAGAGTCAACCTTAATGACATGGATATGGTAAGGGTTTTTTTGGGGGGATTCTTTTTGTGTGTGTGTGTGATCTGGGTGAAATTTTCAGAGCAAATTCATTTTCTATACAACTGTTCATACACATTTTGTTTCATGATATTTATTGCAGTCCCCACATTACAACAGCTCTCTTCCCACTTCATCCCTGTGGTTACATTTTCCCCTGTGCCCTTTTTCCTATGCATTCCTGCCCTCTGAGCTATCTTTCTATGCAAATACATGATATAATTTTGCAAGATGAACCACTTATATATTGCAAATACTTTTTTCCAACAACATAAACAATGACTATACACTGGACCTTGCAAGGTGAAATACACAGAAATCAAATTGATTGCATCTGTGGAAAGAAGTGATGGAGAAGCTCAATAAAATCAGTCCAAACAAGGCCAGGGACTGACTGTGGAACAGATAATCAATTGCTCATATGCAAATTCAAGTTGAAGCTAAGGAAAATTAGAACAAGTCCATAAGAGCCAAATTATGACCTTGGTTATTGTGATAGTTGGAGCTGTGTGTCAACTTGGCAGCACCACAATTTTGTGTGGTTTGAGCTGTTGTGGTGTACTTGTTCCCATGGTGGGATCAGATGACTATGTTCTGAGTGGCCAATCTATTGAAAGGGAGTTTCCCTAGGGGTGTGGCCTGCTTCCAGTATATCCAAGGACACGCTGGGAAGAGAGACATTTTTCTGTGGATCAGGATTGTGTTGTGCTGCCTACAACTGTCCGTGAGTGAACAGTCCACCATTTGGCCTGGAGATCTTGGATTCGTCATTTGTTGGCGTCAACAGCCAGTGTACTGCCTTCCAGCCTTGAGCTCCTCAGCCCCTGTGGCTGCAAGAGCCAGGAAAAGCCTCCAGCTTGATGTTTGATCCAGGAACTTTGGACTTGCCAGCTTCTATAAGTGTGTGAGCCATTTTCCTAAGATAATTTTCTCTATATATATACATATATATAAGCTTTACTGGTTTTCATTTCTCCAAAGAACCCAGTCTAACACAGTTATATCCCACCTGAATTTAGAGACCATCTCAAGAATAGATTTGATGCATTGAATACGAGTGACTGAAGACCAGATGAGTTGTGGGATGACATCAAGGACACCATACATGAAGAAAGCAAAAGATCATTAAAAAGACAAGGAACAAAGAAAATACAAATATGGATGTAAAAAGAAACTTTGAAACTTGCTCTTAAATGGAGAATAGTTAAAGTGAATGGAAGAAATAGTGAAGTAAAAGAGATGAACAGAAGATTCAAGAAGACAAAGTAAAGTATTATAATAAAAGGCAGAAATAATTGGAATTAGAAAAACAAAAAGGGAAAAGATGCTCAGCATTTCTCAAGCTGAAAGAATTGAAGGAAAAAAATCAAGCCTCAAGTTGCAATACTGAAAGATTTTATACACAAAATATTGAATGACATCAAAAGAAGATGATAGAAATACACATAGTCACTGTACCAAAAAGAATTGGTCAACATTCAACCATTTCAAGAGGTAGCATATGATGGAAGGAAAGAAGATGGAAGGAATATATAGAATATTCAATCTGTATGCTGTACAAATAATCCAAGAAACTGAATTTGAAGAATGTGGCATTAGAATTGGAGGAAGACTCATAAACAACCTGTGATATGCAGATGACACACTTTGCTTTCTGAAAGCAAGGAGAACTTGAAGCACTTACTGAGGAAGACAAATGATTACAGCCTTCAGTATGGATTACATCTCAACATAAAGAAAATAAAAATCTTCACAACTGGACCAATAAGCAACATCATGATAAACAGAGAAAATATTGAAGTTGTCAAGGATTTCATTTTACTTGGATCAACAATCAACACTCATGGCAGCAGCAGTCAAGAAATCAAAAGATGTATTATTGCATTGGACAAATCTGCTGCAAAAGACCTCTTCAACGTTTTAAAGATCAAGGATGTCACTTTGAGGCCTAAGGTGTGCCTGATCCAGGCCATGGTATTTTCCATTGCTTCCTATGCATGTGAAAGCTAGAAAATGAATAAGGAAGACTACAGAATAGTTGACGCATTTGAATTAAGGTGTTGACAAAGAATACTGAATATACCCTTTGATTTGAACAAACAAATCTGTCTTGGATGAAGTACAGCCAGAATGTTCCTTAGAAGCAAGGCTAGTGAGACTTCATCTCTCATACTTTGGCCATGTTGTCAGGAGGGGCCAGTCCTTTGGAGAAAGATAGTTGTGTGGTAAAGTAGAGGGTCAGCAAAAAAGAGGAAGAAACTTGATGAGATGGATTGACACAGTGGCTGCAACAATGGGCTGGAACATAGCAACAAATGCGAGTATGGCTTAGGACTGAAATTTATCTTGTTCTGTTGTACATGGGATCACCATGAGTCAGAACTGACTCAACTATACATAATAAGAACAACATCATATTCTTGAAAATAATTTTCTGGTTTGGTATTGATCTTTTAAAGTCAATTTTATTTATTTCACAGAAGATTTGCCCCCAAATAATCTGAAAATATACCATATCTGTGACCTAATGATGATGACAAAGGCTGGTTCACTTTTGAAAGAAAAGTAACACTCCCCTGGAACATTTGAAAATACTGCACATTTAGTTATTTTCATATTTGCTTGGCCTACCACATGGAGGACTTGAGGATGGGAAAAAAGTGAATGCTGCCCAGATCTGCTTGACAAGTAGCTGCACTTCACAGAGATGCAGCAAACCTTCCTGCCGGCCAGACCTTGCTTGAGGTAATGCTGGTTGTCAAGGATTCGTATGTGTCCAGAGTAAAGAACCTCTTAATTTAGAGATATTAATCAAAGAATCTGTAATATTGAATGTTTGCACAAGCAAGAAACAAACAAACAAACAAAAAAACATGATCTCTTTTAGGCAAATTCCTTGAACCACTCACCTTCTACTGTCCCATTCTGCTTCTTACTCTTATCCTTGGTCCCATGCTCCAGCTTCCAATATCTGCTTAAGTATCTTGACTTGCTTTTTTCCCCCTCTTTGCTGCATTGTATATAATTCTTCTACGTTATACCACCATTCATTTTGTTTCCATTATTGTTAACCCATCTATTGACTATTAAAATATATTTTTATTTTAGAGAATTTCAAACACATAAAAAATAGTCAGAATAGTATGGTGAATGGCCATATTGCCATTAACCAGCTTCAACAATTATCTTTTTTTCCATCTGTGTCACCACCCACTTTCCTCACACAAGTACTATTTTGAAGCAAATCCAATCGTCTTCTTTCAAGACTACTCTTGCACATGCTGCTATTGCACATTGATAGTCATTCTCTGGTCTCTATTGTTCATTCTCTAGGAGTTTCTATTAGAGCTTTATAATGAGGAAAGGAAAGGAACGTTAAATTCTGGCAGAAAGAAGAAGCTGGCATTAGAAGTCTTAGGAGCTATTGCCTCTCTTGGAAACTGCAATGTGACACTATGATCAGCTTCTGATTACAGTGAAGTAATGACCTCTGTCATGTGTCACCTGCTTTATTATGCTCCAGGGGATATTCCACTGGATCTATGGCTTGTGGCTCAAGAAGTTAGTTTTAGGTCTATTGCATTTGTATCTGCTTCCTCTAAAGTACATGGAGGCTCTACCATTTACATTATTTATAGCCAAATAAATACAAATTCTCTTTGCAGGAAATGACATGCTTCAAATAATTCCCTCAAACAAATTTCTGAAGAATATAAACTTGTAAGAAAACAAGACACTATAAGAAATATCTAGGATAATCAGAACCACAGAGATAGCAAACAATAGAATTATTAGACATAAAAATTAAAACAAATTTGTTTAATATGTTTAAAAAATAAAGGAGGGTACTTAAAATATAATGAAATAACAAGAGATTAATTTTGAAAGACCTGGAGGATTTGAAAAAGAACCAAACAGAATTTCTAGAATTGAAATTATAATAATTGCAGCTAAACATTCAAGAGAGCATCAAAGGATACTGCCAAGAGAGTGAGAAGACAATTGAATGGGGGAAATATTTACAAATCATATATCTGGTAAGAGACTTGTATCCAGAATATATAAAGAGCCCCAGCAACTCAACAACAGAAAGACAAATAACCCAATTTAAAAAGAGGCAAAAGACTTGAATAGACATCCCTCCAAAGAAGATATATCAGTGGCCTATACGTACATAAAATGATGCTCAAAATCTTCTATGGTGATGGAAAATTTGACAATGATTATTGGTGTTGTACAGCACAATTAATGTAATTGATATTGCCAAATGATACACATGAGAAACGTTGAATTGGCAATTGTTGTGTTATATACAGGAGCTCTGGTGGCATAGTGCCTAGGGCATTTTACTGCTAACCAGAAGGCTGGTGGTTCAAACCCACCAGCCACTGCTCAGCAGGAAGGTTGGGCAATCTACTTCCGTAGTGATACCACCTTGGAAACCCAAGGAGTGGTCACTATGAGTTGGATCCAACTCCACGGCAGTGTGTTTCATTGTGTTGTGTTACATACATATACATTTTTTACAACAATTTAAAAAAATGGATGTTAAAAGTTATTACTCATTAGGGAAACACAAATCAGAACCACTGTGAGATACTACTAGACATCTACTAAGATGGCTGTAAGTTTTTTTAAAAAAACAGAATACTGTGGTTTGGTAAGATGGTGAAATAGGCAGAAAGACTGCACAGACCCTCTTCAACAAAGAAAAGGGGAACCAATTAACACAGATACAGAAGATAATCCTGGACCCCTGAACCTTCAAGGGAAGGGTATAGAAGTGGATTAAACAACTAGCAGAAGAATTTACATGAAAATACCAAAAAAGGAGACATATAGATCTGTGGTCTGGCAGTGATCCTGATGGCACAGACAGCTTTGATATTGCCGAGTGGTGGTAGGACCTAAGAATTAACCTAAAAATCAGCCCTGCCAGCCAGGGACTGCACGGAGGACTGCTCTGGTGGCTGGGGAATAAAAGGCAAAGCAGTAGTTAAGGGGAAGGTGGGCTGAGCTGGGAACTTTTGCCTGTCCAGAGGACACTGCCATTTTGAATGTTTATAAGTGGCTTGACCATTTTGGACATTTAAAGCTACAGCATTCTTGCAGACTCCAGGGACTTAAGAACGGGCTCTGCTTGCTGGGAACCACAACGACATTCTGGACACACACACTGCTGAAAAGGTGTAACATTCCCTTTGTTACTCTTATATCTCATACCCTCTTGGTGAAAGGAGATGCGGCCATCACTCACTCCCACCCAACTTCTAGGCTGACAGGAATTCCATCCCAGTCCATGTGCTCCAATGGAGCCTGGGTGGCCTGTCCTGTTCTGTCCATATTTTTTTTTTCTTTTTTTTAGTTGTTTTGTTTTTGTCTGTTTTAAAACCACTACTATTATTATTACTTTTGTCCTTTTATTATCATTCTTTATTCTTCCCTTCCCAGGTTCTAGTTTTCAGCTTTTTTTCTTTGCCCTGTTCCTGGTTCTTTTTTTTTTTTTTTTTTCCTTTCTTGTGGGGAACCCTGCTCCTTGTTTTTCTTTTTGTGTTTTTCCCATTTTTTGCTTCATTATTCTCCTTCTCCTATTTCCCTCTCCCCAGATATTGCAGTATTTTTGTTTTGTTTTGTTTTGTTTTGGTTACTGTTCCTGTGTGATTCCACTTTGTGTTTTTTGTCCATTTGCTTTTACTTTTTTTATGTTTATTCAATTGTTATTTTTGTCTAACTGAGTGGGAGACAGCAACAGTCCCCATACAACACAACTACACCCACACTTCCTGCAACTTCACTTACTGAGTGAGAGTCAACACCTCCTTTTCCACCAATGGGCCTACGAAAACAACTATCAAGAATAGCCTGACTCACCCTTACCTGCTCTTCACAGACAGTTAACAGAGATCTAAATACAACAACGCCACATTGTCACAGAGACAACAAACCATCACAGTCCACACAAAGAAGCAAGATAAAGTGGTAGAAACCAGAGAGCAGGATACAGACTCAGAACACATCCCTGAGGAAGAAACAGCATTGGAACTCCCAGATAAAGAATTCAAAAGAATTCTATTTAGGTGCCTTCAAAGGATTGAGAGACAGATCAAAGATAGCACAGACAAATCCCTAGAAGAATTTTGGAAGAAAATACAATAACAAAATGACCAAATAAATGAAAAATTAGAAATGACTCAAAATCTACACATAGAAATCCAGAAGATTAATATATTGTCAGAAATAGATAACACATTGGAAGCACAAAGGAGAAGAATTGATGCAATGGAAGAAAGAAATAATGTGACTGAAGACAAATACCCAAATACTTCTTTGGAATGGGATCAATCACAAAAAGAAGATCAAAACAAAATGAAGAAAGTCAAGGTTTATGTGGGATACCATCAAAAGGAATAACCTGCGTGTCATTGAAATTCTAGAACAGGAAGAGAAAAATAAAACCACTGAGAAAATTGTCCAAGATTTGTTGAAAGAGAACTTCCCTGATATGATGAAAGATGAGAATACATCCAGTCAGGAAGTCAAACGAACAAAAAACAGGATAGACCCCAAAAGAAAATTGCCAAGATATATCATCATCAAACTCACCAAAACCAAAGACACAGACAGAATCCTTGAAGCAACATGGGAAAAACAAAAGGTTACTTACACAGGACAACCAGTAAGAATAAGCTCTGATTTCTCAGCAGAAACTGTGCAAGCAAGAAGGCAATGGGATGGTATATATAAAACCCTGAAAGAGAAAAAATTTTCAACCAAGAATTGTATATACAGCAAAATTGTCCCTCAAATATGGTGGTGAAAGTGGGAGATTTCCAGATAAGCAGAAACTAAGGAAATTTGATAAAAGCAGACCAATCTTACAAGAGATACTAAAGGGAGTCCTTTGAACAGAGAACCAAAAATAGCAACCAAAAACTGACCATTAAGACACAAGAAGGAACCACAGCTATGGACATATCCAAAGTAAAATGAACTTACAAGATTGTAAACAGGGAACCAGATACTTCAATTGGAAATGAAGACAACTACAAACCAAAAAGAGGGAAAATACTGTGTAGTTACAGAACTTGTAAATGGGAAGGAAGTCAAGAGAGTTGCAGGATAGAATGTACTATTCCAAACCCAGGGAGAAAATTATAAATCACAGGGTAACCTCAAAGAAAAATGATTAAACTTCATATCACAATTAAAAAAAGAAGATAAACACAAATATTCACCAAATACTAAAACAGCAGCAAAAAAAGAAATGATAACATGATTCCTCAACATAACGAGCTCAGCACAGAAAATAATATGGAACAAAGAAACCAGGGATACCATTAAAAAACTCATAACAAAAAGACAGTAACCAATTCATATTTGTCAATAATTACACTGAATGTTAATGGATTAAATACACCACTCAAGAGACAAAGAGCTGCAGATTGGATAAGAAAACAAAATCCATCAATATGCTGTCTACAAGAGACACACCTTAGAGACAAAGACAAAAATAGATTAAAAAGCAAAGGTTGGAAAAATATTTCAAGCAAATGGCAACCATAAAAGAGCAGGAGTTGCAATATTAACTTCTGACCAAATGGACTTTAAGACAAAAACCACCATACAAGACAAGGAAGGACATTATATAATAATTAAAGGATCAAATGAACAAGAAGATATAACCATAATAAATATCTATGGACCCAATGAAAGAGCCCCAAAATACATAAATCAGAC
>NW_006921598.1:16444685-16451860 GCF_000298275.1 Orycteropus afer afer
GAGAAACTAGATGAATGGGACCTTCTAAAAATTAAATTTTTATGTGCTTCCAAAGACTTCTCCAAAAGAGTCAAAAGAGAACCTACAGATTGGGAAAGAATATTTGGCAATGACATATCTGACAAGGGACTTATCTCTAAATTTATAGAAAACTCCAACACCTCAATAACAAAAAGACAAATAATCCAATTAAAAATGGGCTGAAGACATGAATAGACACTTCACCAAGGAGGATATTCAGGTGACCAACAAACATATGAAGAAATGATTATGATCATTAGCCATTGTCGTTGTTGTTGTTATATGCTATCAAGTCAGACCCGACCCATAGTGAGATGCAAATCAAAATAACAATGATATATCATCTTGCCCCATCACTAACAGCAAAGTTCAACAAGACAGAAAATAACAAATGCTGGCAAGGATGAGGAGAAATTGGAACTCTCATACACTGCTGGTGGGACTGTGAAATGGTACAATCATTGTGGAAAGCAGTATGGCAATTCCTTAAAAAGTTTGAAATAGAAATATCATCTGATCCAGCCATTCCATTACTAGGTATATATCCTAAAGAAGTGAGAGCCACGAAAAGAACAGATATATGCACACCCATGTTCATTGCAGCACTATTTGCAATAGCAAAAAGTTGGAAACAGTCTAGATGTCCATCAGCTGAGGAATGGATTACCAAACTATGGTACATACACACAATGGAATACTATGAAACTCTAAAGAATAATGTAGAATCTGCAAAACACCGCATAACATGGATGAACTTGGAGGACATCATGCTGAGTGAAATAAGTCAATCACAGAAGGACAAATATTATGTTAGTGTGTTATTGTAAAAGTCAAGGAATGGTTTATATATGGAAAGAAATTTTCTTTCTTGGTTACCAGGGGTGGGAGGAGAGTGGAGGGAACACTGTTAGATAGCCAGAGATAAGTATTGATTGGGGTGAAGAGAAGGGCAATTTACCAAATGTGAGTGATCAACATGGTGGCATTGAGAAAGAGAAAGACATAGAAAGGTACATGGGAGGTACAGAAACAAAGATGAACCCTTTTGTACATACAGTACTGTGTTGTCAGTGAAGGCAAACACGGGTATATTGGTGGATAGATGAGTGGACAGTCTGAACTACTAGGTATGTATATGCTGCAGGGTGTGTACTCAAGACCAGGTATAGGGTTGGCAGGCAGTGGTTCTACAAGTGTATTTTTATGTTCTGTAAGAATTCCCAGGGGTATAGTAGAGCTGAAAAGGGACAAGTTTGTAGTCACTTCTTGGTCACAGCCAGCTACCCAGAGGGACCAAGTAGTTGAACCTATGGGTTCGGGACTATAGTCACAAGGAACATCAAGCTCAATTGGCATAACATACTACACAAAACATTGTTCAAACTCCTACTTTGGCGAGTAGTGCCTGGGATCTTAAAAGCTTGCAAGCAACCACCTAGATGCAATGAGGGGTCTCTCCTCCTCCAGAGCAAAGAAGAATGAAGAAAAGATTCATGGAAACAATTAGTCCTTGCAACTGGTACACCATGCGATCCTCAGCCTATGTGACTATGAGACCAGAAGAACTAGATGGTGACCGGCTGGCTACCACTGTCAACCACTTGGAGAGGGATCTATGTAGGAGATCCTGGATAGAGAGGGAGAACAATGTGGAACAAAACTCAAAATCATTTGGAGGAAAAAGGGGACCAGGTTTGCTGGTCTGATAGAGCCTGGTGGAACCACTGAGACTATGGTCCCTAGCTGCCCTTCAGGTCTGGAATTGAACCCACACCTGTGGCTTCCAGCCAAATAAAAGACAGGCATAAGAGTGGAACATGTATCTGAGGTAGATACATTCCTTGGAGAAAACAATCATGGGAGAAAGAAGGGCACAGGGAGACAGTTCAGAGGGCAAGAGTACATGGAGTAGTGGGAGGGGAGGTGTTGCATTGGGGTAAACTGTCAATGTCAGGAGACAATGTGTGTGTGAACTGCTGTATGCAAAGTAAATTTGCTCTGTAAACTTTCACCAAAATCACAATAAAAAATAAATTAAAAGAAATAAAACAGAATACAACAAATGTTGCTAAAATGTGGCAATATTGAAACTGTGATCCATTACTTGTGGGTACCTAAAATGGTGCAGCCACTGTGGAAAACAGATTGGCACTTCCTCAAAAAGTTAAACATAGAATTACCATATGACCTAATTCCACCTCTGTATATACTCAAAAGAAAACAGGGACTCAAAGAGACACTTGTATGTGAATATGCATAGCAGCTTTATTCCCAATAGCCAAAAGGTGGAAACACCCAAGTATGCAATAGATGAATGGATAAAGAAGGTGTGATATATAAATACAATAAAATATTATTCAGTTACAAAAAATGAACCTTGAAAACATTATGCTAAGTGAAACAGTCACAAAGGGACAAATATATGATCCCACATATGAAATATCTACAATGGGCAAATTCATAGTAACAGAAGTTACTAGGTGACTAGATGGTAGTGGGAAGAGGAAATAGGGAGTCATTGCTTAATAGGTACAGAATTTCTCTTTGGAATGATGAAAAAGTCTTGGAAATAGATGGTTGTACAGCATTGTGAATGGAATTAATCCCACTAAACTGTACATTTAAAAATGATTAAAATGGCAAATACTATGAAGTATATTTTTTAACCACAATAAAAAAAAAGGGGGGAAAAAAATAAAGGTGAATGAATAAGAAGGTATGCTCAACACTCCAAAACACTTTTTTGTATTCTAATATTGGTAGCCATCAGCAAAGCAACATTAAATTACCAAAACCTTAGATGTTCTTAAAGCTGGGTTTAGATAAAGATCACAGGTCCAAATAATTTGTATTTGAGTTTTTTGTAATAATGAAATATTTCAAACTCCTAAAAAACAACAAGCAAACAAACAACTTCAATGAACACCACCATAAATGAGGTATCCTTAGTATTAAAATTGAATCTAAATGTGATTAAACCTCTAAAAACAACTGCGAGTTTATAGATCATGGAGAAATTTACAGATCATAGTGGAGTATGTTAAACTCAACTACAAATAAACAATTAGCAAAATCCAAATTACAGAAAACACTATAGTATAAGCCACCCAGTTTCTTGAAAAGCAGATTGCAAGGGAGAAAAATTATGAAGGGGAACTGGAAATGATGAGCCAGATGTAGGATCCAGATCCAGCAGAAAGCCAGACAACTTTGCCAGAATGTCCATATATACATATTGGAAGCAGGCCACGCCCCTTAGGAAACTCCCTTTCAACTGATTGCTCATAGCAGATCTCATCATGGAGGTGAATACGTTATGCCAGATCTCATCATGCAGAATGACTACATCATAACTGCTACGCCACTGGGAATCATGGCCCAGCTAAGTTGACACAAAACCTTAACTATCACAAGCTGCTAACCAAAAATAGGTCTGTGGTTCAAACCCACCAGCCACTACACAGGAGAAAGATGAGGCAGTCTTCTTCCATAAAGATGTAAAGCCTTGAAACCCTATGGGAAAGTACTACTCTGTCCTATAGGGTTGCTATGATTTGGAACTGACTTGATGGCAGTGGGTTTGGTTTGATGAGGTAGACAGTATTATTAGAGGTAGATACAAGTCACATGTAATGGGTTTCTGAGTGTCATATTTAGGGTTCCCTAGAGAAACAGAACCATACACACATTCATACAGAGAAAGAGATTGATTTATTTTAAGGAATTGGCTCATCCAATGTGGGAGCTGGCAAGTCCAAAATCTGTAGGTCACACAAGGCTGGAGATTCTGTCTTTTGTCCCAAAATCAGGCCACAGAGAAGACATTCATGCAGTCTTGCTTCCCAAAATTGGTAAGTCATGTGATGCGCTGAGACGATTGGAGGAATTCTCATAAGATTTCTGTAGTCAGTAGGCAGAATACACCCTAGGGAAAATTTCCTTTTTGTTCATAAGGCCTTCAACTGATTGGATGAGGCCCATCCACATAATGGAAGGTAATTTGTTTTACAAAAGGCTAACTACTCACATGAAACTACTCCATCACAGCATCTAGACTAGTGCTTGACCAAACAACTGAGCCCTGCAGCTTAGTCAAATTGCCACATAAAATTAACCATCACAGGGCAAGAAAGGAGCAATTCTGTATTGTTGGAACATAATATGCAATAGGCAAGTAATGACAGGTAATTCTGGACAAATAAGATGGACTTAGACCAAAGAGAGTTTTAAATGCCAAGCTATCATTATTATCAACTATCTGTTAAACCTCTTACTTTGTGCAAATAAATACGCTAGTTGCTGTGTAGACATAGAAGAATGAAATGCTGCCTATATCTATACAGGAAATAATACAGTCCTCCAAAATTTAACTTGTCTCTATCCTTTCCAACTTTATAAATATTCTAGTTTTTTTAAAAATGTTTATGTTTATATTTAGCTATATTTATATTGATCTTTATATTACCCATAATTTACAATGTCATTTAATTGGAACATTGGCTCGAATAGTAAAATGTTTTCAATTGACCTGCCTATGGTACCTTTAGCAGTACCATCTGGTTAGCAGGCAAGTGTATTAGCCATTATGCTACCAGAGCTCCCCAACAACACATTAGTGATTATTGAGCTTTAGTCTTCCAAGGTCATCTAGGTTTCCATACTCTTTGTTCTCTTCCTTTAATTTTTAAGAATGCATAACTCTCTGAGCTAGAATAAACTAACCAGCCTTTGTGATTTTCAGAGTTTTGTGCCAACTTGGCTGAACCACAATTCTGAGTGGCTTAACCAGTTGTGATGTGGGTTATTCCCATGATGAGATCGAATGTATATGTCTTGAGCAGCCAATCGGTTGAAAGGGAGTTTTCCTAGGAATGTGGCTGCTTCTAACATATTTGTGGACAGCTGGGAAAAAGAGACACTCTTCTGTGGAACAGGATCCTGTTGTGCTGCTTACAATTGTCCTTGAGCAAACAATCCCCCATTCAGCCTGGAGATCTTGGATTCGTCATTCATTGCAGTCAACAGCCTACCAACCTTGAGCTCATTAGCCCCTGCAGATGTGTGAGTCGGGAAAAGCCTCCAGCTTGACATTTGATCCAAGAACTTGGGATTTGCCAGCTTGTGTAAGTGTGTGAGCCATTTTCCTAAGATAAATTTCTCTTTCTCTCTCTCTCTACAAACTTTACTCGTTTTGCTTCTCAAGAGAACCCAGCCTAACAGCATCTTTAGCATTAAACACCTAGGACATACACTACTCACTCTTTAATAATTTCCCAAGTTTTGACTTTATAGTCTATATTCTGCCCAATTCTACTCTGTGGCAGGCAGAATTCCACAATGTCACTCAAAATTCTTGAGACTGGTGTACAACAGGGTGCTCTGGTGGCATAATGCCTAAGGCATTTGACTGCTAACCAGACAGCTGGAGATTCAAACCCACCAGCCACTTCTCAGAAGGAAGGTTGGGCAATCTACTTCCATAGTGATACCACCTTGGAAACCCAAGGAGGGGTTGCTATGAGTCGGATCCAACACGACAGCAGTGAGTTTTGGTTTGGTGTACAACACAATTTCTCCCAGTTATTCAATTGAATACTAATATAGGTGTTACTATGGTGGCCTAGTGCCTAATGAATTTGACTGCTAACCAGAAGGTTGGTGGTTCAAACCCACCAGCCACTCCTTGGAAGGAAGTTTGGGCAATCTACTTCTGTAAGATACCATCTCAGAAACCCAAGGAAGGGTCGCTATGAGTGGGAATTGACTCAACAGCAATGAGTTTGTTTTTTTGTTGTTGTTTTGTTTTGTTTGTGAAGGGATGTGATAAAGGTTGACCAAATCAGTTGAGCTTTAAGATAAGAAGTAAGGAGATTGTCTGGTAGTCCTGAGCTAATCATATGAGCCTTTTAAACCTAAGTTTAGAGGTCACATGTAGAAGAGGTCTGAGAAATTCTAAACATGAGAGGAATTCAAAAGAGTACGATAAAGTCTCTATTGCTGGCTTTGAACGAGGAGACAGTCACGTAGCAAGGAATGCAGGTGGCTGCTGAAAGCTGAGAGCAGTCCCTGGCTGACAGCCAGCAAAGAAACAGAGACTGAAGGCCTATATTGTAAGGAATTGAATTTTGCTAACAACCTGAATAAGCTTCCCCATAGCCTCCAGATGAGAACTCAGTCTGACAACTTGCTTTCAGCCTTTGGTATCATGAGCAGAGAACCCAGCCATGGGTGACTGGACTTCTGAGCCACAGAACTGTAAGGTAATAAATAAGTGGTCATTGTTTTAAACTGCTAACATTGTGGAATTTGTTACACGACAATAGAAAATGAATATATTGTCTATTTCTCCTTATTCTTCATCTCCTTCTTTCTACTCAGGATGCATTTGCTGCATACAAATTATAAGCATTCCTCTCAGGGAGAGAAAAAACAAAACTTGCTTACAAACCTCATTTTCATTGTACTGGAATATTTCATTGGTACATATTTTAAATGGTCCTCTCCACAAGGCACATACAGGTTTCTAAATTTTTGCATTTTTATCTTTCCTTTAAAATACTAAGAAATATTTCAGACATGAGAAAACATATAGATAGTATTATCACAAACTATCTTATATCTATTACCTAGCTTAAGAAATAAAGTATTATTTTATATTTTCTGCAACCTGTACCCGTTAAAGAAAAGCTCACTGACAATGAATAGATTCAGACTCATAGTGACCCCCACTGGGTTTCCAAGAAGGCAAATCTTTATGGAAATAGATTGCCTCATCTTCCTTCCACACAGCAATTGGTGGATTTGAACTACCAACCTTAGGATTAGCAGTCAGATGCTTTAGGCACTGCACCACCAGGGCATATAGCCATAAATAATATTGTCTTAGTATATGCTGAACATTTGTGCTTGTCCTCTTTTTTATTGTGATGTGAAGGTTTATCATTTTTCTTTGAGGTTACCCTACGATTTATAATTTTCTCCCCAAATTTAGAACAGTCCATTCTATCTTGCAACTCTCTTACCTTCCTCACTGTTTAGAAGTTTGGTAACTACACAGTCTTTTCCCTCCTTTTATTTGTAGTTGTCTTCACTTGCCAATTGATGTCTCTGGTTCCTGTTACAATATTGTAAGCTCATTTTACTTTGGATATGTC
>NW_006921598.1:16453938-16457348 GCF_000298275.1 Orycteropus afer afer
TACCACCACTCGGGATTCTCCAAGCTGTCTGTGCCACCAGGATTGCTCAGGATCTCTGCCAGACCGCAGCCCCATATGTCTCCTTTTTTGGTATTTTCATGCAAATTCTTCTGCTAGTTGGAGTTTAGTCCACTTCTATATCCTTCCCTTCAAGTTTCAGGGGTCCAAGATTATATTCTGTGTCTGTGTTAATTGGTTTCCCTTTTCTTTGTTGAAAAGGGTCTGTGCAGTCTTTCTGCCTAGCCCGCCATCTTGCCGGAACTCCAAGTAATATTGACTTGCATGTTTTTTAAACTTTACATAAATGGTATCATGTTGTCTTCAATTTTCAGCAACCTTTTCTATTTTTTTAACACAATGTTGTTTTTGAGAATAAATATTATTGTATTAGGGCACCAGTATCCCTGGTTGGATGATGAGTAGGCTCTCACCCAGGGAATTTTAAGGATGCATCTCACTAGGTGTTTTCAATCATTTTTAAAAGTGGCTCTACTAGTTTAAACTCCATCTAGTTCTGAATGATAATTCTGTTTCTTAACTTCCTTCCCAATATTGACACTGAAAGATTTTTTTAATTTTTGCCAATTTAATAGATGTGATATGGAATCTCATTTGTCAAAACTGTGAATTTCTTAATTACCAATGACATTGGACATCTTTTCCTATATATATTTGTCATTCATTCAAGTTTCCCTTTCTGTGAAATGACTTTTTGTCCTGCCCCTTTTTTTTTATTTCAATTGATGGGTACGATTTTTTTTTTTTTTGACAGCAAATAACAACAACAAGCACTAGTCTCTTATCAAGTACATGAATTGCAAATAACTTCCTTCAGTTTGAAGTTTATATTAATTTCATTTATGGTATCTTTTGATGTACAGAATAAGTTTTCAAATTTTAACTTAGTCTAGCTTTTATTCTCCTAAAAGTTTAAAAAATTTTCTCTTCATATTCACACTTTTATTCACCTGAAATTTATTCTGGGGGATGATCTGAAATATAGACTGAAATACTTTTTTTCTCAGGATGGATATCTGATTGTTTCAGTATATTCTCCCAATGATTTGTAATGCTTCCTCTGTTCCATGACAAACTTCCACATGTAAGTGATCTGTTCTGGGCCTTCCATTGTTCTGTTTGTGTTATTCCTATGCTAGTTCTCCACCACTTGTCTGTCAGTTTGTCATACTGTGGTGGCTTGTGTGTTGTTGTGAGGCTGGAAGCTATGCTGCTAGTTTTTCAAATACCAGCTGGGTAACACACGGTGGACAGGTTTCAGTGGAGCTTCCAGCACCTAAGACAGACTTGGAAGGACAAGTCCATCCATTTCTGAAGAAAATTGTCCAATGAAAACCTTATGAATAGCAGTGAAATACTTGTCTGATATATTACTGGAAAACTTGATGAATATCCCTGAAAGATTTTTGGATATAGTGAAAGAAGATGAGCCCCTCAGGCTGGAAAACACTCAAAATATGACTGGTAAAGAGCTGCCTCCTCAAAGTAGAGTCGACCTTAATGATGTGGATGGATTAAAGCTTTCAGGACCTCCATTTGCTTGCTGGGGCATGACTCAAAATGGGAAGAAACAGCTGCAAACATCCACTGATAATTGGAACATAGAATGTACAAATTATGAATCTAGGGAAATTGAAATTGGTCAAAAATGAAATGGAATGCATAAAGATTGATATCCTAGACATTAGTGAACTGAAATGGACTGTTATTGGCCATTTGAATCAGATAATAATATAGTCTACTATGCCAGGAATGACAAATTGAAGAAGAATGGTGTTGCATTCATTAACAAAAAGAATATTTCAAGATCTATCCTGAAGTACAATACTGTCAATGATAGGATAATATCCATATATCTACAAGGAAGACTAGATAATACTACTATTACTCAAATTTATGCACCAACCACTAAAGCCAAAGATGAAGAAATTGAAGGTGTTTACCAACTTCAGTAGTGTGACATTAACCAAACATGCAAACAAGATGTATTGATGATTACTGGTGATTGAAATGCAAAAGTTGGAAACAAAGAAGAATCACCAGTAGTTGGAAAATATGGCCTTGGTGATAGAAATGACACTGAGATCACATGATAGAATTTTGCAAGACCAATGACATATTAATTGCAAATATCTTTTTCCAAGGACATAAATGGTGCTTATACATGTGGACTTTGTCCAATGGAATACACAGGAATAAGATTGATTGTATCTGTGGAAAGAGGTGATTGAGAAGCTCAATGTCTTCAGCCAAAACAAGGCCAGGAGCTGACTGTGGAATAGACCATCAAATGCTCATAGACAAGTTCAAGTTGAAGCTGAAGATGATTAAAACAAGTCCACAAGAGCCAAAATATGACTTTGATTATATCCCACCTGAATTTAGAGACTACCTGAAGAGTAGATTTGATGTATTGAACACCAATGATCCAAAACCAGACCAGTTGTGGAGTGACATCAAGAACATCATACATGAAGAAAGCAAACAGTCATTAAAAAGACAAGAAAGGAAGAAAAGACCAAAATGGATGTCAGAAGAGACTGAAATTTACTCTTAAATAGAGAACAGCTAAAGCAAATGGAAGAAATGATGAGATGAGTTCTGATAAGATGGTGGACTAGGCAGAAAGACTGCACAGACCCTCTTCAACAAAGAAAAGGAAAACCAATTAACAAAGACACAGAACATAATCCTGGACCCCTGAGCCTTGAAGGGAAGGATATAGAAGTGGACTAAACTCCAACTAGCAGAAGAATTTGCATGAAAATACTAAAAAAGGAAACATACGGAGCTGCGGTCTGGTAGCGATCCTGAGCAATCCTTGATGGCACAGACAGCTTGGAGATTTCCGAGAGCTGGTAGGACCTGAGAATTAACCTAAAAATCAGCCCTGCTAGCCAGGGACTGAACAGAAGACTGCTCTGGTGGCTGGGGAATAAACGGAGAAGGTAAAGAGAAATACAGGCTGAGCTATGGAATTTGCCTGTCTGGAGGACACTGCCATTTTGAATCTTCACAAGCGGCTTGACCATTTTGGATATTTAAAGAGACAGTGCTCTAGCAGATTCCAGGGGCTTAAGAACACATTCTGCTTGCCAGCAACCCCAAGAACACTCCAGGCCTGCAGGACTGAAAAGGTAGAACATTCTTCTTGTTACTCTTATACCCCACATACACTTGGTGAACAGAGGTGCAGCCATCCCACTCCCACCCACCATCTGGGACCACAGGAACTCCATCCCAGTCTGTGTGTTCAGATGGAACCTAGGTGCCTTGCCCTGTCCTCCACTGATCTTCTTTTTCTCTTTTTCCATTTTTTTTTCTTTTTCACTTTCTTTTTTCTGGTGTTTAGTTTGCTTATATTTCTCTGTTTTAAAACTACTATTATTAAT
>NW_006921598.1:16473951-16484490 GCF_000298275.1 Orycteropus afer afer
CACCCCTTCCTCCTGCTCTTCCGGCCTGCTACTCTGTGCTACGCCTGTGCTTACCTTGCTCCCGAAGACCTGATCCCTCTCGGTAGGGTAACAAGGGAAACGTGTTCAGTGCAGATTAGTGAGTAAGCACAAGCCCTCTACTTAATTGATTTTCCACCACTTGTCTGTTAGTTTGTCATACTGTGTGTGATAGCTTGCATGTTGCTGTGAGGCTGGAGGCTATGCCACCAATATTTCAAATACCAGTAGGGTAACCCATGGTGGACAGGTTTCAGCAGCCCTTTCAGACTAAGACAGACTCAGAAGAAGAAAGGGGCCATCCACTTCTCGAAGAATTGGCCAATGAAAACCTTATGAATAGCAGTGAACATTGTCTGATATATTACTGGAAAACTTGATGAATAACCCTGAAACATTGTCCGACATAGTGCCGGAAGGAAGGCACTCAAAATATGACTGGGGAAGAGTTGCCTCCTCAAAGTAGAGTTGAGTTTAACCACATGGGTGGAGTAAAGTTTTTGGGCCCTCCATTTGCTGGTGTGGCACAACTTAAAATGAGAAGAAACAGCTGCAAACATCCATTAATAATTGGAACATGGAATGTACAAAGTCTGAATCTAGGAAAATTGGAAGTTGTCGAAAATGAAATAGAATGCATAAAGAACAATATCCTAGGCATTCAAACCAAATCAAACAAAACTCACTGCCATCGAGTTGATTCCTACTGGTAGCAACCCCCTTTAGGTTTCCAAGGTGGTAAATTTTTACAGAAGTAGATTGCCCAGTCTTCCTTCCGTAGAGTGGCTGTTGAGTTTGAACCACAACCTTCTGTCTAGCAGTCAAATGTTTTAGACATGACACCACCAGAGCTCCTTCTCCTAGTCATTAGTGAGCTAAAAATGGACTGTTTTTGGCCATTATGAATCAGAGACAACCATATGATCTACTATTCCAGGAATGACAAATTGAAGAGGCATGGTGTGGCATTCATCATCACAAAGAACGTTTCAAGATCTATCCTGAAGTACAATGCTGTTAGTGATAGGATAATATCCATACACCTACAAGGAAGACCAGTTAATACTACTATTATTCAAATTTATGCATTAACCACCAAAGCCAAAGATGAGGAAATTGAAGATTTTTATCAATTTCTGCAGTCTGAAATTGACCAAACATGCAAAATGTGTTGATTATCACTGGTGATTGGAATGCAAAAGTTGGAAACAAAGAAGAATCACCAGCAGTTGGAAAATATGGCCTTGGTGATAGAAATGACGCTGGAGATTTGCATGGTAGAACTTTGCAAAACCAATGACTCATTCAAATAACTTTTTTCAACAAAATAAACGGTGCCTATACACATGGACTTTGACAGATGGAGTACACAGGAATCAGTCTGATTACATTTGTGGAAAGAGGTGATGGAGAAGTTCAATATCTTCAGCCAAAACAAGGCCAGGAGCTGGCTGTGGAATAGGCCATCAGCTGCTCATGCAAGTTCAAGTTGAAGCTGTGACAGTTGGAGCTGTGTGTAAACTTGGCTGGACTACAATTCTGTGTGGGTTATTACCATGATGGGAGTGGATGTATATGTTTTGAACAGCCAATCGGTTGAAAGGGATTTTTCCTAGGGGTGTGGCTGCTTCCAATATATTTATGGACATTTGGGAAAAAGAGACACTCTTCTGTGGAACAGGATCCTGTTGTGCTGCTTACAATTGTCTCTGTGTGAACAATCCACCATTTGACCTGGAGATCTTGGATTCGTCATTCGTTGGAGTCAACAGCCGGTATACTGTCTGCCAACCTTGAGCTTGTCAGCCCCTGCAGCTGCGTGAGTCAGAAAAAGCCTCCAGCTTGACATTTGATTCAAGAACTTGGGACTTGCCAGCTTCTATAAATGTGTGAGGCATTTTCTCTACATGTGTATATAAGCTTTATTGGTTTTGCTTCTCTAGGGAACCTAGACTAACACAAAGCTGAAGACAATTGAAAGAAGTCCACAAGAGAAACAGAACAACATGTACACTGCTTGGTTTAAAATCAGGAAAGGAGTTGTCAGGGTTGTATTCTTTGGCTATACTTATTCAATCTGTATAGTGAACAAATAATCTGAGAAGCTGGACTATGTGAAGAAGAGGGTGGCATCAGGATTGGAGGAAGACTCATTAACAACCTGCGATATGCAGATGACACAACTTTGCTTGCTGAAAGTGAAGATGACTTGAACCACTTACCAATGAATATTAAAGACACCAGTCTGCAGCATGGATTACACCTCAACATAAAGAAAACAAAAATCCTCACATCTGGACCAATAAGCAGCATCACAATAAATGGAGAAAAGATTGAAGTTGCCAAAGATTTCACATTATTTGTTTCCATGACCAACACTAATGGAAGCAGCAGTCAAGACATCAGACAACATATTGCATTGGGCATATCTGCTGCAAAAGACCTCTTTCAAGTGATGAAGAGCAAAGATGTCTCCTTGAAGACTGTGTATGCCTAATCCAAGCCATGTTGTTTTCAATTGCTTCACATGCATGTGAGAGCTGGACAATGAATAAGGAAGACCAAAGAAGAGTTGATGCTTTTGACTTGTGGTGTTGGCAAAGAATGCTGAAAGTACCATGGTCTGCTAAAAGAACAAACAAATCTGTCCTAGAAGAAGTGCAGCAGGAATGCTCCTTGGAAGCAAGAATGACCAAACTTCATCTCACCTATGTTGGTCATGTTGTCAGAAGGGACCATTCCCTGGAGAAGAATATCATGCTTGGTAAAGTAGAGGGTCAATGAAAAAGGGAAAGCCCTCAACAAGATGGATTGACACAGTGGCTGCAACAATGGGCTCAGGTATCAGGTATAGCAAAGATTGTGAGGCTGGCAGAGGACCGATGATTAGTTCTGTTGTACCTAGGGTAGCTATGTGTCAGAGCTGACTCAATGGCACCTAACAACACCTGACTGTGTCAGAGCTGACTCAATGGCACCTAACAACAACTGACTTTCCAAGTTAAGTGGTGCTCTCCATTCTCTTAGTAAAAAGCACACATACTGATGGCCTAAAAAATGCTTGTGGCTACAGGGCTACTTGCTAATTTGTCCCCATACTACTCTCTCCACATGTTGAGTGCTACATTTATCAAGAGTCAGTTGTGTTGATTCCCAAACCTGTTCATGCCATTTGAACTTGTATTGTAATTCTGTTATGTAATGCAAACTAGTAAATATGAATGTGAAAGAAACAGGGTTCTTGTTTCTATGAAAATTAAATACATTGGAAAGACAAAATAAAGTTTTAAAAATTATCATCAGAAAGGTGCTGGCAAACAACTATAAAAGATTAGGAAATAATAAGTAAAAATCTGAGATTCTACATCAAGAATGTTTTACAAATGTCTTTAAGTTCTCACTCCATTTAAAGAAAGCAAACTAGATATCACAGCAAATCCATTATAGATATTGCTTATACAAAAACGTAGTCATGAAATCCCTAAAATTAGTAGATTCAAAGAAAAGATTTTGATAAATGCTGACAAATTCATGTGCATTTATATATCCTACATTACAATAAAAATTTAAGCCATGTTTTTATTATTTTCAATTACTTTTCTCAATCAAAGAGCTCTGGTGGCGTAGTGCCTACGGCATTTGACTGTTAACCAGAAGGCTGGGGGTTCAAACCCACTGGCCACTATGCAGAAGGAAGACTGGGCAATCTAGTTCCATAAAGATTTACCACCTTGGAAACCCAAAAGAGGTCTCTATAAGTTGGAATCAACTCGATGGCAGTGATTTTGTTTTTTGGTTTTTATCAATCAACTTTTTTCCCCCAATACTTCAAAGAAAACTTCTCCTATACTGCTGACCAGGGCTATACTGAGGCCATAATTAGTACAAAATTAATTTGCTTAGAGTGTAAGCCTAAAACAGAACTTCAGTCCTCAACATTGTCTGTGCAGTTTGCTTATTCAGTAACCAGTCAACAATTTGTTTAAATAGAGTTGGCATGTGTGAGTACCAATTACCAAAAGACTGTGTTTTTCATCCTATGCCATTAATTAATTTAATTTAATTTTTGGTGAAAATGTACACAGTAAAATCCATTCCCATTCCACAGTTTTTAGGCATAATGATCAATGACATTGGTGACATTCTTTGCACTGTGTCAACATTTTTGTTATTTCTATTCTAGTTGTTTCAATTCCACTTACTTAATTAACCTGCCAAGAATCAATCAATCTTCTCATCTATGCTTTAAAATAGATACTAAAAATAAGTAAATAAATAAAATAGCTTTGACTCTTTGGATGGATATCTATATCCAATACTTAAAGGTGACAATCTTTTACTCTTTGGACTAAACTATTACTTAATTTAAAGGTGACTTCAGGGGATAGCTACAATTCAAGGTTTGAAGAGCAATTTAGGGCCATAATCTCAGGAATTCCTCCTGCCTTAATAGCTCCAGTAAGTCTGGATTCTTTAAGAATATGAAGTTCTATTCTACCTTTTTCTCCCTTTTAAACAGGATTCATCTATGGTGTTCCTGATCAGAACATTCAGTAGAGGTTGTTGGGCACTATTTAGTTCTTTTGGTCTTGAGGCGGAGAAGGTAGTGGTTCATGTAAACAATTAGTCCTGTAGTCCAGTTTTTTCTCTGCTTCAAGGGTTTCCTTCTTTCTCTTTTGTTCCAGACAAATAAAGACTAAATAGTTGTATCTTACATGGCCACTCATAGACTTTTAAGACCCTAGACATTACTTACCATACTAGAAGGTAGAACATAAATTTTAAGAACTATATTATGCCAATTGATTGGGCTGTCCCACAAGACCATGACAAGACCATGACCCTAAATGCTCAAACCAAGAAGTTTGATTACAGTTAATCTTATGAGGTGAATGATTATGTCTAATTGGTATCAACATCTATAGCCTTCCCTGCTCCTATTTTTTTTTAGAAGAGTTACTATTATTGTTGCAAAACCATGTCATTAATTTCTGAAGGCAGAAGATGACATGGTGAGTGTACTGACATATTTCTGCACAGAATCCCAGAACAAATAATCCTGATGTTACTGTTTTCTTTAGCTATAGTGATTAACAGGACCTTTTCTTTGACTTAATTCCTTAACCTTTGCAACTGTAGTGTGTGCCAATTATGGCACAACAATAAATAATGGAAACATTTTACATGAAGACAGTACCTTTCATCTAAGTTTACATTTTCCCATAGATGCCTTTCTTTCTTTTTCCTGATGGCACTACAATTAAGCAACAATTTGTTCATACCACCATTTTCAAATAGACACACCATGCCCAAAAGGAGCCTAATTGTTTACTCAGATTCTCCTACAGTTGTACCAGCTCCAGCCTTGCTCAATCTGCTCCATCAGGTCCACATATTCCCTGCTTATGACCCTCCACGTGTTTGCTGCTTGTTACTCTCTCTTCAGAGACAATGTTTAACAACTAACGTAGAATTACAGCTCTTCCAGTGTTCCCACTCCCATGCATCTTTAGCAAGATCCAAAGAGGACAGAGGTTGTAAGAATGGGGAGAGAGGAGCATTAGCGAAAATCGACAAAGCAATGATTGCATTTAACTGTTATCTGTTAAAAGATTTTGTTGACTACAAGTATTTACAGGCTACTTTATAACAACAAATACATTTAATTGACTAAAAGGACTGTTTGAATTCTAACCAGAACGGGCAAGTTATACTTAACAAGGAGTGATAGGATTGACTCGATGGCATATAACAACAACAACAACAATATTAATCTTTGTGACTGGTTCCATTGGGTTGTTTAAATGAAAATGACTTGAGCTGACAGCAGCTATAACCAGAGGGAGGGGAAGATAGTTGGTATACAGTGGTAGAAAAAAGATTCTGAGAGTTGGAGGAACATTAAAGTACATCTAGCCCAACTACTTATTTTACAGATCAAGAAACTGCCACCATGTTTCTCACCAGAAGCATGGATGGGACAATTCTTTGCTCTGTGACACTATTCTACATATTGCAGGATGATATTTACTGGCACCTGTCCACAAGACGCCAGAAAACTCCCATTATAACAATCAAAATGCCTCTCCACGTTTCCCAATGTGCCTGAGGGAGTTGTATCTCTCCCTTTGAAAGTCCCTTTTGAAGGCCAAATTGCTAATGCATATGACTAAGAACACTGAATACTAAGGGCTTAAAATTTATTCCAAGTATGCACTAGGGCAGTGCTTCTCCAACTTGACTGTGCCTGAGAATCAATCAGGGATATTGTTAAAAACACAGACTCTGATTCAGCAGGTCTGAAATAGAGCCTAAGAGTCCACATTTCTAGCCAGCCTACAGGGGACATACATACTATCAGTTCATGAATCCCGCTTCGAATAGTAAGCCCCCAAGGATCTAGTTGAGAAGTTGTCTTGGGGCCTTTAGCAGCTCATCTCTCACTCAGGGTTGTGACTGAAGAATGCCACAAAAGGGTACCTGTTCTATGCATGGACTTTTCAGTTTTGTCTTGGGGACTCAGATTCAATCTTCTACCTCTGCTGAGTGACCTGGAGGTAGACTCTGTTTTTGCTTCTTTGCATAACAGCCTTGTTTGTTTCCAGAGCTCAACTTTATATAAGATCCTCTTTGGGTTTCCGAGGCAGCAACATTATGGAAATAGCTTGCCCAACCTTCCTTCTGAGGAGTAGTTGGTGGGTTTGAACCGCCGGCCTTCTGGTTAGCAGCCAAATGCCTTACTCATTACCCCACCAGAGCTCCTTTTAAGTGGTGCACGAAAGGCAGGATATTCTGTGTCCATCCTTAGTACAATGGAGGATATTTGGCATGGCTCTGGTAATTCTAGGAAGTGGCGGTATCCTACTTTAGAAGTGGTCTTAGTGTGCCTAGCACAGGCTATTTTTGTCTATGTGTGAGCTGTACTTTCTGAAACACAATTCCATTCTGCACCAGATAGTCTTGTTCTGCCTTAGAAAGGGCCCAAACAGAGAGTCTGGAAACCTTGCCCTTTGTGAATTATAGACTCAGTTTAGATCATTTCTCCAGTATTGGTCCCCCACACTGTCCTCCTTAAGGAAGTGAAGAGTTAGCATAGTCACATCTTTTACTCCACTTTCAGTATAAGAAGACTGGCCATAGCAGCAGCATTGGAGGGGACAGAGGAGGGAAGCCATCAGAAAATGGGTGAGGAGCTGGAGAAAACAGATAATAAACAAGTGCAACATTTTAAATGCTTATAAAACTGTTTTAAAGTTACCAAATAGGGATGTTTTAAACTACTATATTTTGCTGATATAGACATATCTGTCATGTGTTCCCTTTTTGATTGCAGAAATCTGCTACAGTGGCAGGAATGAACTCTGTAAATCTTGATTTCTTCCCCAGGCTTTGGCCATTAAGCCATGTTGCATAATATTTAGAATCAAACAGTACACTTCAAAGAGCAGTGACAAAGCCTCCCTAGGGGCTAAACCTGCAGGGCTGTCTTTGGGAACCACTGGTGCAGAATTCTAATGTCCATGAAGCATGAAGAAGTCAGCTTGCAAACTATTCAAGCAAAATGGGAAATCTGGAAAGACAGTTACTCTGGTGGTAGCTGTGTATGCAGTGAGTCATGCTTCCAATGCTAGAACTATGTTGCCTGACATATAATCGTCTTTGACATCCATCAGAAGCCAAAAGTCATTGCTTGTGTAGGCAACAGGGAAATGGGAAATTTAAAACCCTTATAAAACTGCTTTACATTCTGAATAGACTGATTTTCCATTTGGACTTTGCTAATGTTTATGCCATCTGCCATATGCTCAGAACTCTTTCTGCCACCTTCTGCAAAAACATAAATAAGATTACATGTAATTCACTTTAATGACATATTATTTACTTTTTAAATAATTAGTGTATTAATTTTTATAAGGAGACACTATCAACACTGACTTTTCTTAATGACATAAAATAACCACAATATGTATTATTAGCACTTTGGAAGAGTCTAAAAAATGACGAAGTTCAGAGTGAAGAAAATAAATATTCATTTAAATGATAAAAACTTGAGTTTATTCTTCCCTTTTTATTTTCTAACTCCATGTCTTTGCACATTTCATTACCATATTTTGTCTTCTTGGGCCACCCTTTGAAAGCTTCTGTCCAGATCTTTTACTTCATCAGCTTTTCTATTCTTTTTAGCTACTCTCCTTTCAGGTTTCAGACTCTCTTCTGACATCCATTTTTGTCTTTTTCTTTCTTTCCTTTCTTTTTAATGACCTTTTGCTCTCTTCATGTATGATGTTCTTGATGTCATTGCACAACTATTCTGGGTTTTGGTCAGATATATTCTTCCAATGGTCTCTAAATTCAGGTGGCATATATTCAAGGTCGTACTTTGGCTTTTGTGGACTTGTTTTAAGTTTCTTCAGCTTTAACTTGAACTTGCATATGAACATTTGATGGTCTGTTCCACAGTCAGCTGCTGGCCTTGTTTTGACTGATGATATTGAGTTTCTCCATTGCCTGTTTCCACAGATGTATTTGATGTGATTTCTGTGTATTCCATCTGATGAGGTCAATGTGTAAAGCCACCATTTATGTTGTTGAAAAAAAAGGTATATGCAATGAAAAAGTCATTGGTCTTATAAAATTCTACCATAGGATCTCTAGCATCATTTATCACACCAAGGCCATATTTTCAACAACTGAATCTTCTTTCTCCAACTTTTGCATTCCAATCACAATTATCAATGCACCTTGATTGCATGTTTGGTCCATGTCAGACTGAAGAAATTGGTAAAAAATCTCCAATTTCTTCGTCTTTGGCTTTGGTGGTTGGTGTGTAAATGTGAACAATAGTAGTAGTGGTATTCCTTGTAGGCATATGGATATTATAATATAACTGACAGCATTGTACTCCTCAGGATAGATCTTACCATATTCATTTTAACAACAAATGTGATGTCAATCTTCTTCAGTTTGTCATTCCTGTAATAGTCTGATTCAAAATAGACAATATCTGTCCTTTTCAGCGCACCAATGCCTAGGATATTATTGATCTTTGTACATTTAGTTTCCTTTTTTATGACTTTCAATTTTCCTAGATTCATACTTCATATATTCCACATTCCAATTATTAATGGATTTTTCATCTCTTTCTTCTCATTCTGAGTCATGCTATGAAGGTCAGCAAATGAAGGTACCAAAAGCTTTATTCCACCCACATCATTAAAGTTGTCTCTACTTTGAAGAGGCAGCTCTTCCCCAGTCATATTTTGAGTGCTTTGCAACCTGAGGCACTATATCAGACAATGTTTCACTGCTATTCATAAGGTTTCAGTGGTCAATTTTTTTTTAGAGGTGGACCTGGCCATGTCCTTCTTCCTAATCTGGCTTAGTTTGGAAGCTGAAAATTGTCCACCATAGGTGTCCCTGCTGACATTTGAAATATGGGTGGCATAGCTTCCAGCATCACAGCAACACACAACCCACCACAGTAAGACAAACTGACAAGTGACGGACAGACAGTTCCTATAGCAAGTATGAATTTTTAAGACACATACTACGGTGTGAAAATATGCAATTCTATTTTTCTTAAGTATATTAGATTTTATCTTCAATCCCCAATTTAAGTCAATTGCAGGAGAAAAACTTCATTTCAGGGTAAACTCTGTTAGTTCAAGGTATCTCCCTTCCCTATTCTTCCAAGTTTGATTCTGAGAAAAATTATTATGCCATATGTGATAACTCTTAAAGTTATCCCCATGATCACTGCTCTCTGGGATCCATGCCTTCTGCAGTTAGGACCCAGGAAAGGTGATGAGATGTACATGAGTACCTATAAGTGATTCTATATATATGTAATTATGTTACATAAAACTGTAGTGCCTATATTTCTGGAGTATTTCTCTTTCTTCCTTTCTGGTTTTGAGGAAGCAAGTAGCTGTGTTGGTGAACCCCTCATGATAAGGAATTATGAATGGCCTCTATGAGTTGAGGGCAGCCTCCAGTCAACATCCAGTAAGAGGGCCCCCATTTTATGGCCAACGACCTGTGTGAGCTTGGAAGCAGAACCTTCCCCAGTTGGGCCTCAGGTGAGTCCACATAGATACTATCAGTCCCTTGACTGAAGTCTTATGAGACCTCAAATAGAGGTGCATGGCTAAGCCTTGTTTGGATTCCTAACCAACACACACTGTGAGATAGTAAGAATGTGCTGTTGAGTAGGCAAAGTTTGTGATAATATTATGCAGCAGTAGATAACTAATACATTATGGTATCAGTGGGAAGGGAGCAAGTAGTCATTGGTCTTGACCTTCATTCCTTTGACAAATATTTATTGAGTGCCTATGTGTCAGGGATGCATCAAGAAGAACACTGTCAAAAATTTTTGCCATTCTACTGAACAATTGGGTGTGTCTAAATGGAGAGTGTATCCAAGATCATATATGGGGTTGGCAGACAATGGGCCTATAAGTTCATGTGAATGATGTAGGAGATCCTACATAAAGAGGGAGAACAAAGTGGTACAAAACT
>NW_006921598.1:16484770-16496281 GCF_000298275.1 Orycteropus afer afer
TGTAAATTTTGGTCAATGACATGAGACAAAGTATATGTGAACTGCTGTATGAAAAGTGAATTTACTCTGTAAATCTTCACCCAAATCCTAATAATAATAAAAAGAAAAAAAAAAAATTTTGCCATTCTAATAAAGGTTTACATTCTTGTGATTATGCTGTCATCTTCTTCACTGGTTAAGCCTGTCCAGTTCTCAGACATAATCCACCCTCCACAGTGTCATCATCTGATGAGGTTTCCACATCACACCCTGTATCCTAGCATAAAGATCCCTCAAGGTCCCCATGGTCTCAGAGTCATATGTGGCTTGTTGAAGTACATGAAGACTGTTGAACTGCCTCAGACTAGTAACAATTTTCCCTGCAATTTCTCTGCTTTACATTTCTCAGAGTTTGGACATGGGAAACACTTTGTGGGACCTGTTGACTGTTGAGGTTGTCAGAAGGAACCAGGGCACACTGTCTACTATGTTCTGATCCAAACTTATCTCTCTAGGGCCTTTGCCAGACTTTCTGTGAATCAGATGAAGCCTCTACACCTGAGTCTATGCAGTTTCATCCAGCATGGCTTGGTGCTTTTGTGGTTAAAAAAAAAAAAAAAAAAAAAAGGTTCCTCTTTCCCTGGGTAGACCAGCCCAGCACCAGAGCACAGGGTTTATTTAGGGAGCCACAGACTGCATTCCTTCTTGGACAGGCACTTTTTTGCCTCCACAAACTGCAAACCACACAGGAGAGTTCCTCCAGGGGCAGAGTTGGGGAAGTGGGGATGGGAGGCTGAGGCAGGAGAAAACTTAGGAAAGTCTAACACTCTGTCTGTCTTCTCTAACTCAGTCTCTCCCTTCACTCTGCTCAGAAGACTTTTATCTATTCAGGGTATAGAGGATGCACGGTAGGGAGACATTGGTTCACTTATGCTTCTAGATCCTTCTTGAAAAATCTGATATTTTTGAAGTCTGATTTTACTTGAAATCACCTCTTTAAGGCAATATCTAGAGACTGCATTTATAGTGGTCCAATGTGTAAGAGGGATAAGGCAAAAGATGTAAGGGAAGAATACATATGTGGCCACATTGTTGTACTTCACTACCAATTATTATTGCTCAATATTGCCAAACATTGTTCTAAGATCTTTACATTTAATCTTTACATTAGCCCTATGAGATAAATATTTTAACCATATTTTATAGGTAATGAAAGTGAGGCTTATAAGGTTACTGTGCCCAGTATCACAGCTATAAAGAAACAGAGCTAAGGTCTGAAAGAGAAGTGTCTGATTCAAAGCTTATGCGTTAATATTTTTAATGCTACTATGTGCCAGCCACTGCTGCATCTACTGGAGATACAGCAACTTTAAACTACCATGCTACATTAAAATAGACTGTGTCAGTGAGTAGAAAATTCTTGATTACCAGAGGCATTTAGGCAAGACTAAAGGACCACTTGCTGGGATATTTATAGTCTTTATTAGATAGGAATCTATACCATTCATTTAAAATAAATAGAACACTAAAGCCACTCCTCGGAAGGAAGGTTGGGCAATCCTATTTCTGTAGTGATAACTGCCTCGGAAACCCAAGGAGGGGTCGCTAGGAGTCGGGGCTGACTCGATAGCAAATAACAACAACAACAACAACAAAGCTTGAAGGAAACAATCATTTAATCTAACCATCCTATGAATGAGAAATAGAATGTTTTCTTCTAATTCCAGTTTGGGTGCAAAGTAATTTATAAAACTTCAGTAATGCTAAGACTGTAACCACAAGCCACTCCTCAGAAGGAAGGTTGGGCAATCCTACTTCTGTAGTGATACTGCCTCGGAAACCCAAGGAGGGGTCGCTATGAGTCGGGGCAACAACAACAACAACAAGGCTGTAACAGAAACTAAGGGGTGTGACTAAACCATGGCTCAGCATAAAGACACCTTTTCAAAGGAACACCTTCAGTATCTGAATAGGATTGACTGAGTTCTAGAGCTGTTTGATCTGCTGCAGAATAAGCATAAAAGGATCATTTATATGAGTATTTGAAAAATGGAGATTAAGCATAAGCAAACCATGGCCAAACTGCCTGCTGGTTGCTCCAGGCTCAGCCTGACACTCTTTGGCGATATGCCATGAAAGACTTGCTGCAATTATGCATTAATCATAAATGACTCCGTGAACCATAGGCTTAGATAGGCCATGGGAACAATTTTGTTTGGAGCTTTTCTGCTCCACCCTACTGTATCCAAAAGTGAGTGACAGCAAAGAATCATTGTGTTTGCTACAATTGTTGCATAAGGCTGGAATGTACCAGGAGATAAGTGATTGATACTTCGGCTTTCTGCCTTTACAACAGTTTTTATTAATGGCATATGGAGTATTGCTGACTCAAGAAATTGATAAACTTTGATGATTGCAACACTATAAAATGTAATAACAAGATATTGCTCCCTTCCCCCTGATATGTGTGAGTGTGCCTAACAGCACATTTAGTATATAGCATATAAAATGCACATATGAAATAAATATTCATGGCTATCATTGAATATAATAAATAGGGCAACTATATTTGCCTTATCTTTCCATTTGGCTAACATTTTGCTTAGGTTCTATGTTTTGTGTTCTTTATTTCTTTTGGTGATGTTTTATTGTCTATATGTTGATGATTCTCAAACATACACTTTGACCTTGAAACCTTCCCTAAGCTCTTGATTCATATATCCAATGCCTGGGTGACATCTCCTCTTAAACTTAACTCTTGTCCACCTTCCCAAACCTATTTTATCTTAAGCTATAAAGCTGGATGTCCCTTTTAATTCCTTCTTTCCTTACATCTAATTCATTCAACAAGTTAGTTACCTTTCAAATATATCCTAAATCTGTTCAAGTCTCTCCATCTCTACTGCTATCGCCTTAATCAAAGCTGCCATCATATTTTCTCCAGACCTTTTCAATACCAACAAAACTTCCCTCCTATATCCATTCTTATTCCTTACCATTCTTTTCTCACAAAGGAATTTCTCAAAAAAAAAAAAAAAAAATCTATAAATCTGAGATTTTCACTTCTCTGCTTAAAATTCTTCAATGAGTTTCCACTGACCTTAAAATAAAATCCAGACTTCTCACCATTGCCTACATGGGCCATGATTCTTCTTTTCCGGCACCACTTCAGTCCATTCATTATGTGTCAGTTACTCCTTTCTGTTCTGTAAACTCATTTCAATTTTTCATATCAAGCTATTTGCACATGTGCCCTCTGCCCAGAATGTGCTTCTGCAGACCCTTTCATGATCACAGATCATTCAGGTCTTAAATGCCTGCTTGAGAGGCTTCCTGACCTCCACAGCGAAAGTAGATTTCTTCCACCTCATCACCCTCTATTGGCATCACCCTATTTGAATTATTCTATAGTGATTTTCACTACCTAGAATTGTCTTATTTACTCATTTATTGTCTGTCTCCTGCTGTTAGAATGGGCACTCCATAAAAGCAGAGATCTGTTTGTCTTGTATCTAATGTATCCTCAGTGCCTAGAATAGTGCTTAGTACATGGTAGATACTCAATGAATGTTAGTTGAAAGAGTTGACTTTTCTTTAGAGCCCAAAGCATATTTCAAGGTAACGTGACTAAGTGGGGGGTAGAGTCCATTTACTTACTTTGATAAAACATTCAACTTCTCTGTTTAGTAGTGATACCAGCTGCCAACACAGCACTTCTTTTTCTGACCCTAACTGATAGCAGCTAGGTCAGATCTCACAAGGGCAGAATCCTCTAGATTGCCAAGTAGGCCTAAGAATTCAGATGCCAGCTTAAAGTTTGGGAATCTACAACTTCGCTTCTGACCTGCTGGCTACAAATTCTGTTTTCCCAATACTTCCTCAGGATACTATCTATAAGCTCAGGGTTCTAAGCCCCCTTCCTTTCTGACGTGGTGACCCCCACTAACACTTCAGGTTCAAAAATTCACTGGAATGACTGGGTCTAGGAGTGTTACTGAACTGAAGCTTCCATGTCCCAAAAAGAGCATCACTAGCCTCTCATATGCATCAATGTCTTTCACCAACCAGGAAGTCCATGGAGTTTCTGTGTCCAAAGCCTTTATTGGCTTCATTACATAGTCATGATTGATTCCTCATTGCAAAAGCACGACTGATTGAATCATGACCAACCCCCACTTTCTGAGGTCATCTGATATCAGGCCACTTGGAGGTCTTTGGTCTTTGTGGTTTGCCCAACACCCTACTCAAGCCCCAACTGTTGTTTGGAGGTCTTAGATAATAAAAACCAAAACCCACTGCCATCAAGTCAATTCCAATTCATATAGAGACCCTATAGGCTAGAGCAGACCTGCCCCATAAGGTTTCCAAAGCTGTAAATCTGTACTGGAGCAGATTGACACATCTTTCTTCCATGGAGTGGCTGGTGAGTTCTAATCACCAACCTTTTGGTTAGCAGCTGAATGCTTAATCACTGTGTTACCAGTGCTCCTCTACATAATAAACCACTGCCTTTGAGTCTATTCCTACTCATAGTGACCATATACAACAGAATAGAACTGCCCAGAGGGTTTCCAAGGTTGTAAATGTTTATGGAAGCAGACTTCCAAATCTTTCATCTGAGCAAGGGGCTGGTGGGCTCAAACAGCCAACATTATAGTTAACAGCCAAGTACTTAACCACTATGCCACCAGGGCTCTTCTAGATAATAAAAGCACCTCAATTACTCAGGAATTCCAAGGGTTATTTGCAAAGAACTAAGGACAAAGACCAAATTATTTTATGTAAGGTAATTATTTACCTCACAGATAGCAATCAGCTAAGAGGTTCTGTATTCCCAGGCCCTGACTGGGAAAAGCAATCAATATCTCTTTGCTTCCTATCTGTTGAGAAGTTATGAGGTAGAAAAAGTTGAACCCTTACACAATCAACCAGTTATCTAGAGAAAAATAAAGGTGTCCTAGAAACCTAGGGAAGGTGTTGCCCATGAAGTCAAGTGCTGATGATACTCTTAGTAGATAAGAATGGAAAGCTTCCCTTTGAATTTGTTGTTGTTGTTGTTATGTGTCGAGTCAGACCCGACTCATAGTGACCCCTCCTTGGGTTTCTGAGGCAGTATCACTACAGAAGTAGATTGCCCCATCTTCCTTCCGAGGAGTGGCCGGTGGGTTTGAACCACCAGCCCTCTGGTTAGCAGTCAAGTGCCTTAAGCATTATGCTACCAGAGCTCCCTTTGAATTAGCAACAAAAAATTTTGTGGGAGAACTTGATGAAAGTAGTTTTAGTCAAGTAGTAGTAGGAGCCCAAACCCAGATTGTCATGAGTTACAGAGAATGGGGACAATAGAAAGATGACTCCTCTATAAGTTATTGACACTCAAAATCTCTAACCTTCTGGTTTTTCTTTTTGTGCAAAATGTGTGGAATATTAATGCTTACCTCATAGGACTGGTAGGAAGAATAAAGGAATTAATATGAAAGTTTTCTTAAGATTAAAAAGCACCATGATTTTATTATTGTGTTATAAAATAGATAAAAGTATCTATATATTATCAGGCATTTTTAGTTCTAAAGAAAGTCTACAACTTCTGTTCCCACTCCCACCCCCCAAAAGCCACCTCTTTTTAAAATCTGGTGAAAACAAAACAAAAAAAAACAGTTGAACTAGGAACGAGAGCTGGCTAGGAGACAACATTTCTTGACCCTCTTTGGTGGTCAGGTGATAATGGAAATTAATTACCTAGGATGAAACTAAGAAAAAGAATGAAAATCACCCTAAAAATTGCCTCTCTACAAACAAAGAGAATCACCAGTAGTTGGAAAATATGGCCTTGGTGATAGAAGTTATGCTAGAGATTGCATGATAGAATTTTGCAAAACCAATGACATTATCATTGCAAATATCTTTCTTCAACAACATAAACGGGGGCTATACACATGGACTTTGCCAGATGTAATACATAGGAATCAAAATTACTACATCTATGGAAAGTGGTGATGGAAAAGCTCAATATCTTCAGCAAAAACAAGGCCAGGAGCTGACTGTAATACAGACCACCAACTGCTCATAAGTCAATTCAAGTTGAAGAAAATGAAACTTAAAACAAGTCTACAAGAGCCTAAATATGACTTTGATTATATACCTCCTCAATTTAGAGACTATCTAAAGAACAGATTTGACACATGGAACATCAATGACCAAGAGCCAGAGGAATTGTGAGATGACATCAAGAACATCACCCATGAAGAAAGCCAAAGGTCATTAAGAAGACAGGGAAGGAAGAAAAGACTAAACAAGATGTCAGAAGAGACTCTGAAATTTGCTCTTGAAAGGAGAATAGCTAAGGCAAATGGAAGACATAATAAGATAAAAGAACTGTACAGAAGATTTCAAAGAGCAGCTCAAGAAGACAAAGTCAATTATTATAATGAAATGTGCAAAGACCTGGAGTTAGAAAACCAAAAGGGAAGAACACATTCAGCATTTCTCAAGCTGAAAGAACTGAAGAAAAAATTCAAGCCTCGAGTTGCAATGTTGAAAAATTCTAGAGGCAAAATATTGAATGATGTAGGAAACATCAAAAGAAGATGGAAGAAATACATAGAGTCTCTGTACCAAAAAGAATTGTTTGAGGATGATCTACTTCAGGAGGTGGCATATAATCAAGAACCAATTGTATTAAAGGAAGAAGTCAAAGCTGCACTGAAGGAATTGGCAAAAAACAAGTCTCCAGGAATTGACAGAACACCCACTGAGATGTTTCAATAAACGGATGCTGTGCTGGAGGCACTTACTCATCTATGACAAGAAATTTGGAAGACAGCTACCTGGCCAACTGACTAGAAGAGATCCATATTTATACCATTCCAAAGAAAGGTGAATGTACACATTATTGAACATTATCATTAGTGTCACACACAAGTAAAATCATGCTGAAGATAGTTCAAAATGGTTGCAGCATTATATTGACAGGGAACTTCCAGAGGTGCAAGCTGGGTTCAGAAGTGGGCATACTAAAAAAAAAAAAAAAGCCCAAACTCACTGCCATTGAGTTGATTCTGACTCATAGCAACCTCCTTTGGGTTTCCAAGATGGTAAATCTTTATGGAAGTAGATTGCCAAATCTTCCTTCCACAGAGTGGCCGGTGGGTTTGAACCACCAATCTTTTGGTTAGCAATCAAATGCCTTAGGCACTATGTCACCAGATCTCCTTAGAAGAAGGCATGGAATGAGGGATATCTTTGCTGATGTCAGATAGATCTTGGCTGAAAGCAAAGAATACCAGAAAGATGTTTACTTATGTTTTATTGACTATGCAAAAACATTCAACCATGTGGATCACAACAAACTATGGATAGCACTGAGAAGAATGGGAATTCAAAACACTTAATTGTGCTCATGAGGAACCTGTACATAGACAAGGAGGCTGTCATTCAAACAGAACAAGGGGGTACTGCATGGTTTAAAATCAGGAAGGGAGTGTGGCAGGGTTGCATCCTTTCACCATCATGCTTATTAAATCTGTAGGCTGAGCAAGTAATCCAGGAAGCTGAACTATAGGAAGAAAACTGTAGCATCAGGATTGGAGGTAGAGTCATTAACAATTTATGATATGCAAATGATACAACCTTACTTGCTGAAAGTGAAAATGACGTGAAGCACTTATTGATGAAGATTAAAGACTATGGTCTGCAGTTTGGATTACGCTGAACATAAAGAAAACAAAAATCCTCACAACTGGACCAATAAGCAGCATCACAATAAATGGAGAAAAGATTGAAGTTGTTAAAGATTTTACATTACTTGGTTCCACAGTCAACATCAATGGAAGCAGCAGTCAAGAAATCAGACAAACATATTGCACTGGGCATATCTGCTGCAAAAGACTTCTTTAAAGTGCTGAAGAGAAAAGAAGTCTCTTTGAAGACTAAGGTGCGTCTAACCCAAACTTGGGTATTTTTCAATCACCTCATATGCATGTGAAAGCTGGACAATAAATAAGAAAGACTGAAGAAGAGATGATGCTTTTGAGTTGTGGTGTTGGAGAATACTGAAAGTATCATGGACTGCCAGAACTAACAAATCTGTCCTGGACAAGTGCAGCAGAAATGCTCCTTGGAAGCAAGAATGGCCAGACTTCATCTCACCTCCTTTGGTCATATTGTAGGAAGGGACCATTCCCTGGAGAAGGATATCATGCTTGGTAAAGTGGATGAGAAGGGCCTCAATGAGATGGATTGACACAGTGGCTACAACAATGGGCTCAGGTATAGCAAGCATTGTGAGGCTGGCACAGGACCTGGCAGTGTTTCATTCTGTTGTACATAGATAGGATCACTATGAGTCACTGCCTACTTAATGGTACCTAACAACAACAACAGTTACAATCCAACTTACCCTCTGAGCAAAGAAGGTAATTTTTATTAATAGTGATTTGACTTTGGCAAAATGCTAAGAAGCCAAAAGACATGCTGAGTAATTTCCTGAGTTTTGCAGAGAATGTAAATTCTAGGCAAGACCTAGGAATGTAGATTTGGCCTACAGATGGCCTCAGGTGGGCCTGAGAATCCTAATGGAAATAGATCATTAGAAGGACCCACCAGTGAAACCAATTCCACTATTCCAACACTTAAAAAACCAAACTCACTGCTGTGGAGTCAGATCCGACTCAGGCAGTATCACTACAGAAGTAGATTGCCCAACCTTCCTTCTGAGGAGTGGCTGATGGGTTTGAACCTCCAGCCTTCTGGTTAGCAGTTAAAATGCCTTAGGCACTATGTGACTACTAGCTGGGGTTTTCCTTGATGTTCAGCTAAAGGAAGCACATGTTCCAGAAGAAAATGTTCCTAGATCAAAAAAACGTTGCTTTCTTTCCTGTTGTTTTCATAGTAGAGCAATTAAACTGGGAAATAGTTACATGTAGTGTTGAAGTGTTGTTAGGTAGAGCTACATATAATTATAACTCTATACCCTTAAATTCTAGAATCAGTTTTACCTTTGTAATGAAAGGATTTCATTTTATCCACTTAACTATATGATTACCTATGTAGACCATTCAGGAGGTGGTTTACCTAAGGAAGATATCAAAATTATTTTTCAGTATAAACTGAGAGATTATTTTGAGTTATCACTTTCATTTTGTAGAAACAGTCACATGATAAATGATTATTTAAGTATTTTTGAGCAATAAACCAACAAAAGTCACTGCCTTCAAGTAGGATCCAACTCATAGTGATCCCTCCTTGGGTTTCCAAGGTGGTAACTCTATGGAAATAGACTGCACCATCTTCCTTCTGAGGAGTGACTGGTGGGTTTGAACCACCAGCCTGCTAGTTCACAGTCAAGTGCCTTAGGCACTATGCTACCAGAGTTTTGAGCAATAGGGACAAATATATGAAACCCTATTAAAATAATTTTGCTTAATTTTTTCCGTTGTATATCAAGCTCCACTTGTATTTTCTCCAATGAAAAAGACAAAAAAAAAAAAAAAAAAAAAACCACCTCACTGCCATGAAGTTGATTCCAGCTCACAGCAGCCCCCACTGGGTTTCCAAGGCTATAAATCTTTATGGAAGTAGACTGCCTCATCTTTCTTCCATCGTACAGGTTCTTCATGGGCACATATAAGTGTTCTGGAATTCCCATTCTTTGCAATGTTATCCATAATGTGTTACAATCCACACAGTCACATGCCTTTGCATAGTAACAAAACACAGGTAAACATGTTTCTAAAATTCTTTGATTTCAGCCAAGATCCATCTGACATCAGTAATGATATCCCTAGTTCCACATCCTCTTCTGAATCCATCTGGAATTTCTGGAAGTTCCCTGTCAATATACTGCTGCAACTGTTTTTGAATTCTCTTCAGCAAAATTTTACTTGTGTGTGATATGAATAATATTGTTCAATAATTTCCACATTCTATAGGATCACTTTTATTCAGAATGGGCACAAATATTGATCTATTCCAGTCTGCTGGCCAAATAATTGTCTTCCAAATTTCTTGGCATAGATAAGTAAGTGCCTCCAGCACTGCATCTGTTTGTAGAAACATCTCAGTGGGAATGCTGTCGATTCTTGGAGCTTGTTTTTTACCAACTCCTTCAGTGCAGCTTGGACCTCTTCTTTCAATACCATTGGTTCTTGATCCTATGTTTCATCCTGAAATAGTTGAACATCAACCAATTCTTCTTGGTACAGTGATTCTGTGTATTCCTTCCATCTTCTTTTGATGCTTCTTGCTTCATTCAATATTTTGCCCATAGAATCCTTCAATATTGAACACGAGGCTTGAATTTTTCCTTCAATTCTTTCAGTTCTTCCCTTTTGGTTTTCTAACTCCAGGACTATGCACTTTTCATTATAGTACTTGACTTTGTCTTCTTGAGCTGCCCTTTGTAATCTTCTATTCAACTCTTTTATGTTGTTATTTCTTTCATTCACTTTAGCTACTCAAGAGCAAGTTTCAGAGTCTCTTCTGACATCCATTTGGTCTTTTCTTCTTTTTCTGTCTTTTAAATGACCATTGGCTTTTTTCATATATGATATTCTTGGCATCATCCCACAATTCATCTGGCTTTTGGTCACTGGTGTTCAATGCTTCAAATCTATCCTTCAGATGACCTCTAAATTCAGGTAGGATACAATCAAAGTCATACTTTGTTTTTTGTGGAGTTGTTTTAATTTTTTTTCTGCTTCATTTTGAACTTGCATATGAGTAACTGATAGCCTTTTCCACAGTCAGCTCTTGGCCATGTTTTGATAGAGATATTGAGCTTCTCCATCTCCTCTTTCCATAGGTGTAGTCGATCTGATTCCTGTGTATTTCATCTGGGAAAGTCCATGTGTATAGCCACCATTTACATTGTTTTAAAAAAGGCATTTACTCAAACCATAATGAGATACCATCTGGCTCCAGCACTAGTAGCAAAGTTCAAGACAGAAAATAACAAATGCTGGCAAGGATGCAGAGAGATTGGGACTCTCACACACTGCTGGTGGGACTGTAAAATGGTACAACCACTGTGGAAAGCAGTATGGCGATTTCTTCAAAAGTTGAAGTAGAAATACTATTTCACTGAGCCATTCCATTACTAGGTGTATATCCTAAAGAAGTGAGAGCCATGACAAGAAGAGACATATGCACACCCATGTTCATCAGAGCACTATTTACAATACCAAAAAGATGGAAACAATTTAGGTGTCCATCAACCGAGGAATGGATAACCAAATTATGGTACATACACACAATTGAATACTATGCAACCCTAAAGAATAACCTGGAATCTGCAAAACACCGCATAACGTGGATGAACTTGGAGGACATTATGCTGAGTGAAATAAGTCAATCATAGAGGGACAAATATTGCATTAATCCGTTACTGTAAAAGTCAAGGAAAGGTTTGTCTATGAAAGGAAATTTTCTTTGTTGGTTACCAGGGGTGGGAGGGGAGGGGAGGGAACACTGTTAGACAGGTAGAGATAAGTATTGATTTGGGTGAAGAGGGCAATGTACCAAATGTGCATGATCAAC
>NW_006921598.1:16497251-16500795 GCF_000298275.1 Orycteropus afer afer
AACAATCATGGGAGAAAGAAGGGCTGTTTATGCACAGGGAGACAGCTCAGGGGGCAGGAGTGCATGGAGGGATGGACACAGGGAAGAGGTAACTATCAGGGGAAGTGGAAGGGGAGCTGTTGAATTGGGGTAAATTGTAGTCAGTGTCCTGAGACAAAGTGTATGTGAACTACTGTATGGAAAATGAATTTGCTCTGTAAACTTTCACCCAAATCACAATAAAAAAAAATAATAATAAATAAAAGGCATTTGCAATGAATAAGCTGTCAGTCTTGCAAGATTCTATCATGCAATCTCTGGCTTCATTTCTGTCACCAAGGCATATTTTCCAAATATCAATGGTTATTCTTTGTTTCCAACTTTTGCATTCCAATCACCAGTACTAAACAATACATCTTGATTGCATGTTTCATCAATTTCAGACTGCACTAGTTGGTAAAAATCTTCATTTTCTTCAACTTTGGCTCTACTGGTTCATGCATAAATTTGAATAATAGTCATATTAACTGGTCTTCCTTGTAGGTGTATATTGTATATTATCATATCACTAACAGCATTTTACTTCTGGAGGGATTTTGAAACATTCTTTTTGACAATGAATGTGATGGCATTCCTTTCCAATATGTCATTCCTGGCAATAGTGGACCATATGATTGTCTGATTCAAAATGGCCAATACCAGTCCATTTCAGCTCACTAGTGCCTAGTATATTGATCTTTATGCATTCCATTTCAATTTTGAGAACTTTCAATTTTCCTAGATTCATACTCTGTACATTCCACGTTCTGATTATTAATGGATGTTTGCAACTCTTTCTTCCCATTTTGAATTGTGCCCCATCAGCAAATGTAGGTCCCAAAAGCTTTACTACTGAACTGAAACAATTCTGGCTTATACAACATATAAATGAGAAGGTTATTATTTGTTAACAAAGACCGTTAAAGCAAATTCTAATAATCTATTTAAGGTATTTAGTTTACACTTTTAAGGACCATGTCTATAGCATAAAATGAGACACAACTGTACAACTATGGTTCCTTTTGCCAAAAGCTGAATGTATAGCAGGTAGGTTAGGGAGGAAATTAGCATTTGCTAGGCAACTTTTATGTGCTAGATGCACATATGAAAAAGACTCTTTTAATCAAATTTGGTACATATATTTTTCTTTCCCACCTACCTTGCCCTGAATTCAGCTGCTTTGTCTACTTTCAATCATTTCATGATTGCTTTAGATATCACAAGTCACTTTCATGTTGTGATGAGTGACTAAACATAAATATTATATTCTATGTTATAACTTGCTTTCATTTTTAAATTCTACTTCAATTTAGAAGCATATTAACTTCTTACAGATATGTACTGAACTCAACATAGAATTCTGAAAATATTAAAAATGAATATCCCTATTTAAAAGCATTAAGAAACTAAGCTCAAAAGAATGAGCAGAAATTGGGAAGTTGGGAAATGCTTAAGATTTTGAAAATAACTTTGTCATAGAGTTAGTCATCTTCTAGAAGCCAAGTTTATTGTTTTTCCTCCACAGCACAAAATAACCTCTTTTTGCAGATTTTTTTTGTTGTTGTTGCTCACAGATCCAAATAACTCTTTCAAACACTTGAAGTAAATATTTCTGATTAATGAATTGTTCATAAATTCTGGCTTGCATAAACTGCATCAAAAAACATGCTTAAAAAAAAAAAACTAACTAATATGATTCTGAATATATTCTGTATTTGTGATAATAGGCAGCTCAAATGTAACATTTTTATTTTGAAGTGATTTGTATCAGCTAATCTTATAAACTCTAATGCTATAATAAGTATAATAACTTATTCTAAGAATGATTCTTGAGAAATTGCCAAAACCTGCTACTTTTTTCATTGTTTGACTCCTTCCGGGGTCAAACTTTGCCTAGACAGTCACCCTGAACACTGTACAATTCACTTATTTCATTGAAGACTTTCCAGTTTATGGTTTCAAAGTTTTGGTTTTGGTTTTATACTTGTGGACTGCAGGAGCTATTGCATTTGAAACATAAAAATATTTCTATGTTCACTTCCCACACCATCCAGCTAGCATAAAGGGATAATGTCCCAGCAATTGTACAAACTCACATAATTTGGTTTTAACACTTTAGAAAAGGTTTCCTTTCTCTTCGTTATTTCTGAAATAAAGAAAGTCTGTCATGGAATTCATACCTACAATGAATAGGCTGCTTCTGTCATAGAATTTTAAGAGTTGGATTTTGTCCAGCATCACTCAATTTAAGAATCTATTATTTAGCATAATTTAGCACCTCTGCTGGAATTAATCTAGCCTTGGCTTAAAGCCCAAGGGAAATATATCTGGTAAGAACCCTGTTCCATTTATGGTATAGTAAAAAGCCCACTGGATTTGGAAGCAGGCTGGATTACAATTTCAGTTCTAGCAATACCAGCTAGTGCAAAACACTTATTTTTTCTGAGCATTGGTTTCCTTGCCTGTGTCTGCCATATAAGTATCAAAATAAATAGATAGATAGATCGATACATCATACATACATACATAGGTAGACAGATAGCTTATGACTAACTGTATGATAATAAAACTAAAAGTCAAAAAACCAAACTCACTGCAGTTGAGTTGGATCTGACTCATAGCGACCCCTCCTTAGGTTTCCAAAGTGATATCACTACGGAAGTAGATTGCCCAAATCTGAGCAGTTAGTGATAGTCCTTCCTTCCACTGTCCTCACAGAAAAAAAAATTTCTTTCCTCTGTTGAACCCAAATCTGCTTCACTATAAACAAATTCATTCAATAAATACTTATATGAGCACTGTTCAAGGTCCTATAATACCTATAATTTTCCTGACCTTACTCTCAGGGAGATCACATACTAGTGAGAAGAAACAGACTTGTAGACAATAAATAAATGAACACATATATAAGAAAAAAAATTAAGTGAATAGATAATAATAGCTGTTATACAGAAAAATTTTAAAAAAAGGATTATGTACTAGTTACTGGGGGCTACTTTAGACAAGATGTGCTGATGAAGTGTCACAAACTGAAATCTGAATGACAATTTTTCTACCCCTTGATCCTACTTATGCTTCTCTGGAGCAGCCCAAGGGGGTGGGGTGGGGGAAAACTTTTAAAATTTCTGAAGGTAACTAACATGTCTTCTGTTAATTTTTTCTTCTTCAAGCTGAATACCCTCAGACCTTTCAGCCATTTATGTAATATGACTTCCAGAACTTGCATAACAATTATAAACTTGGGAAACTCCAATTCTAATGTTCCATTAAAATGTTCCCTTAGATCGAAAACAATACTCTAAATGTAGCCCAAATCATGTGGAATATAGTGAATGCACCCTTTTCCTTAATGTAGATTATTTATTCACTCATGGGACATAATCCTTATATTATCTCTTTTTGTAGTGGCTATAGCCTAATCTGACTCAATTGTCACTAACTAGTAGTACCTACTCTTTTCCATGTTGTTGTTGTTGTTGTTGTTATGTGCCGTCGAGTCGGCCCCGACTCATAGCAACCCCTCCTT
>NW_006921598.1:16503843-16505123 GCF_000298275.1 Orycteropus afer afer
AAAATGGATGTCAGAAGAGACTCTGAAACTTGCCCTTCAGTGGAGAGTAGCTAACACAAAGGGAAGAAATGAAAAGATAAAAGAGGTGAACAGAAGATTTCAAAGAGCAGCTTGAGTAGACAAAGCTAATTACTATAATGAAATGTGCAAAGACCTGGAGTTAGAAAACCAAAAGGGAAGAACATGCTCAGCATTTCTGAAGCAGAAAGAACTGAGGAAAAAAATTTAAGCCTCGAGTTGCAATATTGAAAGATTCTATGAGCAAAATTTTGAATGATGCAGGAAACTTCAAAAGAAGATGGAAGGAATACACAGAGTCACTATACCAAAAAGAATTGGTTGATGTTCATCCCTTTCAGGAGGTGGCATATGATCAAGAACCAATGGTATTGAAGGAAGAAGTCGAAGCTGCACTAAAGGAATTGGCAAAGAGCAAAGCTCCAGGAATTGATGGAATATCCATTGAGATGTTTCAACAAATGGATGCCCCACTAGAGGTACTCACTCAGCTATGCCAAGAAATTTAGAAGACAGCTACCTGGCCTGACTGGAAGAGATCTATATTTGTACCCATTCCAAAGAAAGTTGATCCCACAGAATGTGGAAATTATAGAACAATGTCATTAATATCACACACAAGTAAAATATTACTGAGGATAATTCAAAAATGGTTACAACAGTATATTGACAGAGAACTTCCAGAAATGCAATCTGGATTAAGAAGAGGATGTGGAATGAGAGATACCATTGCTGATGTCAGATGGATCTTACTTGAAAGCAAAGAATACCAGAAAGATGTTTACTTATGTCTTATTGACTATGCAAAAGCATTCGATTGTGTGGATCATAACAAACTGTGATAACATTGAGAAGAATGGCAATTCTAGAACACTTTATTGTTCTCATGAGGAACCTGTACATAGAGCAAGAGGCTGTTGTTCAAACAGAACAAGGGGATACTGCATGGTTCAAAATCAAGAAGGGAGTGTGTCAAGGTTGTATACTTTCACCATACTTATTCAACTTGTATGCTGAGCAAATAATCTGAGAAGCTGGATTATATGAAGAAGAACGTGATTATCAGGATTGGAGGAAGACTCATTGCTATCTGCAATATGCAGATGACACATCTTTGCTTGCTGACAGTGAGGATGACTTGAAGCACTTACTGATGAAAATTGAAGACTACAGGAGCTCTGGTAGCATAGTGGCTAAGGCACTTGACTGCTAACCAGAAGGCTGGCGGTTCAAACCCACCAGCCACTCCTCGGAAGGAAGGT
>NW_006921598.1:16505223-16516453 GCF_000298275.1 Orycteropus afer afer
CCAACCTTCCTTCCGAGGAGTGGCTGGTGGGTTTGAACCGCCAGCCTTCTGGTTAGCAGTCAAGTGCTTTAGCCACTATGTTACCAGAGCTCCCATAGGGACTTCTATGTGGATACATTATCTCCTTCCTAGGGAGCTCTGGCAGTGTAGTGGGTAAGGTTCAAGCCCACCAGCTGCTCCACAAGAAGAAGATGAGGCAATCTACTTCCATAAAGATTTATAACCTTGAAAACCCAGTGAGTGCTGCTATAACTTGGAATTGACTTGATGGCAGTGGGTAGTCTTCTTCCTGCCATGAACAATTTTTTTTGTGTGTACCAGGGCTTTTCATTTACTTTTGCTGCTCAGAAACTCACTGCCTTTGAGTTGATCCTGACTCATAGCAAACCCCTATTGGGTTTCCAAGGCTGTAATTCTTTATGGAAATATTCTGTTCCGTCTTTCTGCCAAGGAGCAGCTGGTGAGTTTGAACCACCAACTTTTGGTTAGTAGCCAAATGCCTTAACTACTACACCACCAGGGTTGTTGTTGTTGTGTGCCATCGAGTTGGACCGACTCATAGCGACTCCTCCTTGGGTTTCCGAGGCAGTATCACTATGGAAGTAGATTGCCCCATCTTCCTTCTGAAGACAGTTTATCTTTTTATTACCAACTAGATTCTTGGTTTTGAATCTTAATTCTCTGTTCTACTATATACCTATTCTTTCAATCCCCATGTCATTCATAAATTTAATCAATATATTGCTTATTGTTGTAAGTTGTTGCCAAATCAATTCCAACTAATGACAACCTCATATGTACAGAGTAGAACTGCTCAATAGGGTTTCCAAGGCTGTGACTTTCAGAAGCAGATCTCCAGGCTTGTGTTGTGAGGCATCTCTGGGCGGGTTCACACTGCCAACCTTTTGGCTAGTTGTGGAGTGCTTAACCATTTGCGCTACCCAGGGACTAACTCCAAAGTGTTCCTACACCTATGAAAAGGGCATTTAGCAAATACAAGAAAAATTGAGAACCATTGTAAATTATTCAGGAAACATAATTTGCTCATGAGAAAGAAAAGTCACACTACTAAGGCTGACCAGGGCCCCTTATATTTTCTCAATTTTCTGTATTAAGCAGGAGCCATTTTTATAATTTGGAAAGTCCCTGGGTGGTGCAAACAGCTAAGGGTTTGGCTGCAACTGAAAGGTTGGAGATCTGAATCCACCCACATGTGGCTCAAAATAAAGGCCTGACGATCTGCTTCTCAAAGATCGTAGCCATTGAAAACCCTATGGAGCAAAATTCTGCTCTGAAACAGACGGGGTCACCATGAGTCAGAACTGACTTGATCATAATTGGTTTGGTTTATTTTTAAAATTAGTGGGGGGGGGAGTCATAAGATAAATAGATATCAAATTACTTTTTTAAAAAATATCTACAACTTCATCTAAAAACTGGTTCTGTCAGAGCATAAAGATAATGATAGGTCCCTGGGTCATTCTTCTTTTCTCCAGACCAACCATTAGGGTTATTAATTTAATTGCATCTCTACCTTGTCAATAGTAACACATAAATAGGTATAAGAATATATCATGCTAGCAATGATTCCATGTATCTGTGTTATATTTTTAAAAATCTGAGACTGTCTCATAGAATTTCTCCTATTCTTAGTTTAAAAATAATCTTCTCAAGAATTCATCAAAATAATGATTAATTATTTAGGTCAGTCAAGCATAAAAAGATGTTCTTTTCAACTATAGAGTATGCTTTAAAAATGAAATCAAAGGGTGTAGAATTAAAACTTTGAGACTTGGCAAAAAGTGAATTCTCAGAGGATCAGTAACACATTTTTGAGTGTGGGAAAGCATTTGCCTCTGAGAGAAATTTAGAATGAAAAAAAGCAAACATTTTGCTGGGTGTGGGCAGGGAATTTATCCTAACTCAGAAAGAAATGGTTACATGATATAATTATCTTGATGCAATATACACATGGAACACATTGACCTTGGGGAATTCAGTTCAATTTTAAATTTTATCTGTCATTTTATTTCCCTGGAGAACTGGCATTTGAATCTGATTATTATTTTTTTTCTAATTGAGCTTAAAATTTAATTAATGTCTTTTTTCCTAAAATTTGCCAGTGAAGCAGGAAAAAGCAAGGGTCATCACCTTAATAACACAGTCCTCTCCACTTCCCATGTCCCTGTTGCTGATTCTAGGAAGAGCTGAGGTGGGTGATGATCTTGCTCAGATCAGGAAAGTGGTGGCCTCATGAGAAGAACGGGTGCTTTGGTTGATACTAGAAAACAGGCAATCTGTTACTGACCAGTCTTCCTTTGAAAGAATGACTACGGTAAGATCTTATATTCCACAGTATGTATATATCACATTTTGTTTATGTATTCATCTGTTTACGGACATTTGGGTTGTTTGCACTTTTTGGTTATTATGAATGGTGCTGCATGAACATTGGTGGATAAGTATCTGTTTGAGTACCTGCTTTAGATTCTTTTGAGAGCACCTAGTGCCTAAGGCACTTGACTGCTAACCAAAAGCTGGCAGTTCAAACCCACCAGCCACTCCTCGGAAGGAAGGTTGGGCAATCAACTTCTGCAGTGATTCTGCCTCAGAAACCCAAGGAGGGGGTCACTATGAGTTGGGGCCAACTCGACAGCACATAGCAACAACAGGAGTAGAATGGCTGGATTTTATGCAAAAATTCTATGTTTAACTCCATCATTTTACATTCCCACCAGTAATAGATGAGGGCTGCAATTTTTCCACATCCTTGTTATTTCCTATGTTACTGATATTAGACATCCTGGTGGGTCTGTTTTCCTTGTTTTGATATAGAATTTTAAAACAGCTAATACTGGAAAAATTATAATACAACTTCCTCCTTGAGTTAGGGGCTGGGAGTAGCACATTTGAAAAAGTGGGAATTTTGGGTGTAATAATTTCAGTACTGTTTTGGCTCTCCTCTCTGCTACTCTTTAATCGCTCAGAAATTACTACAAGTTTTGACATTTATATGGCTTTATTTTTATGTTCTTTACTTTCTCTATATGCAGATCTAACTTCTATGTATGTATTTCTATAGTATGAAATCTAGTTATGAAGAAAATAATATACAGGTTAAAGGAAAATACAATTAAAAAAACAATTTTAGCTTCATGAGATAGACTTATTTATCTCTCAAACTGGTATCATCAGAAGCAAGAGTTGCAAGAAAATCTATATACTAAAACAAAGTCTAGGGGATTTAATGTTTGTATTAAGTAACTAATATATTTTCTACAATTTTTTCTGTGTCCTTGTGAACAGAAAACAAGCCAAAGTATAAATCAAGGTCTCTAGCTTGATCTTTAAAACTCCCAAGTATTTATTCTCTGGAAAACTTAGAGCTGTTTCTAAACTCAATTCCAAGACCTTGAAGGCATTTTGATAACTATACTCCCTTTTCACAGAGTGTTCTCTACAATTTTGTTCTAACTTTGCCTGTTTTGTGGAAGCTTCTTCCCTTTTTCTGCTCTGCATGGTTTTTCCATTCCTTCTTTTTTTCCCACTGTATCAAGAGTGGCTTAGTAGGGAATATACCCACTACCACGCATAGGTTTTACAGAGTACATTCCTATGTATATATTTGTATGTGCTATAAAAAACATCCATATCTGACTCTTAGCAACCTCCATTGGGTTTCCCAGACTGTAAATGTTTACAGAAGCAGACTGCTCCATCTTTCTTCTGCAGAGTAGCTGGTGGGTTTGTACCCCCAGCCTTTTGGTTAGCAGCAAAAGGCCTTAACCACCATACCACCAGAGCTTCTTATGTATTTGTAAGTGCTATAAAAATATCCATATGTGGTTTCAATGTAACAGGCGGCAATAAGCCCCTTGAGGGACTGGGTCTCTGGGCCTATGGGCTGGAGGCCAATGTCATGGGGGACATCAAACTCAATTGCCACAGCATGGTGTTCAAAAATATTGTACTACATTGTACTTTGGTGAGTCATAACTGGGTCTTAAAAGCTTGCAAGTGGCCATCTAAGTGGCAACTATTGGTAATCTCCTCGTTCAGAACAAAGAAGAGTGATAAAAGTCAAAGACATGTGGGAACAGTTAGTCCAAAGGATTAATGGACCATGAGAACATCAACCTATACGACCCTGAGACCAGAGAACTAGATGATACCTGGCTACCAATGCCAACCACTTGGAAAGGGATGAAAATTGGAGATCTTGTACAGAGTGGGAAAAAAGTGTGAAACAAAGCTCAAAATCATTTAAAAAAAAAAAAAAAACCAGGTTTACTAGTCTGATGGAGATTGGTGAAACTCCTGAGATTATGGCCTTGGGTCACCCTTCGGAATTGAACCTGCTCCCATGGCTTAACTCTCAGCCAAACAGTAGACAGGCCTATGAGCTGAATACCTATACCAGTGAGATGCACTCCTTAGAACAATGAACCATGGGAGATCAGAAGGGAAGCATTTGTACAGGGAGAAAAGTAGGTAAGCAGGGATGCACAGGCAAAAAGGACACAAGAAAAGGGTACCCACTGGGAGAAAGTGGGAGGTGAGCTATTACACCGTAGGAAACATAACCAGTGTCACAAAACAAAGTGTGTATGAACTGTTGAATGTAAAGCAAATCTGCTTTGTAAAATTCACCCAAATCACAATAAAAAGTTAAAAATAAATAAACAAAAAGGAGCGAGAAGCCAGCAGAGAAGGGAGACCTCGGTACCACCAAGAAAAAGAGCTGGGAGCAGAGCTTATGTTTTAGACCCAGATCCCTCAGCTAAGAACCTCCTAGATCCAGGGAAAGAGTGATGCCGAGACACATGGAGATCTCCAAGGAATGCTGGGCCCACAGATGTGGAGACAAAGACCTTCCCCTGTAGCCAACGGAGAGAAAAAGCCTTCCTCTGGAGCTTTACTGAAGCTTAAACTGGCTATGGGGGTGGCAGTGGGTGGGGGGAGGGCAAAAACAGGATTGACAACCCTTTTTTTTTTTTGGCATGTAGTTCTAGCAAAGAATACCTGTCTCCAAATCTGAATATCAACAGCCTGGAAATAAATGGTTTTGTATAAAGGTTCCTGTATGAACATGAGTTGAACTGTAATTTGGAAAAGTCTTGATTGGTTAAATGGATGTTAACTACCCAAAGTCTGGTTATTTTAAAACCTCAAAGTAATTTAATACTTTTCCTCTAAACCTGTATGATATTTTCTCCTGCCCCAAGGTTCCTTGATTCTCCTTCAGAGGCTGGACCATGTATGTCTTCAGGAGAATGGTTTTCCACTATGGTAAAACTTATAGAAATACTCCAAATTTCCATTCTGGCCTACGTGCTTTCTAACAGGTCTCTTCATTTGTCATGAATGCATCCCTTGTATAACTCTCCTGAGTACAGTCTTTCATTCACATATTCTCCATCTCCATAAACCAGAGCGTCTGGAGCACTGCCACTAAATTAGGAGTTTCTGTTTAGAACTAGTTTTGAAATGCCAAGTTTCTGGTGGCATTACAGAGTGATGCTTGATGTCTAATGCTGGCTAATTGTATTTCTGGCAGGTTACTGGACACATATTACTAGATGGAGCTTAGAAGCTTCAAGTTAATAAAATCTATGTGGTGTGAATTGATCCCAAAACAAATAATAGTCTGTCTCTTAAGATTAGTCAAATCAAATATAGCAACCAAATAAGGTTAACTCTTTTGTGTGTGAGAGATTTATTAATTCATTATTTTTACATGTTTCAGATGAGAAGGCAAATAATACTGTGTTTGAAACCAATGGCAATTTAAAAAAAAATAAATAAACTGTTACTGTGGTTTGAGTGAAAGTAAGTTTATAGAGCAAATCAGTTTTCATTCAACAATTCATACACATTTTACTTCATGCCATTGATTGCAATCCCCATAATGTAGTAGTATGCATCCCACTTCCTCCTTGTGTCTCTGTTTCCATTCACTAATGGCAATTTTAAAGCAATAATTAGCTATTTATTTAAAAAAAAAAAAAAAACTCACTGCGATCAAGTTGGATCTGACTCATAGCAACCCTTCCTTGGGTTTCTGAGGTAGTATCACTACAGAAGTAGATTGCCCAGTCTTCTTTCCAAGGAGTGGCTGGTGGGTTTGAACTGCCAGCCTTCTGGTTAGCAGTCAAATGCCTTAGGCTCTATGCTACCAGAGCTCCCATTCATTCAAAGGAGAAATTTAAATAGCTTTATATTATATTACCATTATATTTTGTAATTGAAAAACCTCACTTGAAAATTAATCGTATTTTACGTGTATTTTCTCTAACTACAACATCAAATGTTTCAAAATACATAGACTGATATTGCAAAGTAAAAAAAAGCACGCATTGGCATTTAGATTATTACTGCTAACATCATGCATTACTAACGTCAATTATTTACTAACTAAGTTCTTTAGGTGAGTCTGGGTTAAATGATACATTCAATGTGCATGGTTATGAAAAGAGGTTAACATTTTTGCAAAGTTCTTTTTTTTTAACTTTAATTTTTTATCTTTAAGTCATCAATGTTCTTTCTTTGTTTCTTTGTTTATAGTCCAGCTTTGTCAAAGTAAGAGCAGGGTATGTCTGCACAGGGGTTTGGCACAGTAAGGTATTATATAACTTATCTTCCCAGTCTAAGAGTTGCATTATGTGGTTGGCTCTGGTGCCTACTGGCAAACAGAAGTTTTAAGGTATCCATGTACTAGGAAGGTGATGAGGTGTAATACCAAATCATGATTTCAAATTATCTTTAGAACAAAAGGAAAAAACCTGTGATTCATAAGATTTCATGATATATTGCTTTAATCATATCCACTTCTAGGTATGTTCCAGATATCTTAACTCAAAGTGGAGTTGACCTTAATGACGTGAGTGGAATAAACCCTTCAGGACCTCCATTTGCTAAGGGGTCATGACACAAAATGGGAAGAAACAGCTGCAAATATCCTTTAATAATCAGAACATGGAATGTATGGTGCATCAATCTAGGAAATTAAAAGTTGTCAAAAATGAAATGGAATGCATAAAGATCAATATCCTAGGCATTAATGAACTGAAATGGACTGGTATTGACCATTTTGAATGAGACAATCTTACTACTATGGTCTACTATGCTGGGAATGACAAATTGAAAAGGAATGACACTGAATTCATCATCAAAAAGAATGTCTCAAGATCCTTCCTGAAGTAATTGGACAGTATTTTCCTGAAGTAAAATACTGTCACTGATAGGATAATATCATATACCTACAAGGAAGATCAGTCAATACTACTATTATTCAAATTTACACACCAACCATTGAAGCCAAAAATGAAGAAATTGAAGATTTTTATCAACTTGTGCAGTCTGAAATTGAGAAAACATGCAATCAATATGTAGTGATTATTACTGGTGATTGGAATGTGAAAGTTGAAACAAAGAAGAATCATCGGTAGTTGGAAAATATGGCTTTGGTGATGGAAGTGACATCAGAGATTAGATGACAGAATTTTGCAAGACCAACTAGTTATTCATTGCAAATACCTTTTTTTTCAGCAACATAAATGGCAACTATACATGTGGACCTCACCAGACTGAATACACAGGAATCAGATTGACTACATCTGTGGAAAGAGGCAATGAAGAAGCTCAATGTCTTCAGCCAAAACAAGGCCAGGAGTTGACTGTGGAACAGACTATCAACTGCTCACATGCAAATTCTAGCTGAAGCTGAAGTAAATTAAAACAAGTTCACAAGAGCCAAAATATGACCTTGATTATATTTCATCAGAATTTAGAGATCATCTGAAGAATGCATTTTAGGCATTGAAAACTAATAACCAAAAATCAGACAACTTGTGTAATGACATCAAGAATATCATCCATAAAGAAAGCAAAAGGTCACTAAAAAGACAGGAAAGGAAGAAAAGACCAAAACAGGTGTCAGAAGAGACTCTGAAACTTGCTCTTGAATAGGTAGTAGCTAAAGCAAATGGAAGAAATTACAAGATAAAAGAGCTGAACAGAAGATGTCAAAGAGTAACACAAGAGAAGTGAAGTGTTATAAGGATACATGCAGAGACCTGGAGTTAGAAAACCAAGAGGAAAGAATACACTCACTATTTCTCAAGCTGAAAGAACCTAGGAAAAAAATTTAAGCCTCGAGTTGTAATATTGAAAGATTCTATGGGCAAAATTTTGAATGATGCAAGAATCATTGAGAGAAGATGGAAGGAATACACAGAGTCACACTACCAAAAAGAATTTGTCCATGTTCAACTACTTCAGAAGATAGCATGTGATCAAGAATCAATGGTACTGAATGAAGTTCAAGCTGTACTGAAGGTATTGGTGAAAACCTAGGCTCCAGGAATTGATTGAATGAATACCCATTGTGATGTTTCAATACACAGATGCAGCACTGGAGGTGCTTATTCATCTATGCCAAGAAATTTGGAAGACAGCTACCTGTCAACTGACTGGAAGAGATTGATATTGTGCCCACTTCAATGAAGGGTGATCCAACAGAATGTGAAAATTATTAATAATGTCATTAATATCATACACAAGTAAAATTTTGTTGAAGATCATTCCAAAATGGTTCTAGCGGTATACTCACAAGGCATTTCCAGAAATTCAATCTGGATTCAGAAGAAGATGTAGAATGAGGGATATCATTATTGATGTCAGATGGAATTTGGCTGAAAACAAAGAATACCAGAAAGATGTTTACCTGTGTTTTATTGACTATGCAAAGGCCTTTGACTGTGTAGATCATAACAAATCATGGATAACACTGCAAAGACTGGAAATTATAGAAAATGTACTTGTGCTCATGAGGAACCTGTACATAGACCAACAGGCTGTCATTAGAACAGAACAAGGGGATACTTTTGGTTTAAAATCAGGAAGCGTGTGTGTCAGGGTTGTATCAATAATAATCTGTATGCTGAGCAAATAATTGGAGAGGCTGGACTATATGGAGAAGAACACAGCATCAAGATTAGAGGAAGTCTCATTAACAACCTGGGATATGCAGACAACACAACTTTGCTTGCTGAAAGTGAAGATGACTTGAAGCACTTATTGATGAAGATTAAAGACTATGGTCCGTAATATGGATTACACCTCAACATAAAGAAAATGAAAATCCTCGAACTGGACCAATAAGCAACATCATGATAAATGGAGAAAATAATAAAGTTCTCAGGGATTTAATTTTACTTGGATCCACAATCAATACTCATGAAGGCAGCAGTCAGGAAATAGACCTTGTATTCAACCAGGCAAATCTGCTGCAAAAGACCTCTTTAAAGTGTTAAGGAGCAAAGATGTCAGTTTGAAGACTAAGATGAACCTCAAGCAAGCCATGGTATTTTCAATTGCCTCATATGCGTGTGAAAGCTGGACAATGAATAAGGAAGACCAAAGAAGAGTTGATGCTTTTGAGTTACAGTGTTGGCAAAGAATACTGAAGATGGCATGGACTGCCAGAAGAAGGAACTAATCTGTTCTGGGAGAAGTGCAGCCAGAATGCTTCTTGGAAGCAAGAATGGCCAGACTTTGGCTTATCTACTTTGGTCATGTTGTCAGAAAGGACTACTCCCTGGAGAAAGATATCATGCTTGGTAAAGAGTCAGCGAAAAAGGGGAAGACCCTTAACACAGTGCCTTGATAGTAGATTGACAGAGTGGCTGCAACGATGGGCTTGAGCATAGCAAGAATTGTGAGGATGGTGCACAACCGGGCACTGCTTTTGTTCTGTTGTAGATAGGGTTGCTATGAGTCACAGTCGACTCAATGGCATCTAATGACAACAACATCTACTAGATAATTGAAATATCCTACAAGTTTTTTCAAATTTTCTTACTTCTTGTATAGCTCTACCACTTCTTAACCTAGAGATGAGGTTTGGATTGGTACAGATGTAATGGACAATGGGAGTGGCAAGCTTTATCATGTAATAGATAGTTGACCTTTGACTTAGGTTGGTAAATGATGTATGTTGTTGTTGTTGTTATGTGCCGTCGAGTCGATCCCGACTCATAGCGACCCCTCCTTGGGTTTCCGAGGCAGTATCACTACGGAAGTAGGATTGCCCAACCTTCCTTCCGAGGAGTGGCTGGTGGGTTTGAACCGCCAGCCTTCTGGTTAGCAGTCAAGTGCTTTAGCCACTATGCTACCAGAGCTCCTTAAATGTATAGTGAAAGCTATATTAAGGCTGGGGCCTGAGGTAGGCAGGCCTAGGGCTTGAAGACTGCTTTTCAGTTGGGTGTGGCTCTTTATTCAGGCCGGGGCCTGAAGTAGGCAGGCCCAGGGCTTGGAAGCTGTTTTTCAATTGGGAGAGGCTGTTTTAAGGTCAAGGCCCAAGGAAGGTGGGCCCGGGGCTTGGAGGCTAGTTTTTGCTTGGGGGCAGCTCTTTATTAAGGCTGGGACCCAAGGTAGGCGGGCCAGCACTCAGGGGCTGCTTTTCGTTTGTGAGTGGCTCTATTTTAAGACTGTTGCCCGAGGTAGGCAGGTGCAGAAGGGTTAGGAACAACTAAGGGAGATGAACTTATCTGTCAGTTTTTCATCCTGTGGTGGCTTACATGTTGCTGTGAGGCTAGAGGCCATGCCATCGTGTTGCAAAATGCCAGCAGGGTTACCCATGGTGGACAGGTTCCAGCGGAGCTTCAGGACAAAGATGGACTAGGAAGAAGGAAGAGGCCATTCACTTCTCAAACAATTAGGCAGTGAAAATCTTATGAATAACAATGAAACACTATCTGAAATATTACTGGAAATCTTTATGAACAGTGTGAAACATGTTCCGATATAGTGCCAGAAGATGATTCCATCATGTCGGAAGACACTTAAAATTTGTTTAGAGAAGAGCTGACTCCTCAGAATAGAGATGATCTTAATGATTTGGGTGGAGTAAAGCTTTCAGGACCTCCACTGGCTGATGTGGCACAACTCAAAATGAGTAGAAACAGATGCAAACATCCATTAATAATTGGAACATGGAATGTACATAGTACAAATCTAGGAAAATTGGAAATTGTCAAAAATGAAATGAAACGCATAAAGATCAATATCCTAGGCATTAGTGAACTGAAATGGACTGGTTTTGGCCATTTTGAATCAGACAATCATATGATCTACTATGCCAAGAATGGCAAATTGAAGAGGAATGGTGTGGCATTCATCAACACAAAAAGTGTTTCAAGATCTGTCCTGAAGTACAAAGCTGGCAGTG
>NW_006921598.1:16518178-16530968 GCF_000298275.1 Orycteropus afer afer
ACTTGACTGCTAACCAGAAGGCTGGCGGTTCAAACCCACCAGCCACTCCTCGGAAGGAAGGTTGGGCAATCCTACTTCCGTAGTGATACTGTCTCGGAAACCCAAGGAGGGGTCGCTATGAGTCAGGGCTGACTCGACGGCACATAACAACAACAACAACAACAACAGTCTGCAGTATGGATTACACCTCAATACAAAGAAAACAAAAATCCTCAAAACTGGTCCAATAAACAGCTTCACAATGGATGAAGAAAAGATTGAAGTTGCCAAGGATTTCATATTATTTGGTTCTACAATCAACACCAGTGGAAGCAGCAGTCAAGGCATCAGATGATATATTGCATTGGGCAAATCTGCTGCAAAAGACCTCTTCCAAGTGATGAAGAGCAAAGATGTCTCCTTGAAGACTAAGGTGCACCTAACCTAAGCCATGGTATTTTCAATCACCTCTTATGCATGTGAGAGCTGGACAATGAATAAGGAAGACTGAAGGAGAGTGATGCTTTCACATTGTAGTGTTGGAGAAGAATGCTAAGAGTACCATGGTGTGCTAAAAGGACTAACAAATTGATCCTGGAAGAAGTGCAGCCAGAATGCTTCTTGGAAGCGAGAATGGCCAGACTTCATGTCATCTACTTTGGTCATGTTGTCAGAAGGAATTATTCCCTGGAGAAGGCTATCATGCTTGGTAAAGTGGAGGGTCAATGAAGAAGGGAAAGGCCCACAATGAGATGGAAAGACACAGTGGCTGCAACATTGGGCTCAGGTATAGCCAGGATCATGAGGCTGGCACAAGACCAGGCAGTGTTTTGTTCTGCTGTGCATAGGGTTGCTTTGAGTCGGAGATGACTCCACGGCACCTACAACAACAACAGCAACATACTGTATTGATGTCTGTGTGGGTGGGTGGGTGGAACAGAAAGTCATCCAAGGATATAATTGTATTTCCAAAAACCTTAATGTAAAACATCCCAAGTTTAAATACATAAAATTTAGGCAAAATAAGCAATTTCCAAAACTATTTACTTTGTCATGGAGCATAAAGTGAAAGTCTAATACCAAAACCAAAATCAACCTCACTACCATTGAGTCATTTCTGACTCACAGCAACCTCTATGAGGTTTCCAAGGCTGTAAATCTTTATGGAAGCTGACAGCCTGATCTTTTTTTAGTGCAGCAGCTGGTGGGTTTAAAACACCAACCTTTCAGTTAGCAGCTGAATTCTTTACCACAGTGCCACCAGAGCTCTTTGAAAGGCTAATAAGGTAGTATAATTTGAGTTGCTTTGAAAGTAATGTATGTGAAAATTTCAAAAATATACAAGGAGACCCGGTGGTACAGTGGTGAAACATGAGCTGCTATTCGAAAGGTCGGTGGTTCAAATGCACCAAATTGCTCTGCTTGAGAAAGATGTGGCAGTATGGTCCTGTAAAGATTACAGTCTTGGAAATGCTATGCGGCAGTTTTACTCTGTCCTATTGGGTTGTTATGAGTTGGAATCAATTTGATGGCAATGGGTATATTTGACCTTCTTCAATCATTTAAACATTTAATTAAGGATCTAAATGCACTACTAGACTTGTGTTCTCCAATATGGTAGCCACTGGCCATGTATGGCAATTGAGCACTTGAAATATGACAAGTAAAAATGAGTCACAGAAATTTATTTGATTTTAATTAATTTGAATTTAAATGAAAAAACTTGGAATGTTAAACCATTTTTCCAATTGTAACTTCTATAAGATCTAAGTACAGGTCAAGAAATTCTGATAAAAATTTAGCACCCAATTTAAGATGTACTGTCAGTGTAAAATATACACTAGATTTCAAGGTTTAGTATAAAAAAGAAAGTTAAAAAAATTCATTAATAATTTTATATTGATTAAATGTTGAGATAATATTTTGGGTTATACTTGTTTCTTTGTACTTTTAATGTGGCTGCTGGAAATTTTTTAATTACACATATGGCTAACATTATATTTTTTATTTGGATAGTGCTTATCTGGACCATTGATTCTCAAAATGTACTCATTGGACTAGCAACATCAGCATCACCTGGGAACTTGTAAGAAAAGAAAATTCTCCAGACCTACTGTATCAGCAGTTCTAGGGTTGGGGCCTAGCAATCTGGGCTTAACAAGTCCCCAAGCGATTCTAATACAAGTAAAAGTTTGAGAACTACTAGTCTAGACTAGCGGTTCTCAAGCTTGGCTGAATATTACTATCATTTGGGGAGTTTTGAAGAACAATCCTGACCAATTAAATCAACAACTTGGGGATGTGACCCAGTCTACAGGTGTTTTTTTTGTTTTTGTTTTTGTTTCTTCTTTTAACACTCTCCAGGTGAGTCTGATATGGGGCAAAGTTTGAAAACCATTGATGTAGAGCCATGATTTTAAAACTATGCTCCTAGACATTCTGAAGAGTCCTTTCAAGGATAGGGCTTTTGCATGAACTTTTGCTTAAAGAAAAACATAAGATAAAGATAAATCTCTTAAAAACATTCTAATGAAATGACTCATGTACACATTTCATCTATTACGACAGTGTTCAAATGTCAATAGCTTGAAGCTTGACTTATCAGGTATTTTTGGGAACCAGAGGTAAAGCCTAGCCCTCATTCAAGCTGTATCCTCACTGCAGTATACAGGCAAGAAGTCAGTCCTCTCTTAGCTGGCATCATGCTGGCGGCTGGCCATCCCAAGGATCAGCCAGCTACATTTGATTCAGAACCTTAAGGCAGACATTCTTCTTTATAACATATTGAACACTGGAATTATCAAATTAGAACCCTAAAAGGCTGAAATACTTTCATATAAGACCCACAAAGAACAAGGCATGTTGAGATTTTTCAACTGAAAAAAATGTGAACTTTATTTTACAACTTAGTGTGAACCTTGGTGTGAAGAAATATGGGATCACTTACTTAATGTTACAAAACACCATATATAACTACATTTTTTTTCTATTAGATTATTATTCTTTTTTCATAAAGTAAAACATTTGAATTACAGTATAGTGCCTAAGGCATTTGACTGTTAACAAGAAGGCTGGCAGTTCAAACCCAACGGTGGAAGGAAACCACCTTGGAAGGAAGACTGGGCAATCTACTTCCGTAGAGATACTGCCTTGGAAATCCAAGGAAGGGTTGCTATGAGTCGGGACTGACTCCACGGCCATGAGTTTAGTTTTTCTTTTATGTGCTACCAGAAATGTTCTGAATTTTCTGTGTTTAAAATCCCAACTAATGACATTACATCAGAACACCAAATACAGTCTTGTTTTAATCTACATTGTATGATCTCATTTTGTACTAAACGTATTTTAACTTGAGCAAGAAAAATTTGATTGTGACTGATAGTATTTTCACCTGTGTAACATAAATCCAGAGGTTCTAGTTCCTTAATCTGTGAATCACAATCACTTTTAACATTATCCACTGTGAGCAGAGTGACTTTCCAACTATAGTTTCCCACAAGGAAAATCAAAGCAAAAGGGTTATTTTCTAGGTGTTTACTTTTCCTACCTGTTTTTGCCTAGAACAGCCAACTTTTAGGCTAGCAGTCAAGCACAAACTGCTTGTGCCACCCAGGGACCTAAACTTATTCTTACAAAAGGCTCAAAGGATGGAAACTCTTGGTTTTCTGGGTGTGGAAAAATAGGGTTTCCCAATACTCTTGGAACTGCACATGAATAAGCAAAATTGTTCCTTCTACTAGGCCTCATTCTGTTATAATTCAAGATGATTGGAGCTCTCTCCATAAGAGAAGTAAATGTATAGAAATAAAATGTGAACTTTACCTGCACTAGAAGGAGGCTCTTTTGTAATGCTGGCTTGGGGAAATAGGCCACACACTCTTTTTGGGCTACTCCCTATACTGATATCAGCTTTCCTATCTAGGATATCATATTCCAGACACAGGAATAATAATAATAATAATAATAATAATAATAATAATAATAATAAACCAAACTCACTGCTGCTGAGTTGAGTCCAACTCAGTGACCGTCATTGGGTTTCCAAAGCTGTAAATCTTTACAGAAGCAGATTGCCTCTTCTTCCACAGAGTGGCTGGTAGGTTCAAACCACTGACCTTTTGGTTAGCAGCCAAATATCTATATCACCTGAGCTCCACAGAAAAGGGAATAGACAGTCAATGTATCTAAATAGATGTAACAAGAGTTGTGTTATAATGAAGTTCTGTGTGCTAACATTTTTGTTTCTTCTTAAGCATCTTGTGTTTGGTTTTCAGGCCTGCTGCTAATAAACTGTTTTTTGTCTAATAAGCACTCTAAATATAATGTGCCTCAGTTAATTCATGAAAATGGGCTTTGTAAAATATACCTTCTTCTCAGAGACTTAGTTTTGTAAAGTATACCTTTTTCCCTGATGTTGTAGGGTTAATTATTTATGGATTATGGTATTCACAAGAAAAGGTGTTATTTGAATGCAAGGAATGTAATTAAAGAAATTTGTGATGTCAATAAAATGTTATCTATAAAAACGACTGATTCTAGATAATTCAAAGACTAGGCCAACTTCACCAAAGAAGATATTCAGGCAGCCAAGAAATACATGAAGAGATGCTCCTGATCATTAGCCATTGTTGATGTTAGGTGCTGTCCAGTCGGCTCCAACTCACAGTGACCCTAAGTGTACAATAGAATGAAACACTGTCTGGTCCTGCACCATCCTCACAACCTTGCTATGCTTGAGCCCATTGTTGCAGCTATCGTGGCGATCCATTTGGTTGAGGGTCTTCCCCTTTTTCGCTGACCCTCTGCTTTACATGCATGGTATCTTCCTGCTGGGAATGATCCCTTCTAACAACATGACCAAAGTAGGTGAGACAAAGTCTGGCCATTCTCACTTCCAAGGAGCATTCCGGTTGCACTTCCTCCAGGATTTGTTCATTTGTCTGGCAGTGCATGATATTTTCAGTATTCTTTGCCAGCACCATAATTCAAAGGCATCAACTCTTTCTCAGTCTTCCTTATTCATTGTCCAGTTTTCACACGCATTAGCCATTTTTGTTGTTGCTGTTGTTGTAATATGCCATTGAGTCAATGGCTATCGATTTTGACTCATAGAAACCCCTCCTTGGGTTTCCGAGAAAGTATCACTACAGAAGTAGATTGCCCCATCTTCCTTCCAAGCAGTGGCTGGTGGGTTTGAACTTTCAGCCTTCTGGTTAGCAGTCAAATGCCTTAGGCACTGTGCCACCAGAGCTCCTGCATTAGCCATTAGAGATACACAAATCAAAACAAGGAGATATCATCTGACTCAGCACTAATAGCAATGATTAAAAAAAAAAAAACAGAAGACAACAAATGCCGGCGGGGATGTGATTGGAACTCTCACACACTGTTGGTAGGACTGTAAAATGGTATAACCACTATGGATAATGGTATGAGCCTTCCTTAAAAATTTAGAAATAGAGATACCATATGATACAGCAATCCCACTACTACCTATATGTTGTTGTTCTATGCCATCGAGTTGGACCCAACTCATAGTGACCCTCCTTGGGTTTCTGAGGCAGTATCACTACGGAAGTAGATTGCCCCATCTTCCTTCTGAGGAGTGGCTGATGGGTTTGAACTGCCAGCCTTCCGGTTAGCAGTCAAGTGCCTTAGCCACTGTGCTACCAGAGCTCCCACTACCTATAGACGCTAGAGAAATAAGAAAATAAGAGACGTGACACAAACAGATATAGGCACACCTGTGTTCCTTGCAGGATTATTCAGAATAGCAAAAAGGTGGAAACAACCTAAGTGCCTATCAATGGATGAATAGATAAGCAAACTATGGTACATACACAAAATGGAATACTATGCAATGTTAAAAGAATAAAATGGATGAACCTATTATGCTAAGAGAAATAAGTCAATCACAAAAGGACAAATATTGTATGAGACCACTGCTATAAAAAATTAAGGAAAGATTTACACACAGAAAGACACATTCTTCGATGGCTACCAAGGATGGGAGGGGGAGGAGGGGAAAATCACTAACTAGATTAGAGATAAGAGATTAACTTGGGTGAAGGGAGAGGTAATACACAATTAAGGAGGAGATCAGCCCAACAAAACAAACACAAAGCAATACACTGGGAGTTGCATAAGAGTAAAAGGCAACAACACTATATACGATTATATACACAATCCTACAATAACAGCAGTAACAAGCAATAATTTATATATGGATACATAGGTATATATATATATATACATAAGCTGAACAGGTGCAGGATGGTCTATGGTAGCACATCCACAAGCATATAATAGTTTGGCAGAGGATATTTCTACATATGTATTTATATGTGCTGCAAATATATCCAGGTATATAGTACAGCATACAGGGGGTGAAGTTATGCAAACTTCTTAGCCATAACCAAACATCTTGAAGGACTGAGTCACTGGGCTTGAGGGGTTAGGAACACAGTCTTGGGGGACATTCATTTCAATTGGCATAACATGGACCATAAAGACAATGTTCTACATCCCACTTTGGTGAATAGTGACTAGGGTCTTAAAAGCAGTCATCTAAGATACAACTATTGGTCTCTTCCTGTCTGAAGCAAAAAGGGTGAAGAAAACCAAAAGACTCAGGAAACAATTAGTCCAAAGAACTAATGGACTATATGAATCTCACTAACCTGAGACCAGAAGAACTAGATGGGCTAGATAGTGCCAGGCTACAACTACTGTTGCTCTGATCAGGATAACAGTAAAAGGTCCCAGACAAAGTGGGAGAAAAATGTAGAACAAAATTCAAAATCATAGAAAAGACCAGAGTTACTGGTTGATAGAGACTGGTGGAATCCCAAGACTATAGCGCTTCCAAAAGAAAAAAAAAAAAAAAACCCACCAAACTCATTGCTGTTGAATACATTTGACCCATAGTGACCCCTCCTTCGGTTTCTGAGGTTGTATCTCTGCAGACTAGATTGCTCCATCTTCCTTCAGAGGAGTGGCTGGTAGGTTTTAACAGCCAGCCTTCTGGTTAGCAATCAAATGCCTTAGGCATAGCCCTTGTTTTTGTTCTTCTTGTTGTTGTTGTATGCCGTTGAGTCGGATCCAACTCACAGTGACCCCTCCTTGGGTTTCCGAGGTGGTATCACTATGGAAGTAGATTGCCTCATCTTCCTTCCGAAGAGTGGCTGGTAGGTTTGAACTGCCAGCCTTCTGGTTAGCAGTTAAGTGCCTTAGGTACTATGCCACCAGAGCTCTTGGCATAGCCCTTAGATGATACCTTAAATCTGGAACTAAACCCACTCTTGAAGATTACCTTTCAGCCAATCAGTAGACAGCCCATAAAGTGAAAATAACACCTGTGAGGAACATGCTTCTCAGAACAATTAACCATATGAGACCAAAAAGGTAGCATTTGCCCAAAAACAAAATTCAGAAAGAAGGAAGGAACTGGAAGGTGAACTAATGTAAATGGTGAATGAATCTAGGGAGGAAGTGGGAAGACTGCTATTGGATTGCAACTAATGTCATGAAACAAAATGTATATGAATTGTTGAATGGAAACTAATTTGCTTTGTAAACTTTCACCCAAACTACGATAAAATGTTCAGAAAAAGAAAAAGAAAGAAAGAAAAATAAAAGCAAAAACCCATGGATCAGTTGTACTCTGTACACACCAGGTCACCAGGAGTTGGAATCAACTTAATGGGCAAAAGCAAGCAAGCAAACAATGGTTTAGTTTAACTAGTAAAGAATGTCTGCCTTGAGCATTGTGCTCTTTTAAGATCAAAAGGAGCTCTGGTGGCACAGTGCCTAAGGCATTTGACTGCTAAACAGAAGGTTGCAGTTCAAACCCACCAGCTACTCCAAGGAAGGAAGACTAGGCAATCTACTTCTATAAAGATTTACTGCCTTAGAAACCCAAAGTGGGTATGAGCCGGAATGACTCAATGGCAGTGAGTTTGGTTTTTGGTTTATATGGTATAAAATTGACAGCAGCAACTCAAAAGATTACTTAGGAAATTTACAGGGTGATGAGTTTATGTTAATAGAACTTTTCTGAGTTCAGAAAAGGAGGGTGAGAATGGCTGCACAATTTGAAGAATATAATCAATGTCACTGAATTGTACATGTAGAAACTGGTGAATTGGTGTATGTTTTGCTGTATATACTCTCAACAACAACAATGAAATACATAAATAAAAGAGTAGGTCAAACGCACTCTGAATATAAATATAAACAGACCAAATCTTTGTTAAGGTACAGTAATATAATCAGAAATAAGGAAAACACTTTGACTGTGTTTCTAATTTATGGAAATACGTAATAAACAGATAATCAATCCCAAATACTATATTTTGTATTATTGTGTAGAGATAACTAGGGCAGACAGGGTCCTATTTAGCAGAAAAGGAAATTAGAGGACAGAAAGTTTTAGTAGTTTTTTTTTTTTTTTTTTTTACAATAAGCCTTTTTTACAGTAAGCCTTTTGGCTGACTATGATCTGATTGCTCCTACAGTTCTTTAACCTTCAAACAAAAATATTAAAAATAAAATAACAAAATTTCTAGAGCTAGAAGGAGATCATACACTTTGATCCTTTCGTTTTGCCAATGGAGAAAGTGAAGTCTTCAAAGATTTGAGTTGTCCAGCATTGGCTCAGAGAGCAGTGGTTCTAGAACATCCTGGCTTCTAAAACTGTTGGGGAAATTATATACAAGATAAATATGAGTGTTCATTGGGTATCTGTACCTTAACACCTTGATTTTATTTTGGCATTAATGGTATTAAAATAAAATTCTCGTGGATAATCTACAGAAACTCATTCAGTGTCGCTCGGTCCGCATTCTCTCCCCTTTGCCTTTCTCCCATTTCTGCTTGGGTCTGGGCTTTCTGGGTCGCGATTGGTTCCGTTTTGGTTCAGCCCCTCCCTCCCCCACCCCCGGGCTTGGCCAGTACCCAGGACAGCCCGCGGGGGGCTGTGGATCAACAGACCTTGGAAGAGACTATCAGGAAGGGAAAGATGAGTCTAATTTTCTTCAGTCAGTGGAAGTCTTTGTAAACAACCTCTAGGGCCACTTCTGGAATCATCCCATGCTCTGCCTGAGGAACTTTCCTCTCTGCCTGAACCTCTCACTTCTCACATCCTCTTCTTCCAGATCCCAGCGGCTCCCAGAGATGATGGCGCCCCCAGGGCTGTTGGGGAACCTGACCTTACACCTTACTCCTGTCTCTGGGAAAAGGAGATCATTCAGTACACAACGCTTAGACACATCCTATACAGAGTTGGGATATGACAATTGCTGTGACTGTAAACACGATGGTGAGGTCGCGCTCTGTGCGTGGAGGGGAGTGACTCTGGCAGCCTGGGACTGGTCCCCCGGGCGCCGGGCTTCTGTTGCTGCCTCCCCTCCTGCGCCAGCGGCGCCTGCAGGGCCTCCGCTCTTACTCCTCTTCACGCGCCAGCTCGGCTGATCTGCCATGACTCAGCGCTTCTCGCAGGCTGCCCTGCTGGGGACACTAGCTCCGCGCGGGCTCCTCCTGCCGCGTCCACCCCCTCTCGCCACCCACGCCCGCCCCCGGCCGCAGGGCCTAACCCAGAGCGGCCGCCGCCGCAGTCAGCACCGGCGCTCCAGCAGCATCAGTCGTCTGCACCGCGCGTGCCACCCGCACCAGCCCAACCCCGCTGCGGAACCGCCTGCCAGCCATGGAGCCCGAGGCCCCTCGCCGCCGCCACACCCACCAGCGCGGCTACCTGGTGACACGGAGCCCGCATCTCAACAAGGTGAGGCCGGTTTCCCACCTGACAGTCTGAAAGCCCTTGGCAATCAGGGTCAGGCCCTTCGCACGGGTCCACTAAACATACCCTCAACCCTGCGCCGGCTCCCCTAGAAAGTGTCGGATGGGCAGCCCCGCGGGCGAGGGGCCCTCAGGGTACTCGGTGCGTTGGTACAGGCAGAAGAGAGGGGGTCACCCATTCGGGTGTGTGCCCGTGAGTGTGATGAGAGGGCGGTGCTGGGTGTCTCCGTACAGTGGCATCCTATTCTGGGAATAGAGGTAAGCGTGTAACTTAGAATACTTTCTGGCTACTCGTCTCCAAAAAGCAAGAACCAAGCCAAGGAAAGAATTATCACAGTGCATGAATTCTGTATGTGGACATATCAGGTAGGCTGCCAGGTCAGCATCGATGTTCCACCCACTTACTGGTTCCACTCAATGTGGCAATTATTGGAGACTGGTGTGGAAAGAAGTGGCCCTACTGGTCTGGCCTGCACAGAGAGAAATGTGTTCTGAGTGCTTGAGATCACATTAATAATCTGGAAATCAGGGCCGCTTGGTTTCTGGAGTGACTCTGTTGAAGAGTCTGGGAATGCATGGGAATGCATGGGACAAAATGCCTGGGACATTTTCTACCATGGCCTGGTAGAAAAGCCTTGTCCTAGACACCAAATTGTGGGCCAAGCTTCTAAAAAATCTGGCCTGGAATTACAAAAAGAAAAAAAAAATTCTTTTCTTTGTACTTATTTTTGTTGAAAAGGGTATTCAATGTATACTGTGTTCAGAGAATCTTTTTCAGATCCTGGTAACATTTCATCTTTCTTCACTGATAATGTGTAGTAATAGTGTAAACCCTTAAGAGTTCTCTGATATGAAAAATAGCTCAGAATTTATCATTTCACTTATCTAGACACTAAGTAATTCCACTGTTACATTATGGTCAAATTTGTCTCTAGCTTGTTCCTTTTGTGTATGTGTGTGCTTTTGACATTTCCAATTTATTCAGTAAGTGGGAAATGCCATCAGCACAGAAGTCGTTAAGTCGTTTTGTTCACCTTTTTAATAAACACTCTTTTTCATTAAGAACGGGACCTCAGCTTTTTTTCTCCTGGTCATGTTATTGGTTATTGTCATTAGTGGCTAGATGAATTGTAAGGAACTCCGGTGGCGCAATGGTGAAAGCATTGGGCTACTAATCGAAAGGTCCATGGCTCGAACTCACCAGGTGCTCCAGTGGAGAAAGAGGAGGCAGTGTGCTTCTGTAAAATATTCATAGTCTTGGAAACTCTAAGGGGGAAGTTTTACTCTGTCCTATAGGGTGACTTGATGGCAATTGGTTTGGTTTTGGGATTTATTTAGAAGACTTGTGATTTCTTTTATTTAATAAATTATAGTTAGTGCAAGTTATTTTCAAGTTTTGTGGTGATATGCAACTTTTACAAATCTATTGATGGATGTAAAACATTATGAAATTTAAAATAATTCCTAGTTATGTTTTTCTTAAATGAATTAGTTAGGTTGATTTTTTTTCCGGCTTTTTGTTATTCTTCAGGTTGGGGCCTATTTTCAATAGAACAAAGGTAAAATTCAATGTGACAAAATTGTGACTTTCATATGTTACTTGCTTGTCACACTTTATGACCAAATTATAGGCTACCACTTAAGAAGCTCTGATAGCATAGAGGGTAAGACATTTGGCTGCTAACCAGAAGGTGAGCGGTTCAAACCCACCAACTGCTCTACGGGAGGAAGATGAAGCAATCTACTTCTGTGAAAATTTACACCTTGGAAACCCAATGGGGATCTCTTTGGGTTAGAATCAATTTGAAGGAAATAGGTTTAAAAAAAAAAAACCCAAAAAAACTTAAGACCACTTGTTTAAACCTCTTTAAATTTCCTCAAATCAGAGACAACTGTCTGTAGGAGTGGATAGGTGAAATCAACAAAAAGTAATTATGTGTTTATATGTCTACATCAAGAATTGATATTAAAATCCTTGCAAATCCTGTTCACCTGTATGGATTAATAGCTACTTCAGAATAATACTATTACAGAGTTCTTACTTCAAAGGTAGAAAAATGAAGCATTAATGTTTGTTAAGAACACATTTTTTGTGGTACAGCCACTTTGGAAAACATTCTGGTAGTACCTCAAAAAGTTACACGTAGACCTACCATAAGACTCAGCAATTCCACTCCTAGATGTATACCCAAAAGAGCTGAAAACATATGTTCACACAAAATGGTATGCATGAATGTCCATAGCAGCATTATTAACAAACAAAAAATGGAAACAACCCAAATTCTATCAGCTAATGAATATATAAACAAAAATGTGGTGTATCTGTACAATGGACTATTTATTCAGCCATAAGAAAAAAGGAAGTACTTTTACATGCTGCAGCTTGGATGCACCTTGAATGTATTGTGCTCAGTGAAGGAAGCCAGCCACAAAGCAGCACGTATTGGGTGATTCCAGTTATAAGAAATGCCCAAAACAGGCAAATGCACTTTGACAGAAAATGAAAGGAGAACACTGGTTTCTAAGGGATGAACGGGGGGAGAGAATTGGGGTGACTGGTTATAGGATGGGATTTCTTTTGGGGTAAGGAACATTTAATGTAATTAAATAGTGGTGATGCACAGATTCTGAGCACACTAAAAACTACTGAATTGTACACTTTAAAAGAAAACACATTTTTGAATTTATAATTGAACTTTATTTTCTGCATAACATTAAATTTAATTCAAAAACTAGTTCACCAACTTTGAAGCACTTAATTGGATAAGCTTTACTCATGCAGTTCTAAGACAGTTGTTTGGTGGAAGTAATAGAATATCCTTATACATACCATTGAAACCTTAACTGTATAACCTTTAACCTTCTTGATCTGCAGTGCACTTGAGGCCTCTGGGCCATAAAGTTTTCTAGTAGCCCAGGAATTTTTATTGATTTTTTAATAACCTTGGCTTCTAAGAGATCTGGGACCCCTCATGACACCAACCAAAAGGTTAATAGATGCAACCCATCTGCCGCT
>NW_006921598.1:16551755-16553300 GCF_000298275.1 Orycteropus afer afer
GGTTTGGCAATCTACTTCCATAGTGATACTGCCTCGGAAACCCAAGGAGAGGTTGCTATGAGTCAGATGCAACTCGACAGCAGTGCATTTGGTTTTTTAATGTAATTTCTTCAGTGTAAATTCACATTGAAGTCCAAAGCTCAGTTGACTTAATATACCATTATAATGTATAATAGATTATAATGAAACGGAATTTGCTTTAAGCCTGATCATCCCATAAAATTTGAATTACTCACTGGATAACCCTTAGGGATGTGGTTCCGAATAAAACCAAGCTTACTGCCGTCGAGTCTGTTCTGACTCATAGCAACCCCTCCTTGGGTTTCCAAGGCAGAATGTCTGTGGACCTAGATTGCCCAGTCTTTCTTCTGAGGAGTGGCTGGTGTGTTTGAACTGCTAGCCTTCAGGGAGGTGGTTAGACTTAGTAAAATTAAGGTTAGTTAGTAGTGGTTGACAAGTAAATTGAAAACAAACATAAGAACAAACAAATTAACAAACCAAAAAAGCCTAAGACAGATAGGATCCTTCTTCATTGGTAATAATTCCTTTATAATTCTAAGTCTTATTATTTGCCTGTACTCCACTATGCAACATTCCAGGTAAGATTTCATGATATAGCATATGGGGTAATACATCTCCCTCATACTTATGATATTCATATCTCTCTTTTTGTACATAGCTCAAATGATTTTTGAGGTACTTGTCTTCCCTTGTTTTTATGTGTTTATCTAATTTAAGAGTCCTGATGGTACATGCTTAAAGTGCTCAGCTGTTAACTGAAAGGTTTGAACCTACCAGCTATTCCACGGCAAAAAGACATGATAGTCTGCTTCCATGAATATTTACAGCCTTGGAAACCCTATAGGACAGTTCTATGATGTCTGTCAATTCACTGTACGTCAGAATTGTCTCCAGAGCAGTGGGTTTGGTTTGTAGTATCTAACTTGAGTTAGTGAAGATGGGGAAGGACTGGGCAGTGTTTTGTTCTACTGAACACAGGATTGCTGTGAGTCAGAGCCAACTCGATGGCAGCTAACAACAACAATAATTTAATGTTTAATAGTTAGGGTTCCTGGGTGGCATGAACAGGTAAAGCACCTGGCTACTAACGGAAAAATGGTTGGCAACTCCATGTCCACCTAGAGGTGCTATGGGAGGAAAGCTTGGTGATGTACTTCTAAAAAATCAGCTATTGAAAACCCTATGGACCACAGTCCCACTCTGCAACACTGTAGGATCATCGTGAATCAGAATCGACTCAATAGCACTGGTTTGGTTTATCTCCACCTGTTTCATTTTATGTGCTTATCTAATTTAATTATTTGTTATTTTCAAGGATATCTCTGATTTAGATGAGTTGCATTTCAGACTTTTTTTTCTGGTGACATAGTGTATAAGGCACTTGACTGCTAACCAGAAGGTCAGTGGTTCAAACTCATCAGCTGCTCTGCTCTGCTTTACTGACTGTAAATCAGTAAAGATTTATGGTCTCAGAAACCCAATGGAGGTCACTATGAGTCAGAAACGACTCAATGACAGTGAGTT
>NW_006921598.1:16553720-16555916 GCF_000298275.1 Orycteropus afer afer
CTACTGCTTTTCTTCAAGGCAAAGTATACCAGAATGAATCATTCAGAATGTCTCACCTACCACAGTTCTCTGGAATTGCCTCAGCAATATGAGAAACTGATTTATTATTTAACATGGAATCCAACTGATGTGAAAGTCATTGTGTTGAAGATGTATAGTCATAAGCCTCAATACTTATCTATTACCTTGCTGGAATTAAATAAATGATGGTAGATTTTTCACACTATACAAGCACTACGTTTTTATAAGTAAAACAAAGGTTGGGCAATCTACTTCCTTAGTGATACTGCCTCAGAAACCCAAGGAGGGGTTGCTATGAGTCGGGTGCGACTCCACGGCACATAACAACAGAAAGTAGAAAGATGAATTTAATTTGAGGACTATTGAGACTGGTTATATGGAGTATTGAAGATAAGGGTAGGTTTGAGGTTTGTTTCATTTTTGTGCCCTGATTTCCCTCTAACTTTAGGGCAAGTGTAGGAAATGTACTGTCATGGAATGAACATTCTAAAACTTTGTGCCCAGAAGAAATGAACCCAAGTACCGATTCTTCTACTTACAATTCTTCCAATTGTAAGATTTTGGATATACCTCTCAACTAGTCTCAGTTTCTGTACTTGTAAAATAGGGTGATAATTTCATTTGTTTATCTTTTTATTTAGCAAATATTTACTTAGAACCCACTCCATGGCAAATGATATTCTGGGTGTTGTGAATAAAGCAGTAAGTAAAGCTATATGACAAGGTTCTTGCTTTTAGAATACTTACATTTCAATTGTAATATGATTTCTATTTTGCCTCTTCACTCACATATTAAAAGGCTTATTTGAGATAGTACATGTAAATTTTTAAACTTATATGAAAAAAACATAGATTTTTATTATTACTACCAATTATGATGACAGTACCTTTATAAAAAAGAGTTTCAACTCACAGTTGGAATAATTATAAATTGCTTCTTATTTTCGAGTGTACTTGCCCCCTTCACCCTTAAATGCTGATGTTTATTTTATTTATGAATTTTATGGTAAAAAACAAAACTATATCTTCTTTCTGAGGGAGACAGATTTACATTGTACTCTTATTCATATGGGTGAGTGAGCTTGACATAACATGACCTTTGGAGTCCTCTGTATGTTTTCACAGAATGCAAAGTACAGGTTAATGAATGTCATTGTGGAAAAAACAGAAAAGGGAAAGCTTTTTGTTTTTTGTTACTTTGTGCAAAGTGTATAAATGGCTAGAGGCTTGAAAGAACACAGCTTGTTAGAGAAAGTTAGAGCTGTGCATTGAGTAGTTAAAATTATTGGGGTAAAAGGGAGTGAATAACTGAGAGAGACATGCTTCTGAGAGAGATGCCTGGCTGAGAGATGGTGTTAATGAAACGAAGAATCACAAGACTAAATGGTAGCCTTACCTGGCCCACAGAGGCAGAGGCCAGGCTGAGAGGCCAAGGGTATGTCTGAGGACACAGCAGAGGGGAGACTGTCCTGATCAAAGAACTGTATCCTGAGCGTGTTCCTGAATTTGAATTGTAGCCTGTTGCTTCCATAATAAACCCCATAATCTGTGAGTTCTCTGTGGCCACTGCAGTGAGTTATTGAACCCAGCAGAGAGGTGGTGGGTGCTGCAAGAGGGATGGTTGGTGTCAAGGTTGGTAAGAGGGCTGGAGGTGGCAGTGTGTCTGGCCTCATAAGAACAGGTCTTGGACTGACATAGTGATTCTGTGATGGTGATTCTGTCTTCCTCTTGTGGAGTTGGAGGAGGTCAGAAGATGCCGCCTCTGTGCCCTTTTAGCAATTATAAAGACAGGAAATTTAAAAGTCCCAGCGATGTGAAACCAGTCCTTTCCCTCCCCGCCCCCCCATTTGACTTTGGAAACAATCAGTTTACTCTAACAGAGCAAATATTTGTACTGTTTTTGAATGGTTTTCAAAATGGACATGAGTAAATACTGTTACATAGCCTCAAGATTGCCTGATTTGGCTATTCATTACTTCATTATTTATTTTATGTTATTGAGTCAACTCAACAAACTTTTTTGACAGTATGTGGATCCAGAATTAATCATCATGTTGTTGTTGTGTGCTGTTGATTCGGCCCCGACTCATGGCGACCCCTCCTTGGGTTTCCGAGGCAGTATCACTATGGAAGTAGATTGCCCAATCTTCCTTCCGAGGAGTGGCTGGTGGATTT
>NW_006921598.1:16556301-16564951 GCF_000298275.1 Orycteropus afer afer
TATGATAACGAATAATGTTTTCTAGAAACCTGGGAAGGTAACTATTATTGTTGTTAGGTGCTATCAAGTCAGTTCTGACTCATAGCAACCCTATGTACAACAGAATGGAGCACTGCCTGGTCCTGTGCCATCCTCACAACTGTTGTTATGTTTGAGTACACTGTTGCAGCCACTACATCAATCCATCTCACTTACAGTCTTCCTCTTTTTTCGCTGACCCTCTACTTTACCAAGCATAACATCCTTCCTCCTCCAAGGACTGGTTTCTCCTGATAAGTCCAAAGTACATGGGACAGTCTCATCATTCTCATTTCTAAGGAGCATTCTGGCTTACTTCTTCCAAGATAGATTTGTTCATTCTTCTGGAAGTCTATGATAGCTCCAGTATTCTTCACCAATACCATAATTCAAATGCATCAGTTCTTCTTTGGTCTTCCTTATTCACTGTCCAGCTTTCACTTGCAAATAAGGCGATTGAAAATGCCGTAGCTTGGATCAGGCACATCATCTTAGTCCTCAAAGTGACATCTTTGCTTTTTAACAATTTCAGGATATCTTTTGCAGTACATTTGCCCAGTGCAATATGTTGTTTGATTTCTTGACTGCTGCTTCCATGGGGATTGATTGTGGATCCAAGTAAAATGAAATCCTTGACAACTTCAAGTTTTTTAATTCATTTATCATGATGTTGCTTATTGGTCCAGTTGTATTTTTGTTTTCTTTATATTGAAGTGCAATGCATACAGAATATTCAAGTTTTCTTTGCTTTCAGCAGGCAAGGTTGTGCCATCTGCATATTGCAAATTGTTAATGAGTCTTCTCCCAATCCTGATGCTGTGTTCTTCTTCATATAGTCCAGCTTCCCGGATTGTTTTCTCAGTGTACTTGAATAAGTATGGTGAAAGGATTCAACCCTATCAGAGCTGCTATATGTGGTTGTTAGTTGCTGTGGAGTCACCTCCAACTCATGGCAACCTAATTTATAGCAGAACAGAAATACTGCTGAACCTGCACCACCTTCATGATGGTTGGTATGTTTGAGTCCATTGCTGTGGAGTCCAGTGTCAATCCACAAGTGTTTTCCTCATTTTTGTTAGCCCTATACTTTATCAAACATAATGTCCTTTTCTAGTGATTGGTCTTTTCTGGTAATGTGTTCAAAGTAAGTGAGTTGAAGTCTTCTCATTCTAGTTTCTAAGGAACATTCTAATTTTATAAAATGAGTGTTTGTTCTTTTAGTAGTTCACAGTGTATAATATAATATATACTATGTACAATATATATGGTATATACTATACTATACTATGCTAATATACACACCCTAGACCTAAAACCAAATAATCCCAGAAGCTGGAGTATATGAAGAAGGCAGTTTCAGATTGGAGGAAGACTCCTGATTAACAACCTGAGATATGCAGAGGACACAACTTTGTTTGCTTAAAGTGAAGAGGACTTGAAGCACTTACTGATGGAGATTAAAGACTATGTATAGTCTTTAGTATGGATTATACCTCAACATAAAGAAAACAAATCCTCATAATTGGACTGATAGATTGTTATTGTTAGGTGCTGTCAAGTCAGCTCTGACTCGTAGTAATCCTATGTACAACGGAATGAAACACTACCTAGTGCTGTGCCTTCCTCAAAATCCCTGCTATGTTTAAGCCCATTGTTGCAGCCACTGTGTCAATCCATCTCAATGAGGATCTTCCCCTTTTTGGCTGACTCTCTATTTTACCAAGCATGTTATCTTTCTCCAGGGACTACTTCCTTCTGACCACATGACCAAAGTAGGTGAGACAAAGTCTGGACAGTCTTGCTTCTAAGGAGCATTCCAGGAGCACTTCATCCAAGACAGATTTGTTCGTTCTTCTGGGAGTTCATGGTATTTTCAGTATTCTCCAACTACAAAATTCAAAGGCATTAACTCTTCTTCAGTCTTCTTTATTCATTGTCCAGCTTTCACATGCATATGAGGCAATTGAAAATACCATGGCTTGCATTTAGGAGCTCTGGTGGCATAGTGCCTAAGGCATTTGACTGCTAACCAGAAGGCTGGAGGTTCAAATCCACCAGCCACTCCTTGGAAGGAAGATGGGGCAATTATATTTCTGTAGAGATAATGCCTTGGAAACCCAAGGAGGGGTCACTATAAGTTGAATTGACTCAGCAGCAGTGAAGTTTTTTTTTTTTTTTAATTCATTAATGAATTGCAATCCATAGTTAAAAAAAATCTGTTTAAGACTTTAGTATGGCTTTCATATACCTTGGAAGATTGTCACAGAGTTGTTGTTTTCTGCATCTTTGTATTGCATATGGGGCTCTAGAATTTCATGCCAGTACTGGCCTAGCCTCCTATCTTCTTTTATCTACATGTCCAAATTGAGATATGTTTTATATCAGTCACCATGAAACAGAATGTTTTTGTTGATAGTGACAGTTCAGAACCAAAAAAGAAATTGAATGGGTGATGGGTAAACTGAATGGGTAATGAGAGTCCTTTTGTGGGCCTCTAAAATTTTACTGAATTTAAGATCTTGCTTATATTTAAATTTTACATGAAGTAAATATAATATGACAAAAATTGAGACTCAATATGTTGGTCATATCAATAAATGAAAGTGAGAATGATTCACAGAATAAAAATGTTTTCTTATTTCTTATTGTCTCACAAAGCAAAAACAAACTGTGCTGTATATAAGCAACACAATCCAGAACAAGTGTTACAGAAAGGCTAACAATAAAAGTATGATGATGAGAGACCAAGGGTTGTGGTCTTGATATCAGACAAAGCAGAACCAAAAAACAAAACCAAACACACTGCTGTCGAGTCGGATCCAACTCATGGTGACCCCTCGTTTCCAAGGCAGTATCACTACGGAAGTAGATTGCCCAACCTTCCTTCTGAGGAGTGGCTGGTGGGTTTGAACCACAAGCCTTCTGGTTAGTAGTCAAATGCCTTAGGCACTACGCCACCAGAGCTCCTAGACAAAGCAGAGTTCTCATCAAACAGCATTAAATGAGATAAAGAAGGACTCCTTGTAAAGCTGAAAACCGTAGTTCTAAATGAAGTTATAAGCTTTATGAATATCTATGCATCAAATAACACAGTAGCCACCTTCATAAAAAAGACACTATAGGACATGTAAGGAAAAACAGAGAAAATCACTGGTGATAGATGACTTTAACATATCTCTTTCAGTGCTGGGAGCCCTGGTGGCCTAGTGCCTAAGGCACCTGACTGCTAACCAGAAATCTGGAGGTTCAAATCCATCAGCCACTCCTTGGAAGGAAGATTGGGCAATCTACTTTCGTAGTGATACGGCCTGGGAAACCCAGGGTGGGGTCCCTATGAATCAGGATTGATTAGATGGCAGTGAGGTGTTTTTTTTTTTTTTTTTTTTTGTCTCTCAGTGCTGGTCACATCACAGGGGCAAAATATTATTTCCAGATAGTAATTCTTTCCTTGTGTTTCTCAGGAAATTTTTTGTGTTTTTGAATCCTGAGATTAATCAGTTGAGAAATAGGGAAAATGTGAAAATGCATTATAATCTTCTTATGAGATTTAAAGCTTATTATATGAAAGAGGCATTACTGGTTTGAAAAGCACAGATGATATCAAGTCAGAGCAAGAACTGGAAATGCTGTTATGCAGAATTGGAGGTTAAAGTTGACATTTCTTGGACCTTGACAGGAACATACAGGTAAGAAGCAGTAATAATCTAATCTGTTGCTTGTAGCCATTGCTGTTGTCTGCCAATACCTGTCTTTTAATTTTTTTATTTTATATAACTATTTATATTTATATTTTATATAACTATTGATATGTTTGAATTTCTTTCCACTGTTTTATTATTAGTTATCTGTGTGTTCCCTTTTTTTCAGTTCTTCTGTTTCTCCTTTCCTGCTTTCTTTTCTATTATTTGAATATTTTTATTACTCTATTTTGTCTATTGAGTTTTTCACAGTTTCTCTCTCTATAGATTTTTTTTTTTAGTTCAAGCTCTAGTGATTTTTATATAATACTTAACTTTTCAAAGTCTACTTAGAATGAACACTTTACCACTTCAGTGGGTGAATTGAAACCTTACCATTGCATAGGTTCTATTTTCTTCTAGTTTATATGTTTTATATATTATATCCATACACATGTATTATTGGAAACAATGTTGTAATATTTGCTTTCAACTATCATAAATAACTGAAAGAACTTCAGAGAAGACTAATATATTTACCTAGATATTTGTCAATTCTTTTGCTCTTCATTCTTGATTGTCCAAGTGTCTCTCTCTCTCTCTCTTTTTTTTTTAATCATTCCCCTTTTATCTGAAAAATTCCTGTAGCCTTTCTTGTAGAACGGGTTTGCTGGAAAAGAATTGTCTTCATGTTCCTTCATCTGAGAAAATTGTATTTCATCTTCATTTCTGAAGGATATTTGTATTGATTTTAGAATTCTGAATCAATAGTTCTTTGAATACTTTAAAAATACTGTTCCTCTTCCTCTTGGCCTCCATTGTTCTGGTGAGAAATTCCACAGTCCTTCAAATTGTCATTCTCCTATATGTAATGCATGGTTTTTCTCTAGCTGCCTTAAGGTTGTTTTCTTTACTTTTCAGCAGTTTCAATATAATGTTTTTAGGTTTGTGTTTCTTTGAGTTTATCCTCTTTGGGGTTCATTGAGATTCTTGGATCTGTAGGTTTTTGTCTTTTTCTAAGTTTAGTCATTTTTCAGCTGTAATTTCTTCCAAATTTTTTCTTTCTCCTCTCCTGGGACTCTGATGAGATGAATGTTAAGCCAGAGGTCCTTAAGGGGCTTTCCTTTGTTTTCAGTATTTTTCCTCTTTGTTTTTCAGATTAATTGATTTTTCTTAAACTTCACTGACTCTTCTGTCATCTCCATTCTGCTGCTGAGCTCATCCAATGATTATTTTATTTATTTTGTTTTTCAATTATACAATTTCTATTTGGTTTTTCTTTGTAGCTTCTATTTTGTCACAAAAATTTTCTATTTTTATGTTCATTTCAAAAGATTTTGCCCTTATGGTTTTGGAGCATTGTTATAACTGCCTTTGTAATTCTTTTGTGTGTGTGTGTTTGTGTGTGTGTGCCATCTTGGGACTGGCATCTGTTGATTGTCTTTTCCTGTGTGAGTCAACATTTTCCTATTTCTTTATATGCTGAGTAATTTTTTTTTACAGTATCCTGGAAATCGTGCGTATTTTGTTAAAAATTCTAGATGTTAGTTAATCCATTAAATTCCAAGGTGAATGCTGTACTTTGTTTGTTTTTTAATAGTAAACCAACATGGTTACGTTCAGTTTATAAGTTCTGACTCTCTTTCTAAGGCCTATGGTTCTAACATCAATACAGCTTTCAAAGTCTACTTTGTAGTACAAAAAAGAAAAAAACAAAAAACAAAAAACCCAAACATAGTGCATCTGTCCTTTATGTGCACCACCCAGTGGCCAATGTGGGACCTGCAGAGTGGTCTATTCCATAGTTTAGTTGTCAATGCCATTGGTATGCAGTTTTGGATTAGACTCGTGTATGCACAGCAAAGAGGTGAACCCAGGAGTTTATATGCAACCTTATGGAGTCATCCACTTGAGTTCCTTTCTTTCTATGATCTCCCTGACATTTTCTGTCTCCCTGAGGCTCTCCCCCCACCTGCAAGTCCTCTGGCAATTAAGTCAGGCCTTTAGTTCCCCATTGTGCTTCATACTTCCTGCAGTTGTGCTTGCATCTGGGGCCAAGCAGCAGAAAGCAAACAGCAGCAAGCAGGTGAGCCACAGCCTTAGAACAATTATTCCTCTGGTTATAAAGAATGATTCCTCTCCCTTTGAGTTGTAGGCATCTGTGACAGCCATCTAGGAGCCCAGGTGGGACAGTGGTTACGGGACTCAGCTGCTAACTGAAAGGTGGGCAGTTAGAACTCACCAGCTACTGCATGGGTTAAAGATGTGGCAGTCGTCTTCCGTAAAGATAATAGCCTTAGGAATCCTATGGGGGAAGTTTTATTCTGTCCTATAAGGTTGCTGTAAGTTGGAATCAACTCTACAGCAATGGGTTTGGTTAAGGAATTTTTGGTGATAGCCATTGCTGCTGCTGCCCCTATAAGATTGCCTAGGGGTTTGGACTGGAGAATATGGGACAAAAATTGTGAATTTCCCCCTCTCTTGGTGACCTCTAAGAGCCCCTTTTCCTGCTCCTTGGGTCAGAAGGAGAAGGCTTGTTTTGGCACTCTTATTGTCTGCACTCTGTTAGACCTGGCTTGTGTGCTGCCTTTGAGTCAATGCTGGCTGAGTCCAGAAGGAAAAAATCAGGCTTTACTGAAGGAGAATATCAGGAAACTCACTGCTGGTGTGGTGATCCTTTGGATTCTGGTCTTCTTCCTTGGTTTTCCTGCTATCATATACATTTCAGAGTCCTCAGGTACATTCTGTACAGGGTTCATAGTTGGATTCAGTGGAAGAGACAGGATGATGGTGTACTTACACTGTCTTGCTCAGAACCAGAACCCTCTGATTTTTTTTTTAAGGTTCAAATGTGATGGGAGTCTAACTTGATTTTAAGTTACAGGAAAAAAAATCAGGGAATTGGCTCTCAACTGCATAGTCCCATTTCCCCCCTCCCCCATTTTACTAGGTACATATATTCCATAAGGAGCTCTGATGGCATAATGCCTAAGGTATTTGATTACTAACCCACCAGTCACTCTGCAGAAGGAAGACTGAGCAATTTACTTCCATAAAGATTTATTGCCTCAGAAACCCGGTGGGGGTAGCTATGAGTTGAAATCGACTTGATGGCAGAGGGTTTAGTTTGGTTTTTTATTCTCTATATTTGACTGCTAACTAGAAGGCTGGCGGTTCAGACCCACCAGCTACTCCATGGAAGGAAGATTGGGCAATCTACTTCCATAGAGCTACTGCCTCAGAAACCCAAGGAGGGTCGCTATGAGTCAGAATTAACTCAATGGCAGTAAGTTTGGTTTTTTAGTGTAATCAAATCATCATTACTAATAAAAGTTATTCTGTGGAAATTGTTCATGTAAAATGAGAACTCTATATACTATATAACTTATTTTTGTATTCTTAGGTTTTAGAAAGATGCTTTGCCTTTTTTATATCGTGTAACTCACTTCTGCCTACTTGATACTGTGAAGGAAAAAATACAGAGTTTTCAAGGTTCAAAAATGATGGAGTTACCCATTGTTGTCAAGTTGATTCCAATGTACAGAGACCCTATAGGACAGAGTGGAACTGCCCCATAGGTTTTCCAAGGCTGTTTCCTAGGCTGTACTCATTATGGAAGCAGACTGCCACATCTTTATTCCATGGAGCAGCTGGTGAGTTCAGTTAACAGCCTAGCGTTTAACCACTGTGCCACGGGGCTACTTTTGGTGGAGGTGTTGTTGTTGTTATTGTTAGTTACCATCGAGTTGGCTCTGTCTCATAGGGATCCTATGTACAACAGAACAGAACACTGCCTGATCGTGCACCATCCTGACATCCTTGTTATACTTAAGCCCATCGTTGCAGACACTGTATCAATCTATCCTGTTGAGGGTCTTCCCCTTCTTTGCTGACCCTCTACTTTACCAAGCATGATACCCTTCTCCAGGGAATGGTCTCTTCTGGACAGCATGACCAAAGTAGATGAGAAGAAGTCTCGCCATTTTCCCTTCCAAGGAGCATTCTGGCTGCACTTCTTCCAGGACAGATCTGTTTGTTCTTCTGGCAGTCCATGGTATTTTCAGTATTCTTTGACAACACCACAATTCAAAGTGTCCAACTCTTCTTTGATGTTTCTTATTCGTTATCCAGCTTTCACTTGCATATGAGGAAATTGAAAACATCATGGCTTGAGTTAGGTGCACCTTAGTCTTCAAAGTGACACCTTTGCTTCTTCACTCTTTATAGAGGTCTTTTGTGGCAGATTTGCCCAGTGCAATTTGATATCTCATTTCTTGACTGCTGCTTCCATAGGTGTTGATTGTGGATCCAAGTGAAATAAAATCTTTGACAATTTCATCTTTTCTCCATTTATCGGGATGCTGCTCACTGGTCCAAGTGTGAGGATTTTCATTTTCTTTATGTTGAGGTATAATCCATACTACAGATCGTAGTCTTTAATCTTCATCAATAAGTGCTTCAAGACATCTTCACTTTCAGCAAGCAAGGTTGTGTCATCTGCTTATTGCATCTTATTAATATGTCTTCCTCCAATCCTGATGCTGCATTCTTTTTGTATAACCCAGTGTCTTGGATTATTTGCTCAGCATACAGATTGAATAAGTATGGTGAAGGATACAACCCTGATGTACTCTCTTCCTGATTTTAAACCATAAAATATCCCCTTGTTCTGTTAAAATGACAGTCTCCTCTCTAAGTACAGGTTCCTCATGAGTTCAGTTAAGTGCCGTGGAATTCCTACTCTTCTCAATGTTATCCATAATTTGTTATGATCCACACAGTCAAATGCTTTTGCATAGTCAATAAAGCACAAATAAACATCTTTCTAGTCTTTGCTTTCAGCCAACATCCACCTGATATCATCAATGATACCTTTCATTCCAAGTCCTCTTCTAAATCCAGCTTGCATTTCTGGAAATTCCCTGTCAATATACTGCTGCAACCATTTTTGAATT
>NW_006921598.1:16567631-16574730 GCF_000298275.1 Orycteropus afer afer
CTCGGGAATTCCCATTCTTCTCAATGTTATCCATAATTTGTCATGATCCACACAATCAAATGCCTTTGTATAGTCAATAAAACACAAGTAAACATCACCAAGGTATGGTAGGTAGTAAGTATTGTGGGTTGGTTGCTGCTACTAACTTGCAGCATTTTTAAGAAATGAATTAACTGGTCAGAAAAGGAACTGGAGCCTCCCATTACTCTTAGGATAAAGTTCAAAACTCTTTACCAAACTCTTAAGGACTTGCCTACTCTGGTTCCTGCCTGTCTTTTTAGTGTCATTCTGCATCATTCTTCCCACAGTTGATGCACTTTGCCTCACTATACATTTTCTCTAAGAGACCAAATGCTCCTCTGCACTAGGGTTTGTGCCCATGCTGTTCCCTACACCTCCCTTACCCAGGTTTTCACTTGGCCGACTCCTACTCTTTTATGTGGTCTTCAGATCTCCTTTTAGCATTGCTGTTCAGTGAACCCTTCTCTTTTAACCTCTTAGGTTAGATCTTAAGTTTTCCCTTTTCTTTCCCCTCCTTACCCTTTTAAAATCTTTATCCTCCTGTATCCTGTTATCACAATTGTTATTTTAGAGTTATTTATGTAGCCATTGATATAATATCCTATTAAACTCTCTAGATTGCTAACTGCATGAAGTTATGGATCGTATTTGACACATCACTATTTCTTTGGTATAGTGCCTGGTGCATTGTAAACATTCACTCAGTAAATTTTTGTTAAAAAATACTTGGTGAACTTCACAACCTCCTATAAGTTAAGTCTAAGAAGAGGTAAACATCATTTGAAGATCTCAGGTGTGGATCTGAGCAACAAAGTCAGCTTGTGGCATTTCAGTATCAAGTTGCTGTGTCAGTTATGTAGCCCTAATAAAACTGAAGCACAGTTCTCTGCAATAGTTAATATATTTTGTGCTGACAACCCCCTTGGAAATTTGGTGAAGTCTGTGGATATCTTCTAAAAGAAAATAAGATAAATAGTCTTACAAAGGAAACAAATTATAATGAAATACAGGTATCAAAATATAAAAATTTGTGATATAGTGTAATAATATATGTACTTTTTTATTAAAGAAATAAATACCAAGACTATTTAAATATGAGTGATTTAATGTAAAATTTTATTTTTTAAAGAGATCAGTATGAAGGCTGTCAACATTACCGGTCTACATGCCTATACAAGTTATAAAAAAAAATTTTGTGGGTCTAAAAAATACTATAATTTCAAAATAATGATGAAACTAAAGGATGTTTTAATATGTTTGTCACCAGCTGTAATGTGATATAAAATATGTATTTCTATTCACGAGGAAGTCACAGGAACTGTTATTATTTGTCTTGTTTATTACATTCATTTATAATGGAAGGGTGTACTAAATTTCACAGAAAACCAAAAAAGCCAAGTCTGTAGCTGTCGAGTCAGTTTCAAAGCTGCAAATATTTATGGAAGCAGACTGCCACATCTTTCTAGCACATAATAGCTGGTGAGTTTCAACTGCTGACCTTTCTGTTAGCAGCCAAACCCTTAGCCACTGCAACACCAGGGCTCCTATAAATTTGACACAATTGGAGGAAAAAGATGTCCAAGATTGACTCCTGAATTATGTGTACTGGTCCTTTGAGTGTCTGTGATTGGGCCATGGACTTCAGTTTAAGAACCTCTGATGTTGTTGTTAGTTGCCCTTGAGTCAGTTTCAGCTACTAGCAACTCTGTGTACAACAGAAGGAAACTTTTCCACTTCCTGATATGGAGCAAAATTGGTTCTTCACAAAAAGTACTGAGCTATATCTCTTAAAATTGATTCTTAAACTAATAGACTTTCTGACCCTAGTGGGAATGTGAAGAATGGGAAAAGCCAGTATTTACTTAGCACTGGAACATACATGATTTCATTTTGAAACTTATCACTAGTAACACATACTAGTAACACAAGCATTTATGTAACGCTTTATAATTTACATAGGATGCTGCAACACCTGGTCTAATTGTATGCTTCCAACAACCCAGGGAACCACATCTGACACATGGTATTTACTCAATAAATGTTTTTTTGATTACTCTTACTTAGCAGATACAGAAATAGAGAAGAGGCTCCATTTAACCCCAAACACCTTAAGCACTTGCTCAAAATCAGTGTTAAATACTGTCTCTTCACACTTACACCTCAATCCAAATATTGTTATTGTTATTAGGTGCTGTCTAGTCGGTTACTCATGGTGACCCTCTGTACAACAGAATAAATCATTGCCTGGTCCTGTGCTAGCCTCATAGTCGTTGCTATACCCCAGCCCATTATTGCAGCCACTGTGTCAATCCATGTTGTTGTGGGTCTTCCCTTTTTTCACTGACCCGTTGCTTTACTCAGCATGATCTCCTTCTCCAAATAGCAGTATACTCTATATCCTTGTACACTGACATTCATTCATGTTAGCTGGTGAAGCGTACATGTACATTTCAAGTATGTGTACCAAAAATACTCCTTTATAGAAAATAAGGACTTTTGTGGGTGAATTGTCACATTTTAAAGATGAGTAGCCTACAACCTAGTCCTCTTTCTACCATACCAGTTCAAGAGATAGTTTTTAATAGAAATATCAATTCTGTTAAGCTTAAGTAATACAACATTGTTTAGAAATCCTTTGGGATAATTTGTATTTCTTATTATTGCTTTCCAGTTAAAACTTAAGCATACAACCCAATTTAATAATATTTCCTGTCTCTAATCCAAATAATTCTGAATTTTGAAATATTTATATGAATTAGAAAGGAATCTCTCCTTCCCTTACTCTGTTATTCAGTTGAAAGCCCAAGTCAAAGAAGTTCACTTTTATTTCATTATTTACAAGAACAGAAATCTTATCATTCCAACTTACAGTGTCTCCTGTTCAAGTAAAATCAATCATTGCTGAAGCCTCCAACTTTCCAGTCAATACTCCAGGTGGAGATTTTCTCTTAGCTTCTCTGCTTTCTTAAGTACTCATTTTGTTGTTGTTGTTTGTTTGTTTGTTTTGTTTTGGGGCCGGGGTTTGAGGCATAGTAGGATTAAGTTTCCCCCTGGTTGTCATGGCTATTGCACTGTTTTTGAACCTGGCTCTGGTGCTACTTTCTGGGCCCTGTCATGAGGGAGAGTTTGTTGCCCTGTGTTCCACTCTCTCTTGCCCTTGAAGCTCATCTTGCTAAAGCCATCTGTGGGCTTCATCCTTCCCTGTCAGATGAAGGTCAGGCCAGAGGTAGGGTTTGACAAGAAACAAAGTGATTTTAGATAATAATTATTGTGTAGAAAATGGAACTGGATAAAGTTGATATAGGGGGTAAGTTTAGATAGGGTGTATAAGTTCAGTGAAGGTGTCTCTAAAGAAGACATTTTACTTGAGACTTGAATAATAACAAAGAGCCGGCCTTGTGAAGATTAAATGGAAAAACAATCCAAGCTGAGGAAACAGCAAATGTTGTTAACTTCTTTTAGTCCATGAGTTGTAATATTTTTATAAATCTAATTAGTTCTTGTATGCATTTTTTAAAAACATCTTGCTCTACTTTAGCTATTTGATTGGGGCTAGGGGAATTTTTGTTTTTCAAATACTAATATTTCAGTAGAGTTTTAGTCATAGAATTCAGTATCTCAATAGAATTTTTTAAGTCAATAATCCTGAAATTCAGAGAAAATAATTTTATGTTGCAAACTACTGAATTGGGTATTAGCCTGTAAAATATATTCTTTGAATCATAAAATGTAGTTTTCCCAGCATTGAGCCATTACCAGCTAACATTATTAAACTGTTAATGCATCTCTGATATGTGATGCATTTCTTTCTAACCTGTGGAAAGCTATATGCATTTTACTCCATTTTACCAGAAGTCTGTTCCCTTAGATCAGTGGCTCTAAATTGGGTCAATTCCTTATCTCACTGTTCCCTCCAGGAAACATTTTGCAATGTATGGAGACATTTAGGGTTATCACTACTGGGGTAGAGGCTAGGGATATTACCGATCATCCCATAATGCACAAGGCAGCTACCTACAGTAAAGGATTATCTGGTGTAATATGTCAGTGCCAAGGTTGAGAAACTTTGCTTTGAGCATATCAAGGTTGATTTTGAATGCCTGGTTTAAAGTCATTTTAAAAACCTGGTAATAATGGATTACTTTAACTAAGTAATTTTCTAAATGTATGTGTGTAAAGCTCAATCTTTATTTGGGAAATTTCAGATCATAAGCCTCTTTGTATTAAAAAAAGAAACAACTCACTGCCGTTGATTCGATTTGACTCATAGTGACCCCTTCTTGGATTTCTGAGGTGGTATCTCTACAGAAGTAGATTGCCCAGTCTTCCTTCTGAAGAATGGCTGGTGGGTTTGAACCACCAGCCTTCTGGTTAACAGTCAAATACCTCAGACACTACTATAAATAATTTTAGTTTGATATTTGAATTGGGTGGGTCAATTATTCAAAATATATTCCTGCCTCCATAGAGCTGAGAAGTTGTTTCAGATTCATATATTTGTTCATCTACATATTTATTTAAATTTTATTGAGGCTCTGCTCAGTCTTGACATTGTAGTAGGTATTGGCACACAAATACGAATGGCATAGTGTCTGTCCTGGAGCACCTGGGCCTCTGGTAAAATATGAACTAAAAAGAAATATTAAAGTGTGGAAAACTCCATGCTAAGAAGCACATGATACTGTTGGGAGCACATTGGAGGATATATTATTAATCTAGAGAGAGAAGAAAAGACTTAAAGGAGATCATCATTCAGGAATAGACAAAGCGCACAAGAATAGTGGAACATTTACAAATTCATGTGTAATTAAATTAGCAATTAAAATTAGTTACAACTGCTCTCTAGTTTATTTCTATTCTATAGATTCTCCTATTACCCCAAAGACTTAGGAAGAAATCAAACGAAGGCACAATGGAACATGATTTTGTAATGCTGAATTTTCTGGTTCATTATATGAATAATCACTATGTACACTGTCACAGGCATATTCAGTGGACTTTGTTTAGGTCACATATAGAAGGTGTCCTGAAATAGTTTAAGTGTGTGTCCACTATAGGCACTAGAGTAGCAATTGATGTTACCCATTTGGTTTGGATTATTCATACATATTTCAATCTAAATTCTTAAATTTGACTTTTTCATCATTTAGTTTCAGTTGCTTACCAAGAATTACCAGTCTGTTTATTTAACAGGTACTTTTCTCTAATAAAAGGAGCTCTGGTGGTGTAATGGGTAAGGCATGTGGCTGCTAACCAGAAAATCTCTATTCAGACCCACCAGCTACTCCACTGGAGACAATCTACTTCTGTAAAGATTTACAGTCTTGGGAACCCAGTGGGCGTCACTGTGAGTCAGAATCAAATTGATGGCATTGGGCTTGGTTTTGGGGTTTTTCTCTTATAAAGGAGCTCCAAGTGGTATAGTGGTTAAGGCATTTGCCTGCTAATCAAAAGGTCAAACCATTCCGTGGGAGAAAGATGAGGCAGTCGGCTTCTGTAAAGATTTACAGCCTTGGAAACCCCATGAGGCAGTTCTGCTCTGCCCAATAGGGTCACTATTAGTCAGAATTGACTTGATGGCAGTGGGTAGGTTTTTTCTAATGGTTTGGTGACTTGATGAAGTTTGCCTGAAAACTTCTTTGGGGACCATAATGCTCCATTTTGCTGAAAGATTTTGAAACTTTATAAATGATTTCAAGAGATATGTTTGGAAAATGTCATGTTGACAGTGATGGTTAAACATTTCTAAGCCTTAAAGAAATCTATGAAGATCAGTACTCTGACCTTTAAGTAAAGAATGCTTAAGCTATTTAATTAAACCTCTATCTGACATTTAAAAAATCCATTTGTTCTCTTAGGCTTGAGGAGTTCCTTTTCTTTTAAATTGAGCAAACATTGCTCTTAAACAAAGAGTATAGATTTTATTACTTATATCCTATTATTCATCCTATGGATGAAATAATTTTTTGATATTGTAAAGTTTGATATTTTGCAGTAAATTTTAGGGTATCTAGGTCCAAATCTTATTACAAAGTGTATTTTAGATATATTTTATAATCATTAGTTAAGGAGCTCTGGTAGCGTAGTGCCTAAGGCACTTGACTGCCTACTAGAAGGCTGGTGGTTCAAACCCACCAGCCACTCCTCAGAAGGAAGGTTGGGCAATCTACTACCATAGTGATACTGCCTTGGAAACCCACGGAAGGGTTGCTATGAGTCGGGTCTGACTCAATGGCACATAACAAAAACAACAGCAATCATTAGTTATCCTAGTTTAAAATTAATTTATATCAAACATGAGTAAATATTAATTGCTATATAATGGAACCAAATAATAGCTCTTAAAGAAGTGGTAGCTAATATATTATCAGTTTTGAATAATTGATTTTTCTGCCTCTTAAAGGAGATTATTGATAGAAAATTTGTTTGCACAACTGAATGTATTCAAGATAATTATGTTTTTATGTTATTATTTTTCCGATGTGACTTTATCTTTAATTGTATGTCATCTGGCTGGATTTATTTTATTTTAATTAAGGTTGTATATCACCAGGAAAATTCTAAAAATTATTTCCTATTGTATATCACCAGGAAAATTCTAAAAATTATTTCCTGTGTTGTCAATTGGGATTTAAAAATAATCAGTCCCAACAAATAATTTTTGACACTCTGGAAGAGTTGACAGAAAGAACCCTTCTATATAATGTATCCAGGATAAATTAATATTATTTATCTCTCTATAGATGTAATATACACATATAAACTATGTTAATAAGGACCTCTGGTGGCATAGTGTAAATTTGAAAATTTTTAAACATTTAGAGCTAAAACTCGCTATTATTTCTTCTCTTCAGAATTATATAATAAAAATATAAAGGCCTCTCCTTCTGTACTTTTAACATATAATTTATTAAAGTTAATTCTAAAACCTTTTTGATATGAAGAAATCCTTTTTAGGGCCCACCCACTGCCATCAAGTCAGATGTTACTCATAGCAACCCCTCCTTGGGTTTCCAAGGCAGTATCACTACAGAAGTAGATTGCCCAACCTTCCTTCTGAGGAGTGGCTGGTGGGTTT
>NW_006921598.1:16575086-16586491 GCF_000298275.1 Orycteropus afer afer
CTTAGCCACTATGCTACCAGAGCTCCCAAAGCAAACATTTAGCTAACTCAATTCCTTAGTTGAACTTAGTTTAGTTCAACTATATTCCTTCTTTTCAACTAAGGAGAATATTAGCTGATGAAATGATTCTTCATAGAGACAAATATAGTTCAGTACAATGATTACTATACAGTATAGTTCAGACAGTGAGTCAGTCTTTTTGGTATACTGTTAGCTTTGACATGTGCATAATATCATGTAACCAGCACCAAAACCCAGAATAGTTCTGTCACATTAAAAAATTCCTTTATGCTGCCTGTTTTGGGGCCAGCCTTTCTCTCCACCTAGCCTCTGGCAACCACTGATCTTTTTTGCCCTTACAACTTTGCCTTTTTCAGAATGTCATATAAATGCAGCCAGACAGTATGTAGCCTTTTGTGTCTTACTATTTATATTTGGCATGACATTTTTGAAAATCATCTTCTTCATTTATCAGTAATTTTCTCCTTTTCACTGTTGATAATATTTTGGTGTATATGGATGTACCTCAGTTGTATTATCCGTTCTTCAGTTTAAATACTTTTGCATTGTTTCAAGCTTTTTGTGATTTTTACTTTCCATTTCTTTACTTTTTTATAACCTTCCTTAATCACTTTTCACTTTCTCTCCTCTGAAACATACAGTAGCAATTGTATAGTTACAGCCTATCATGAATTGGTTACTTAATCTAACACATTTTTGTTGATTGCCTACTAAGTGCCAAGCATTATTCTGGACACAAGGGATACACCAGTTGAACAAAACATATAAACATCTTTGCTTTAATATGACAATGGATTCAACCATTTAAATCAGTAAGTTCTGTGAGCATAATGAATTTGCATGTATAGATTTCTTACAAGATTTTTGTGGTTTAGATGGTAATTTGCTTTTACCATTCAACTTGATTTGTTTATTGCCAGCATTAAAGTGAGAAACAACAAACTACTCAGCTTCATTGCAGACATTAAAGATGAATAGTGCAGAATACAGAAACTATTCTATTTTATGGTAATAATTTCTGATAAATTCCTCACGACAGAATTCTTTTTGTCTTATGTTTGTTCCCTGCAAACACAGTTTCTAATATAAATCTCCTGTTATGTCAGGAATTTTGTTTTCACTTCTGCTTGATAGTCTCAGTTTTCTCAATAAGATGTACATAGATTAATTAGTAGAGTCCAGAAGAATAGTTGTCCTGTTTGCTGCTCTCAGCAGTGAAACAACATACCATTCTGCTGTCTGGGGATCTGGTCCAAAAGAGTTTTAAGGAGTAGGGAAAGTAAAAGGAAGACAGAGAAGGAGAAAAACCAGGGTTGAAACTAGAGTGTATGAGGTTGCTTTCAAGGAATTAGAATTAAAGGTGATCTGGTAACCTAATATGTGTATAGACATCTAGTGTTCTCAACTACAATGAAAGACTCTAGAAATCAAAGGAAAGTGAGAGCCTACGTGCATGTTTTAGATGCTTTATAATGGTGAGGTAAAATGTCTTTGAAATAGATACATGTCACATTAGCTTTTAATAAGGAGAATGTATCAGTGTTAAACTAGCATTTCACTGTCGAGTTTTAAGCATAACTGACTTGTTTATAGATTTCTATTGAATATATATATATATATATGTTAATATGAAAAACTGAAGGATATAATGAGGATTATAAAATGGCTCAAAATTGTTTCTTTGAATATTTTTCAGGATCTGTTGATTGATAGGAATCAGATTAATAAGTGCCGATGTTCTTAAAAATCAGTGGTTTAAATGAAATCATGCTATATATTTTAAATTATGCAGGGATTTTGGTACTTTAAGTTTATTAATTCTGTTTGTTCTTTAGTTTTTAATTCATAAAACATAGTAGAATATGAACCCAGTTGTAAGACCTTAACTTGGCCCAGTTTCCAGATTTCTAAATACCAGTGTGTTTGTTTCTTTGCTTTTAAGAATTAAATTGGCACTTTACAGTGTCTTGGAAAATTTGGGCAACAGTGTATAGGAACTACTAAATATCAAAGGATATTATCAAAAGATTTCCAGATGGCATTATCATTTATACGACATAAGTTATCAGAGACATTTAAGATTTAGAAATTAGTTTCAGACCAGACATTGGAAGGTATATGTAAAAAGACTAACTAAAGCTGTAAATGATTGTTAATCCATTGCTGTTGAGTTGGATCCGACTCATAGCGACTTCTCACTGGGTTTCCCAGGCAGTATCACTACAGAAGTAGATTGCCCAACCTTCCTTCTGAAGAGTGGCTGGTGGGTTTGAACCGCCAGTCTTCTGGTTAGCAGTCAAATGCCTGAGGCACTAAGTAGGAAAGGAGCATATATTAGGACTTCTCACAACAAGCCTTATTCTCAGTATATTGAAATTGTGATGATGATTTTTTTTTTTTGCAGGCACATTTTCAAGGCATAATATTCAGAAATTGCTGCGTCTTCACTTATACCTATATATTTTTGAAACTGTAATATTAGCCTAGCTTTTTCTCTCCCACTCTTTGTTTTTGTTAGAAAAGTCTGTGGAGTTTTATTCTCTTTCTTTTTCAAATATATAACTGTGTGTTATGGATTTAATTATGTCACACCAAAATTGTGTTGTAAATCCTAATCTCTATGCCTGGGTTATAATCCCATTTGGAAATTGGTTGTCTTTGTTATGTTAATGAGACAGGATTAGTGTGGGGTATATTTTGAGTCAATCTCTTTTGAGATGCAAAAGAGATTAAGTGCAAGCTAGCAAGCAGAGGTGGAGAAAGAGAGATGCCAAGACTCAAGATTGCCCAAGAGCAGAAGCTCAAAGAGGCAACTAGAAGAGAAAGCCTTCCCTTAGAGCCTGCACCCTGAAGTGGGACTTCTAGCCTCTGAAACTGGGAGAGAAGTAATTTCTGTTTGTTAGAGTCACCCACTTGTGGTATTTCTATTACAACAACACTAGATAACTAAGTCACTGTGTCACTGTGTATAATTGTATTTAATTCCAAGAACTTGTTTCATGACATTTTATTTTAAATAATTAGCCTTCTCAGTTATATCTTTATCTAGTGAAGTATTCCTTCCATTTTACAGACTGCATTTACATACAAATATCCATTTCTGGTTGCAGAATATTTGCTTTAAGTTTTTTAAGTAATTTTACCAGAATATATATGCTGATCAGTTTCCTGAGCAGCAATTTTATTGGCTTATAAAATTTTAATGTCTCTGATATTGAATATTTAGGAGCTCTGGTAGCATAGTGGCTAAAGCACTTGACTGCTAACCAGAAGGCTGGCGGTTCAAACCCACCAGCCACTCCTCGGAAGGAAGGTTGGGCAATCCTACTTCCGTAGTGATACTGCCTCGGAAACCCAAGGAGGGGTCGCTATGAGTCGGGGCCGACTCGACGGCACTTAACAACAACAACAACAATATTGAATATTTAAGATTATTTTCTATTTCATTTGTTCTGATTATGTCAGACACTGTTTTAAGCACTAGGGAGAAAGCAGTGAAGAAAACAGACAAAAATCTGCGGTCTCATGAAAACACATTCTGTGTTCTGGTGTGTGACTATAACATGTTCTGGTGTGGGAACAAAATATGTCCTGATGTGGGGACATAAGCCACAAACTGAGAAGTAAATGGCAGGAACAGGCTCAGATAACACCACAAATATCACCCAGTGTGGGGCTGACATGCTGCACTGGTTCCTAGTCTTATGTATCCATAAGAAGGTGATTAGGGCAGGCACAGCTGGATTATCCTTCTGGAAAGAAACCATCCTGATGCTGTCCACACTTGTTGGAACTTCAAAGTGAGCATGTAACATTGCAGGCTTTAACAGTCGTTAGAGAGGCATTACTAGTGCACAAAAACATCTTACAGCTGAGAGCACTTGGACACCTTATGAGAGGTTGAGGTTGTGCACAGTTCCTCAAGCTGGCAGTTCTGGAGCCATTGGTCCCAAGGAGCTCTTACTGACAATGTGAAGGTTCCACTTGGGATTATTCAGTGGACAAATCTATTTGTCTGTCTTCATTTTGCCCTCTTGACCACACTAATTAAACGTGTCTCCAATAGTGTTCTGAGTTTAAAAGTTATATTGAAAATTAAAAAAGAGAGTGTAGTTCACCTGTTGATCTCCCTTATCTACTTTCTAGGATGGGACATGTTCATTCCTAACCATTAAGGGTATATTTTGTCCCTCTGAGATGAGCCAAGTTGTCCTTTTACAAGAGTAATAAACTTCACAAGGGCACAAATGTCACGGCTACAGAACTACCCATTGCAAAGTTAGTAAACAGGTTTGAACCCATTTAGATTGTCTAGAAACATCATCAGGGGTCACAGTGAGTGACCCAGTCATCATGTTGTTGCTCTTGTGCTGGACCTAAAGTTATTCTGTCTTCAGTATCTTCACGGGGAGTCCGCTCCAGGAGGACCCTTCATCCTAGTCTTCCAGATCAGTCTCTTCCAGTAGTGACCACTTTGGCATCTTTGCTATTACTTCCCCACCTATTATATCCCAGAAACTCTCTTATGTTCCTTCTGGGTTTTTATATCAACCCATCTGTTCTATCTCATTTGTTTTTGAGCTCCACAAACATTATTTAAGTACTAATTGTTCCTGTAATAGGTATAATAATAGGGTTCTTAATTTGCTGTTGTAAACAATAGATAAAACACGATATTTCCCAATTCAACATTTTTCAAATATGCAATTCAGTAAGATCAATTACATTAATCATCGTGTACAACCATCACCAATATCCATTTCCAACTTTTCTGTCACCATGCTTCCTGAACAATGACTCCCTCTTTACACCTCCATCTTTCCCCTGGTAACCACTAATAAACTTTGGACTCTATACATTTGACTATTGTAGATATCTCACTGAAATGAGATCATACAGTGAGTATGGAAAGGTTTTAGAGAGGAGCGAGCATTTGAGGTGTGGCTTGAAGGCCTGCAAAGCAGAGAAAAAAGTCATTGTTGACATGGTGTTATGGAGAAATAAAAGGCTGTATTTTGTCAGGCAGTGGTTGAGAAGTGTTGCATGAGTAGATGTGTATAAGAAGAGTAGGAGACCAATCAGGAGTGGAGTGTTGGAAAAGATACCTCAGGGTTATGTATAAAGTATTTCCCAATCTGTTTTATAAGTCACAGGTGATCTACGTATATTCATATTTTAAAACTCTTTCTTAATACCACTATATATATTTACATCTAATGACATTAATAATGGTGATTATATCTTCATTTGTGTGTCTTCAAATAGTTTCCTCCCATCGGCTACCTAATTTTTCCTAACAATATTTGAGTGACACAACTCTGAAATTATTACAGTATTCTAATTTTTAAAGATGAAGAAACTGAGGTATGGAGAGATTAAGTGATTTACTCAGTCACATGGCCAGGTTTAGAGTGATGCCCAGATATCTTAGTTTGATTTTATTTGTGTGTGTGTGTGTGTGTGTATGCTTTTTGTCTTTTTTTTCCCTGAAATCACTGTCTTTATATTCTCCATAGGACTTGGCTTTTACTCTGGAAGAGAGACAACAACTGAACATTCATGGATTGTTGCCTCCTTGCTTTATCAGTCAGGATGTCCAGGTCCTTCGAGTAATTAAAAACTTGGAGCGTCTGAACTCTGACTTTGACAGGTAACACATTCCTAAGACTGATTTTTATATTTCTCTTAAACAATTGCCTGGTTTACTTTTTATTTGATGAAAAACTTAAAATCATTGTATTTAATGATTTGGAAAGAGTAGTCAACTGTGGGGGAGCTCTGGTAGCATAGTGGCTAAGACACTTGCCTGCTAACCAGACGGCTGGCGGTTCAAACCCACCAGCCACTCCTCGGAAGGAAGGTTGGGCAATCCTACTTCCATAGTGATACTGCCTCGGAAATCCAAGGAGGGGTCGCTATGAGTCAAGTTTGACTCGACGGCACATAACGACAACAACAACAACAGTCAACTATGAGCACAATTAGCCTATAAATACATTGATATAAAATATTTACTCTCTCTTGGAACATTTCAATGAAATAAAATTTTCTTTTCAAAACTGTATCCTCAGAAAGACTACTTGTCTCATGTGATAAAATTCTTGACATAAAAGTGAATTATTAGGAAATTTCATTATAGACCAAGCAAAACAGGTTAAAATGCTTTTCAGTCAAACTTTGAATACATTATAGGTGAAAGTACACTTTTTCAAATTTCCAGCTTGGTCAGTTTGTTTAGAATTAAGTTTCCATATGGAGAAGGATGAAGGTAACATTTTCCCTACCTTTGTGTAAGGATCAATCCAATCCAATTCAGTTCTAAATCGATTCATTAATTCAGTTCTATTTTTGTTCTGACACGAGCTGCACATGCAGCACTTCTTCCTTTAATCTTGACCACCTGGAGCTAGGTCATATCTCACAAGTTAAAGGGCACAGTCCTCCAGATTGCCAAGTCTGCCCAGGACCTCAGATACCGGATGCAAACTTGGGAACTCCTAGGGCTCCCCTCACTTCTGACCTTCCAGCTCCTTAGGTTCAATAATTTGCTACAGTGATTCATGGAACCAGGGCTTATGTATACAAAGGAATCACCTGGGGATAGTGTTATAGTGTGCATTCTGATTTAGTATATCTGAGGTGGAAATGCAAATTCTCAGCAAGGGTCAAACCAGAATGAATCAGTTTAAAGCCCTGCACAAAGCTCAGGGAAAGCAATATACCTACCTAAAGAAGAGACATAGGGCGAGGTCTAGAAGGGTTTCCAATGCTGGGCTTCCATGACCCAAGAGGTTATGTCACCCTCTCAAGAATAGATGTCTTTTGTTGTTGTTGTTAGGTGCCATTGAGTCTCCGACTCATGATAACCTTATTTACAACAGAACAAAACACTATCTGGTCCTGTGCCAGCCTCACAATCCCTACTATACCTGAGCCCTTTGTTGCAGCCATTCTGTCAATCCATCTCATTGAGTGCCTTCCCCTTTTTTGTTGACCCTTCACTTTACCAAGCATGATACCCTTCTCCAGAGACTGGTCCCTTCTGACAACATGGCCAAAGTAGGTGAGATGAAGTCTGGCCATTCTTACTTCCAAGGAGCATACTGGCTGCACTTCGTCCAGGACAGATTTGTTAGTTCTTTTAGCAGTCCGTTGTACTTTCAGTATTCTTCTCCAACACCACAACTCAAAAGCATCAACTCTTCTTTGGTCTTCCTTATTCATTGTCCAGCTCTCACATGCATATGAAGCCACTGAAAATACCGTGGCTTGGATTAGGCATACCCTAGTCTTCAAGGAGGAGCTCTGGTAGCATAGTGCCTAAGGCACTTGACTGCTCACCAGAAGGCTGGCAGTTCAAACCCACCAGCCCCTCCTCGGAAGGAAGGTTGGGCAATCTTACTTCGGTAGTGATACTGCCTTGGAAACCCAAGGAGGGGTCGCTATGAGTCGGGGCCAACTCGACGGCAAACAACAACAACAACAGTCTTCAAGGAGACATCTTTGCTCTTCATCACTTTAAAGAAGTCTTTTGCAGCAGGTATGCCCAATGTAATATGTCATCTAATGTTTTGACTGCTGCTGTCATTGGTGTTGATTGTAGAACCTAGTAATGTGAAGTCCTTGACAACTTCAATATTTTCTCTGTTTATTGTGATGCTGCTTATGGGTCTGGTTGTGATGATTTTTGTTTTCTTTATATTGAGGTGTAATCCATTCTGCAGACTGTCATCTTCAGTCTTCATCAGTAAGTGCTTTAAGTCATCCTCACGTTCAGCAAGCAAAGTTGTGTCATCTGCATACCACTGGTTTTAATAAGTCTTCCTTCAATTCTGATGCCATGTTCTTCTTCATATAGTCTAGCTAGATGTCTTTTACTCTGTCTATATCCTTTATTGGGATCTTTTTGCATGGAGATAATTGACTGAATCCTTCCCTCCTTTCCCCTTTTCCCCTTTTGAGGTCAGCCAGAAAGATCTGGTCTGGCCAACCCCCACTTGAAAATCATCTCATTACCATAAACTCTCAGGTATGATCTGTAGGCCTATAGATAAAACAATCACCAGAACCTACTGCCTTCAAGTTGATTCTGACTCATAGCAAGCCAATAGGACAGGGTAGAACTACTCCAGAGAGTTTCCAAGGATGTGAATATTTATCGAAAACAGACTGCCCCATCTTTCATTAGCAAAGTGGCTGGTAGGTTTGATCCGCTGACTTTCTGGTTAATAGCTGAGTGCTTACTCACTTGTGCCAATAGGCCTCTAATAGATAAAACAAAGGCAACTGAATTACTCAAGAAATTCCTAGGGTTTGACATATCTCTCAGGAGCCAAGGAAAAAGGCCAAATTTTGGGGAGTAAAGTTAATATAAACCCCACACTTTAGAATTAAATAGTCCTAAGTTAAAATTTGAGGAGTGCTGGTAGTGCAGTGGATAAATGTTTGGTTGCTGACCAAAAGGTCAACGGTTCAAAACCACTGGCCACTCTGCTTCCATAAAGATTTACAGCTTTGGAAACCCTATGGAGCCATTCTACTCTGTCCAGTAGGATTGCTATGAGCTAGAGTAGACTCAATGGCAATGTTATTGTTAGATGCTGTTTAGTCAGTTTTGACTCACAGTGACCCTATGTACAAAAGAATGCAACACTGACTGGTCCTGTGCCATCCTCACAATTATTGCCATGCTTGAGCCCATCGTTGCGGTCACTGTATCGGTCCATCTTGAAGGTCTTCCCCTTTTTTGCTGATCCTCTACTCTACCAAGCATGATATCCTTTCCCAGGAACTGGTCCCTTTGGATCATATGACCAAAGTAGGAGAGAGGAATTTTGGCCATTCTCGCTTCTAAGAAGCATTTTGGCTGTGCTTCCTCCAAGACAGATTTGCTCATTCTTCCAGCAATCCATGGTACATTCAGTATTCTTCACCAATACCACAATTCAAATGCATCAATTCTTCTTTGGTCTTCCTTATTCATTGTCTAACTCACATGCATATGAGGTGATTGAAAATACTATAGCTTTGATCAAGTGCACCTTAGTCTTCAAAGAGACATCTTTGATCTTGCTGTTGTTATGTGCCATCGAGTCGGCCCCAACTCATAGCGCTTTGATCTTAAACACTTTAAAAAAGTCTTTTGCAGCAGATTTGCCCAATGCAGTACATCCTTTGATTTCTTGACTGCTGCTTCCATGGACATTGATTGTGGATCCAAATAAAATGAAGAATTTGACAACTTCAATCTTTTCTCCATTTATCTTGATGTTGCTGTTGGCCCATTTGTAGGGAACTTTTTCTTTTTTCATGTAGAAATATAATCCATACTGAAGGCTGTAGTCTTTGATCTTTGTCAGTAAGTGCTCCAAGTCTTCTTCATTTCAGCAAGTGAGGTTGTGTCATCTACATATTGCAGGTTGTTCATGATTCTTCCTCCAATCCTGATGTCAAGTTCTTCTTCCTATACTATGGCTTCTTTGATTATTTGCTCAGCATACAGATTGAATAAATACAGTGACAGGATACAACCCTGATGCATACTTTTCCTGATTTTAAACCATTCAATATCTCTCTGTTCTGTTTGAATGACTGCCTCTTGGTCTATGTACAGATTCCTTATGAATGTGCTTAAGTGTTCTGGAATTCCTATTCTTTACAATGTTATCCATAAATTTGTTATGGTCCAAACATTTGAATACCTTTGCATAGTTAATAAAACACAGGTAAATATCTTTCTGGTATTCTCTGCTTTCAGCTAAGATGTGCCTGACATCAGCAATGATAACCCTCATTTCACATCCTCTTCTGAATCTGGCTTGGATTTCTGGCAGTTCCCTGTCGATGTACTGTTGCAACCATTTTTGAGTACTTATTAAGCAATGGAGGAGCTCTGGTAGCATAGCGCGTAAAAGGCACTTGAGTACTAACCAGAAGGCTGGTGGTTCAAACCCACCAGCCACTCCTCAGAAGAAAGATGGGGCAATCTATTTCCATAGTGATACTGCCTCGGAAACCCAAGGAGGGGTTGCTGAGTCAGGTCTGACTCGATGGCACATAACAACAACAACAACATTAAGCAATGGGTTTCGGTTTTTAGGTTGAAATTCTGATTCTATATCTCTAACACTGCCGTGACTGCTGTGTGTGTCTTGCCCTCTGCTTTTGACTCTGCTCTTTCTTTTTAAGGTACTTAATGTCTCTAAAAAGAGCTCTGGTGGTATAGTGGTTAAAACATTCAGCTGCTAGAAAAGGTCAGTGGTTTGAACCCAGCAGCTGCACCATGGGAGAAAGCTGAGGCAATCTACTTCTGTAAAGATTTACAGCCTTGGAAACCCTATGGGGCAGTTCTACTCTCCCCTAAAGGGTCTCTATGAGTTGGAATCAACTCGATGGCAGTGAGTTTTACCTCTTTAAGTTTCAGGGTTTTTTCATCTGTAGACGGGAGAGAATAATAGGTACTTGAAAATATTGTGGCGAGCATTAAAAGGCAGCTGGTTTAAGACTTAAAATGTACTCAATAAATGGTAACAATTATTATTGTAACCTACGGAGTGATGAAATAAATGTTAGATAATATATTAAAATATAGAAAATACATTTGTATAGTAAATACTATAGACACATAAGATTCTATTATGATATTTACTTATTATTTTTATTTTAACCATCTCAATCCATAGAAAGTTTTATTGGTTACATTGTTTCAAAACTCATTTTATATTTAAATCAAATTTTTAAATATTTAAATAAATTTATTTTAGCTCATTGGCATAAGAGCAGAGGTTATCACTTGTATTGGGAATGACCTTTTATGGCATATAATTTTAGAGGCTTGAAGATGGCTTTTCTAACTTAATATATTCCTTACTTGTAATGATGTCTGAAATCTTTCCAGAAGGTTTTCATTCTTATAGTTTAAGACTTTGAGATATGATACTATGCAAATTATTGAGAGTAATATTTATGAAGGAACTCTGGTGGCATGAGTAAGGCATTTGGCTGCTAACCAGAAAGTCAGTGGTTAAAATCCACCAGTCCCTCTGAAGGAGGAAGATAAAGGCAGTCTACTTCTGTTAAGATTTACAGCCTTGGAAATCCAGTGGGGGTTCCTATGGTTCAGAATCGACTTGATAGCAGTGGGTTTTTTGTGAGTTTTTTTTTTTTCTTTTTTGGCAATATTTATGTAAGGTGTTCTGACAGGACTTGTAGGTTGTTTAAAAAAAAAATAAGTTCCTGTTCCTGGAAACTTAAAACATATTTTAAAAAAAATAAAAACCAAACTCACTGCCATCAAGTCAGGAGAGTTTTCATTTTAAATATTGTGTTGGATTGGGTTCTCTAGAGAAACACAAAAACCAGCAAAGTGTATATATATATTTATA
>NW_006921598.1:16586861-16592601 GCF_000298275.1 Orycteropus afer afer
GGGAAACTCCCCTTGGACAGACCGGCCGCTCAGAACCCAGTCATGTGATCCATCATGGGAACCACCACTCACAACTGGAGTCCAGCCAAGTTGACACATCTTCAACTATCACAAATATCCTGTCTTGTTAACAGACTGCATGGATCAATTTTTGCTACAAAATATTGATTTTTGTATATAAAAGATATAAAAGTCCAATGGGAATTCAAATGGAAAACATAGAATAGCCAGTTGAAGGTAGGCATTCATGAGATTGTATGAGGATACTGGTGTCTGGACAGTAGTAACATCAATGAATAGAGACAATGGGCAAATATATCAGGAGATCAGAAGGGAACAGCAAGACTGATGCCACAATAATTATGATTAGTTAAGTATTTTATTCAGTGTCATTACCTCTCATGATGATTAAGGCAAATGTTCTCAGACATTTAGTGAGGAATATTTACCTTTAGTTTTCTGAGGTCTTGGGATCAGCGAGAGCACATGAGAGTGGACTTATTGTACATTGAGTGTGGATAGGATAGGTTGATGCTATCACCCATAATTTGAAAATCTGTGGTTTGTTGAGACCTGCCAGTAGAGTATAATCTATTGTTTGTGCTGCATTTAGTGTATCCCTGACACTATGTTCTATAAATGTTGTTGTTGTTGTTTGCCGTTGAGTCGGCCCCGACTCATAGCGACCCCTCCTTGGGTTTCCGAGGCAGTATCACTACGGAAGTAGGATTGCCCAACCTTCCTTTCGAGGAGTGGCTGGTGGGTTTGAACCATCAGCCTTCTGGTGAGCAGTCAGGTGCCTTAAGGCACTATGCTACCAGAGCTATAAATAGGAGCAGGAATTACAGCCATCTCATTTTATGCAACCTCTCCATGACTTCTCTGCTCTATCTTAATCTTTTAATGGCTACATAGTATTTCACAGCATCCATCTGTCTTAATTACTTTAACTATTGCCCTATTATTGGACATTATGTTTTCAAGTACTTTGTTAATACAATAATGCTTTCATGAACATTAATACCAAAACAAAACTCACTGCCTTCCAGTTGACTCTGACTCACAGTGACCCCTCCTTGGGTTTCCGAGGTGCTATCTCTATGGAAGTAGATTGCCCAATCTTCCTTCCGAGGGGTGGCTGGTGGGTTTGAACAGCCAGCCTTCTGGTTAGCAGTCAAGTGCCTTAGGCACTATGCTAGGAGAGCTCCCTGAACATTAATATAACTTTTAAAAAAGATTTACTGGGATATAATTTCTACATAATACCTCTTTTAGGTATACTATTGTATTAATTTGGGCACATGTATACAGTCTTGTAATTCTGAGTGGAATTATCATGATGCCCATGAGTTTTTCCAGGCCCTGTTGTAGACAATTCCTTTTCCATAGTCTTGATGCCACACAGCCACTGATCTGCTTTTCTGCTACTATACTTTTGCCTTTCTAAAATTTCTAAATGGAATCATATAATATGTAATCTTTTGTATTTAACTTCTTTCACAAAGCATGGTGGTATTGTTGTGTATCAGTAGTTTGTTCCTTTTTATTGATAATAGCATTCCTTTGTATTAACCAAACCAAAACCAAACTCACTGTCATCAAATCCATTCCAACTCTTAGAGGCCCCCATTGGGTTTTCAAGGCTATAAATCTTGACAGAAATAGGTTACGCCATCTTCCTCCTGTGGAACAGCTGGTGGATTTGAACTACTGACCTTCTGGTTAACAGCCAAATGCCTTACTCACTACGTCACCAGAGCTCCTTTCCTTTGTGTAGAGGTACAAAAGGTTGTCTATGCATTCATCAGTTAGTGGACATTTCCGTTGTTTTAAGTTTGGAGTTATGAACAAATTTATTATGAGCATCCAGGTACAGGTTTTTGTGTGGATATATTTTCATTTCTCTTATGTAAATAATTGAGTGGAATTACCAGATCAAATGGTAAATGTGTTCACCTTTATAAGAAATTGTCAGTTTTTTAAAGGGATTGTACAGTTTTGATTCCTACCAGCAATTTATGAGAGTTCCTGTTGCTCTTAATAGTCTCAAACACATGACTTTTCAGTCTTCTAAAAGTTTTGACCTATTCTACTGAATGTGTTATGGTATCTCCTTATGGTTTTCACTTTCATTTCTTTGATGACAAGTGATGTTGACTATCTTTATGTGTGCTTAATGTTTGTATGTATATCTTGTGAGGATTCTTAGTCTTTTGCCCATTTTTTTTTTGGGGGGGGCTGTTTATCTTATTGAGCTGTGAGAGTTCTTTATATATTCTAGATAGAAGTCAGATGTATGTTCAGCATTATTCTCAGCCTGTGGCTTGCCTCATCATTTTCTTAACAATGTCTTTTAAATACATGTTCTCAGGTAAATGATAACTAGTCTTCAAATAAAAGGACTTGACAGGACCATTTATCACACCGTTGTTTATCTTACTCGTTACTAGGATATGCACCTTGTTACTAGGATAGCTACCTGACTCACTGCAGCTGAGTCAGTTCAACTCATAGTGACCCCTCCCTGGGTTTCCTAGGAGGTATCTTTACGGAAGTAGATTGCCCAGTCTTCCTTCCAAGGAGTGGCTGGTGTGTTTGAACCACCAGCCTTCTGGTTCACAGTCAAATGCCTTAGGCACTATGCCAGTGCTTACTAATTGGCCGTATCCAAAGGAAAAGCAAATCCATATCTTTATGTTAATCTTTCTTTTTTTTTTTTTTTTAGAAAAGTAATTTATTTATTTTTATATTGTCATTTGGGCGAAAGTTTATAAAGCAAATTGATTTTCCATTCACCAATTCATACACATTTTGTTTTGTGACACTCATTGCCATCTCTACAACGTAACAGCACTTTTCCCACTTCCTCTCTGCATTTACCATTTTCCTGGACCTCTCCTTCCTATTCCTCCTTGCCTTTTGAGCTTTATCCCTGGGCAGTGCTATCCATTGACTCGTCTGGTAGATTGTTGTAATGAGTGTGTACCTCCCTGGTATTATCACTCAATTATAGGCCTGTCTACTGTTTTGCTGAAAGTTGAGCCACAGGAGTGGCTTCAGTTCTAGGCTTCAAGTTTTACAGTTTAGAGCCCACAGAAGCTAGGCCCTTATCCTCCCACAGAAACTGAGAGCCAGGGGAATTGTCTTCCTTACTGATTAATTTTAAAGAAATGGCTACTAAGCCCTTGAGGAGTCATTACTGGTTGTAAAACTGAACATTTATTGAGGCAAAACAAATATTTTGTAATTACAAGGTTTCTAAAGTAAATGCTCTAAGGAAAAGAAGAGGAGAGTCTCTTTCCCTTTTTGCATCGGGGAAAATTATATACACATTTTTTCCCTTTTGATTTGTAATTATCCTCGTATCATTCAGCACTACAAAGATAAAGTATAAGTCTTCTATTCACTTAAGTAAGTTAATGTTAAAACTATATCTCTAGTGATATTTTCATTGCCTTTATTGTAAAATAGGGATAAAGTCTTTTTAAGAGTACAAACTACTTTTTCAGCAATGATTTTAACTCTTGAGTGACACTAACTCAAACTTACGATTCTTCATTCTTTGAGGTGTTTAGGAATGTTACTAAAGTTATGTTTTTAATGAGATATTTTCTGTGTAACCTAAACAATATGTTCTACTTGATTGGAAAATGTTTAATTAGATTTTTAAGCAGATATTTCATGACTTTGTTGGATTATAGGTCTAATTGTGTCCAATTTCCATAGGTATCTTCTCCTAATGGATCTTCAAGATAGAAATGAAAAACTTTTTTATAGAGTGCTAATATCTGACATTGAGAAATTCATGCCAATTGTTTATACTCCAACTGTGGGTCTGGCTTGTCAGCAGTATAGCTTAGCATTTCGGAAGCCAAGGTATGTAAACTTTTATTTTAAATGAAACTTATTGTAATATATTTTTCAGTAAGATGCTTGTAGTAATTGAAATTGAAAAATAACTGAGGAATCAAATTAAAATTTGGAAATATCAAACCAATTCAAACTTCATTTAAAAGAATATTAAAGTATAAATGTATATACAACAGTTATCTCTGTAGATTTAGGATCATGGGACTTCTTTCTAAACCAATTTGGATTTCCCTTTATGGACAATGAACTTGTTATGTGCTTGCAAAGAAAAAAGTAATTGAACGTAATTAAAGTTGTTGAGATGTTATTATCATTATTGTGTATATATTTTAAAAGTTTAAAATTTCATATTTTACTGAAAATGAGGTATGTACTATTTTCTAAATTTAAAGTTGTCATTGCATTATTTTAAGGTAGCTGTTTTTAAAATTTTCCTTAAGTGAAATAGTCAACTTTAAAAATGCATGGAAGGTAGAATAAAATTTTTATAAATCCATAGCTTTATTTTATTCATTATGTTATTTTAAAATACTTTTTGAAACAGAACAATTGAAATAAATGAATAATAGTGCTTTTAACACAGCAAGAACAAAAGTTGAATATACCATAAGTAGCTATAAGTAGCTCTGAATTTAAAGATAAAAAAGATATTTGTACTGTACCTTTGTATCACAAATATAAGTGCCTAGGAAAGTCCTTTTTTTTGGAAGGAATATTTCAGAGGTGATATGTGAAAGTTAGATTAAAAATGTGGGTTTCACTTAGATGTATGATGCAGTGGTAATTATTTACCACACTTATGTCACTTCAACCATTATATAAAGAAAAGGATTAGATAAATATATTCAGATAGTCTGTTTAAAAAGGCATTAATATTACATATCTGTGCTGCATTTGTATAATGGCCATATTAAAAGTTTTTTTTTTTTTAATAGAAAGATAAGACTTAGAGTTTAGCTGGTAATTCTGAAGAATAATTATTCAGTTACATAAGGATATTATTGTTTAATTACATAAACAATACATATTCATTATTGAAAAACGAGAAAATACACACATGCAGAAGGAAGAAACGTTTTTTAAATACCTAAGGAACGCTGGTGGCACAGTGGTTAAAGCAGCTCAGCTAATAAACAAAATGTCAGTGGTTCAAACCCATCAGGACACTCTGTGGAAGAAAGATGTGGCAGTTTGCTTCCATAAGGATTTACAGCCCTGGAAAACCCTATGGGGGCAATTCTACCCTGTCCTATATGATTGCTGTGAGTTGGATTGATTCAACAGAATGGGTTTAGGGTTTTAATCCCATCATACCAAAAACCTTGATACTTGCAAATACATACTATTTTTCCTATAGAAGAAGGTGCCATACCATATAAAACTGTTTCTTATCTTACTATTTTCTCAGATTGTTGTTGTTGTTATGAGCTGTTGAGTCAGACCTGATTCACAGCAACCCCTTTCTCAGATTAGCATATCATAAATATTTGTCCATGTATATAAAATATATTCTGACATGAAGAAATTTAATAAAACATACATGTATAGAATAGACTTTTAAAATATAATTTAAGCATAATTATTGAAATTCTAACATTTCTTAGAGATATTGAGAATTAGAATAATAAGAAATATAAAAAATCTTAGTTCAAACAAGGTATTTATCTTCAAGTTGACATAGCAAACTCAATAGTAAAAATTATTTTTTGAGGACTTACTCTATACTAATGGGAGTTCTGGTAGCATAGTGCCTAAGGCACTTGACTGCTAAGGCTAACCAGGAGGCTGGCGGTTCAAACCCACCAGCCACTCCTCGGAAGGAAGGTTGGGCAATCCTACTTCCGTAGTGATAACTGCCTCGGAAACCCAA
>NW_006921598.1:16593746-16631512 GCF_000298275.1 Orycteropus afer afer
AAGGAGGGGTTGCTATGAGTCGGAACCAACTCGATGGCAGTGAGTTTGGTTTTGGTTTGGTGTGTGTGTGTGTGTGTGTATGTATATATAATATATATATGTATACACACACACACACACACACATACACACATATATATTTATATTTATATATATAAAACTAAAACTGCCAAATGTTTATTAAAGTTTTCCTACTGCAGCAGTACATATTCTAAGGCATTTAGAAGGTGAACAGGAGTGGAGTGATACGCCTCTTATTATATTTACTTTGTATATGGATTTGGTGGTAGAAAGTAAGAACATACTAAAGTTAAGGGTAATAGTGCTTTAAGTACTGAGCTTAATGAAGTTGCAGAAAGCATAGCTTTTGTTCTCATATTTTTAAATATATGTCTTAATGATACATTATTTTCTATGACTGTATGCTTATTTTTCAAGTATGACATTAAAATCTGGCTAAGTATCTAAAATACATTCTATATGAATAACTCAACACCCCACCAAGTAGGATGTTGGAATAGCCATTTATTGGTGTTGTGTAGAATTTCTTTTCTCCTTGGCCTAGAAACATTGTGTGAGTTTTGCAAGATCTCATGGATAATCAGTTTTAAGTATGTTGTTGCACTTACTTGGATTACCTTATTCCCATGTGTCCATAGCATTTTAGTTCTTGCAGCATTTCCAGTATTTGGTAGTGGAATGTGCTTATGACAACTACACCTAATTGTAGGTAATTTGCACATTGCAGTCTGATTTTTGGAAGCAAAGACTTTATCTTTCTATCTATTTATTTATTTATTTTTTCTGAATGCTGAGTTTCTGTGTTACTTAAATTACTGGAGTTCTGTGAACGCTTTCCTTTCTTTCTTTTTTTCTTTCTTTGGAAAAGCTTTGCACAGATGATGATGTAGGTATATGTAGAGGACAAGTAAAGCTGATTTACATAATTTTTGGGGAAATATTTCTACCCATTATATTTTACACTGCAATTGCCAAGAATCATCTCCCTTTCCTTTGAGTTCTTATTAACTGTATATTATTTTTTACCATGCATTTGACAATGAATCATATTCCTACTTTTGATATTTCTAATGTTCTATGAGTCGGGTTTGACTCGATGGCACATAACAACAACAACAACAACAATGTTCTATCAAGGGAACTCTGTAGCGTAGTGCCTAAGGCACTTGACTGCTAACCAGAAAGCTGGCGGTTCAAACCCACCAGCCACTCCTCGGAAGGAAGATGGGGCAATCTACTTCCATAGTGATACTGCCTTGGAAACCCAAGGAGGGGTCGCTGTGAGTCGGGTCCGACTCGATGGCACATAACAACAACAATGTTCTATGAAAGTATTCTTTATCTGTTTAGTTGGTATTTTACTATTCATTTACTCCCCATTGGACTGTGAGCTCCTAGAGATAAGGATTATATTTTGTAATTATTCTTATATTTCCTATGTTATTTGGTCTTAGCACCTGACTCTCAACTACCATCGAGTCAATTCCAATTCACAGCGACCCCCATTGGGTTTCTAAAGCTGTTAATCTTTATGGAAGCAGACTGCCCATCTTTCTTCTGTGGAGCAGTTGGTGGTTTGGAACCACCAGCCTTTTGTTAGCAGCCAAATGCCTTAACAACTACATCACCAGAGCTCCTTAGCACTTGACTAATGCTCCATTAATATGTGTTTGCTAACTCATAGAAACCGAAACTTAATATCATTCTATTCTTTCATTCATAAAAAAATTCAAAGTATTGATATGTTCTTTATTTTCCTACTGTTTAAGCATATTATTTCATAAATAATATAACAAATAACAATAATAATAATAACAAATTCTCATAAATAATAGATCTGAAAGAAATTATGTTCAGTCTGAAGAATTAGGCCATGAGAAAGTAAAAGTTTATTTGCTTTAAGGAGCTCTGATGGCACTGTGGTTAAGGCATTGGGCTGCTAACCAAAAGGCCATCGTTTAGAAACCATTAGCCTCTCCATCAGAGAAAGACCAGGCAGTCTGCTTCTGTAAAGATTTACAGCCTTGGAAACACTATGGGAGTCTATATGAGTCGGAATAGACTTGATGGGTGGTTTATAGATAATACAACTTTAAAATCTCATGCTCCTATCCCTTTAAACTACTCTTCTTTATACAGTGCATCACTGATTTTGATTTTAGCAAATATCTAAACCACTTTAGGATCTTTAAAAATATGTAGGAGACTTTTGAGAACCAAAGAATATTTTTGGCTCATAGCACTGGTTTACTTCCTAAGGTTTTTTTTTTTTTTTTTTTACTGCTTTATAATTTTCAGCATCTCTAGGAATTCTCTAAATATCAAGTAGTTGATGTTGAGAAAGCAACTAATCTCAAAATGCTTTCAGAAAAGTGATCATTTTAATGTTAAATGTTAAAAAAACCCTTTCACCATTTACCTCCAGTAATTAGCCTTTGATTTTGATTTGTACTTCCTCCAAAATATTCTTTATTTATCTCATTTCCCTTGGAATAGGATTAATATTTGCAGCAACCTTATTTTAAGATATGAGAAAAGAACTACATGGTGTACTTCTTTTTCAAAAACATTAAACAAGTTAGATGGAATGTCTGGATTAGTTTTGGTCTCTTAGCTATTGCCTCCATTTATATTTTTTAGGTAGAGGTAATTATTTGGAAAAAGTTGATTTGAGTTTATTATGTAGCTGTAGATGATAATGATTTCTTGAACTACTAATAAATTAGAATTAAGTTTTTTTTTTTTTTAGCAGGATGCATATTATATTTATGAAGACAGTTATGTGCCTTGTGCTAAATAGTAATGAGGTAAAGTATCTTATACGTTAAGTATTGGAAATTCAGCATATTCTTAGAATTAGTTTAAGATGCCAAACTATATTTTTTCCTAGGCAATCCTTAAGTAGGAAAAATTTAGGGAATGGAAAAAATGTAGACATGATCCAAATATCAATTCCTCACATCAAAATCTAGAGTGTTGTCTAAATTTATGCATAGGCATATAAATATTTTTTACCAAGGCAGTGAAACTTATCTCTTGCTGTATAATGCCTTAAGAAGTATAAAGTAACAGTTCATTGAATCTCCATATTCATCCAGAGACTTTAAATGTGCAAAACTTGAATGGAAATTTAAGTTTAGGATCCAAAAATAACTTTACTGCAATCTGTGTAGTACACCCAGGTGTTTTGATTTAAGTATACATGTAGCATATGGAGAATTAAGAAAAATTGCCAACTTTTCTCTCAGGTTGTTTTTATGAAATTGCATTAATTTGAACATTTTTTTCCATCTTCAAGAAGAGTCTATCTTTTTAAAGAGGCTTATAGATCTGTCTTCATTGCTAAAAATATAGATATTTTTCTTTTTTTAAGAGGAAGCAATAGTTTTTACAGTGTTTTACATCATTTACACAGATCACATCAGGAATACTGTGATTAGTTGGGATACTATGTTTTTGAAGAGATGTTAGCAAACTTGGGTGTATTAATAGCAGGGTGACTCTATCAGTGACAGTTATGGAATATTTGTTATATGAGAAAGAATTGGAGAAAATAAGAATGTTTAGCATAAACAAAGACATGAAAGGAGTAAAGTTAAGTCTTCAATTTTTTGAAATTTTTTCATGTAGAATAAAGTAGATACTTGCATGGTATAGCCTCAGGATGAAGAACTAAAATCAATGGATGGAAGTTATTACAGGGATGCAGATTGAACTTCTAAGTAAAGAAAGCTTATGTGATAATTTATCTGACATTGGAATAGACTTCTTTATTCCCCATCACTGGAAATATTTGAGTGATTTGGAAAATCATTGGTCTTAAATGTTATAGATGAGGTTCTTGCATTGGATGTTATTATAATCCAGTTGAATTCTAAGGTCATTATGAATTGAAAATTTTACAAATTTTGGAAAACAGCTTAAAAATTAATAAGTGCAAGGGTTTGAAATGTTTTCTAAGATAGTACTAGCCCATCATTTCAAGTAATGCTCCTTTCGAACTCAGAGAGGTCTATCACAGTTTTAAAAATTATTGAAAAAAATAGATTTTCAAACAGGAATTATTTTAAATATTTAAAATTATTTGATTACCCATCTAATCATACTTTCCACTCCATCCCCTAAACACACACACACAAACACATGTCAATTTACTTAGCTGTATCTTGGATATACATATTTTAGTTTCAATATTAATCTATGTGGATAAAAAGTCTGATTTTCTCATTTGAAATAATTACATCTTTCTGATTTAATTTTTTAATGTTGTATATTTTTTCAAGTATTTGTTTTTCTCAACATGCTTCTAAAGTCTCATTTATTTTCATATATTTTCCCTAACTTAGTTTCTGCTTAGTTAATGGAGGAATTATTAGGAATAATTTCCTCTGAGACAAATTTCCACACACACCCCTCCCCCGAGTCAGTAGATGAGAAGAAAGAGAAAGGTTAGAGTTTGCCTTATTTTCCTTTTCCACATCCTTCCCAGGTGTGCTTCTGAAAATTCACAGGTTTATTTTCATCAGTTTTCTTGACAAAATAATGTATACTTAATATGGCCTAACTGATGAAGATCAAAGACTGTATATAGTCTGCACCTCACCATAAAGGAAATGAAAATCCTCATAAATGGACCAATAAGCAACATCATGATAAATGGAGAAAAGATTGAAGTTGTCAAAGACTTCATATTACTTGGTTCTACAATCAATGCCAGTGGAAGCAGCAGTCAAGAAATCAGAGATGGTATTGCACTGGGCAAATCTGCTGCAAAAGACCTCTTTAAAGTGTTAAAGAGTAAAGATGTCTTCCAAGGCACACCTTGAAGACTAAGATGTGCCTGACCCAAGCTATGGTGTTTTCAGTAGCCTCATATGCATGTGAAAGCAGGACAGTGAATAAGGAAGACCAAAGAAAAATTGATGCTTTTGAATTGTTGTGTTGGTGAAGTATACTAAAAATACCATGGACTGCCAGAAGAATGAATAAATCTGACCTGGAAGTCAGCTGGAATGCTCCTTAGAAGCGAGAATGGCCAAACTTCGTCTCACCTACTTTGGTTGTCAGAAGGGACTGGCCCTGGAGAAGGGTATCATACTTGGTAAAGCAGAGGGGTTAGCAGAAAAGCAGAAGACCCTCAAAAAATGGATTGGTACTGTGGCTCCAGTGATGGGCTCAGGCATGACAAGGACTGTGGTAGTGGTAGTGTGGTTCAGGACTGGGCGGTGTTTTATTCGGCTATATACAGTGTCATTATGAGTTCGAGCCAACTCGATGGCACCTAACAACATTTCAAAACTGTTGGGTTATTTCATACCTAGGAAATTATATAGTATAAATTTTAAGGCTTTAAATTAAAGGTGTAAATGAAATTTAAATTGTAACAATACTATATATTTTATTCTATATGCTATAATTGGGAGTTCTGGTAGCATAGTGCCTAAGGCACTTGACTGCTAACCAGAAGGCTGGCGGTTCAAACCCACCAGCCACTCCTAGGAAGGAAGATGGGGCAATCTACTTCTGTAGTGATACTGCCTCGGAAACCCAAGGAGGGGTCGCTATGAGTCGGGTCGACTCGATGGCACATAACAACAACAACAACATGCTATAATCATTAGAGTAAACATTATAAAATACTTGATAGCATTCCAAATTATATAATTATCTAACTTAAATAAATAATGAAAGCTATTGAACCTTATTTCTTTGTAAGCAAATACATTTCTCTTTTAACAATATAACAGACATATTATGATTTGTGGTTAAATGAATGGCATGTATAATAATTTAGAAGATAACATATTTTATAAAAATAGTGCTGCTTTGTGAAATGAAACATTTTCACTATGAAACGATGTGATTTATTTTAAAAGCAGAAATGTGAAGTATATTATTTCCCTAATGGAGGAAATTAATATTTATTGACAATGTGCCAAATAAATGCCGTATGTCTCCTGAGTTCAGTGTTACCTTCAGATTCTTTCCAGTACTTTCTTGAGAGCTCTGTGATGGAAAATGCTTTGGATTTTTTTCTTTGTAGTTTATTGTGATTTGAGTGAACATTTACAGAGAAAAATGGTTTCCCAGTGTTTTGGATTTTAACTATCAGAACAACAATATGTTTATTTATGCTTAATTTGTGTACTCATACTAGTTTAAAAAATGAATAAATGAAGGAGCACTTACCTGAAATTATTTTTATATGCATTTTTCAGTTCACATTTATTTAGAAGCAATAGTTGAGGTGTGATATGTGGAGTTGGAGTCAATAAAGTTTTGGTAGTTATTGATTTTTAAAAAAATCATTTAAATCTATTCAGTATTGCTGAGGCAGTAAGTACCTGAGATGGAACATGAATTTGTGTTTTCTTCCTCCTAGTCCTGGTAGCGTAGTGCCTAAGGCACTTGACTGCTAACCAGAAGGCTGGCGGTTCAAACCCACCAGCCACTCCTCGGAAGGAAGGTTGGGCAATCTACTTCCCGTAGTGATACTGTGTCGGAAACCCAAGAATGGGTCGCTATGAGTCAGGTCTGACTTGACAGTGCATAACAACAACAGACCTCTTAGACAGGAGCTCTGGTGTTGTATTGGTTAAGGGATTTGGCTACTAACTAAAAGGTCAGTGATTCTAACCCACCAGCTGCTCTGCAGAAGATGGGGCAGTCTGCTTCCGTAAAGATTTCCAGCATTGGAAACCCAAAGGGGGTCACTAGGAGTTGGAATCGACTCAATGTCAGTGAGTTTGGTTTTTTTGAGAGGCACACTGGTGGCACAACGGTTAATGGCTTGGCTGCTGAGTGAAAGGTCAGTGGTTTAAAAACCCGCCAGTTGGTCCATAGGAGAAAGGTGTGGCAGTCTGCTTTAGTAAAGATTATAGCCTTGGAAACTCTATGGGGCAATTCTACTCTGCCTTACAGGGTTGGCCAATGTGAGGTGGCGTGAATTCAATGGCAATAGGTTTTTAGTTTTCTTAGAGTTGAGTCTTCTCAGATTGATTATATTTTCTACTTTGGTCTGAGTTTTTCAAAGAAACTCCACTCCAGCATGTAGCTTCTTAATCATTTCCTCATTGACTAATATGTGTTCTGATTTTTAAAAGCTAAAATGATAGCTTAATTTGTTCAATGAGATTATTTTCCCAAGCACTGGTGTTAAAATGTGAAGAATTTTATATACTGATTTTAAGAAGAGCTTAATCATAAATGATATTTCATGGGAAATGCTCTCTAATACGTTTTCACTTTTAAAAGTTTCTAACATTAATTAAGTTGTGGCACTAATTTAATTCAGACTTAGTTTTAGAAATTGTCAAATAATATTGTTGACCTCTCATTTCTTCCAGAAGGCCCTTGCTTTATTTGGTTCCCAACTCTACCATTTTTACAAAATCTTCTTGTTTATTCCCTTGTTTATTTCCTCTCTTTTTTCATTCCTTTAATAGAAATTTATTGGGTGTCTACTGCATACCAGTCACTTTATTAAGCATTGATTATAGGTAAATAAAAAACATATGTCCTGCCTTTGTGAAACTTACAAGTGACATTAGTAAACAGAAAAATGTGTGAGTGCAGCTTATGATGTTATAAAAGTAACTGAACAGGGCACACAATGATAAACAATAACAAGTGTAGTCAGGGATGTATGTGTCTCTCAGGAGATAGTATTTAAGCTGACACTTGAAGGATGAGGAGTCAGCTTATGAAACCAGAAAAAAAAAAGCATTTAAGGTAGATAGCGTGTTCAAAAGCTCTGGAAGTGGAGAGAGTAGCATGAGATGAGGTTTGACATAGGCAGGAGTCACACACAGGGTTTTGTGGCCATGGTAGATTTCCATTGTTATTCTTAATCCATTTGGGAAGCCACTAAAGCATTTGAAGCAGGAGAATGATAGCATTCAACTGAAGTTTTAAAAGATGTACCCTGGCTGTTTTGAGGACAGTAGAATGGAAATGAGGTAGAGCTAGAATAGGAATGGGAAAACCAATAAAAAGACTACTGCAGTGCTTGCTCCTATTCCATAAGTCCTAACACATGAGTGGACTTGATCCTCATGGTATGGAGCTAGGAAATCAAGCAAAGCTGAAAGCTAACACAACTGCCAATAGCAGTGACCAATTCACATAGTCATAACTCCACAGTCTCAGTCCTGTGGTGATGGCTGTCAGTAGAAGATAATTTGGATAATCAAACCTAGTTATCCAGACCTAGTATATTAACACTGAATATAAATATAGACCCAACTCAAACTCACTGCTGTCAAGTCGATTCTGACTCATAGTGACCCCCATCAGGTTTCCAAGGCAGTGAATCTTTACAGCAGTAGATTGCTCCATCTTCCTTCTGTGGAAGGGCTGGTGGGTTTCAGCTGCCAACCTTCTGGTTAGCAGTCAAATGCCTTAGGCACTGCAGAAGCAAGGGAAAAAGAAAATCTGATACATATAAATCTTGCAGGCCCAGTACAATTCCTTTTATTTATAACCCAAGTCACTCCTTATGATCTTATACTTTGCCCATTTGCACAAATTCTCTTCTTACCTCCAAGGAAGAGCCATGTTTTACCCCACTTCTGTTGTTCTTATGTGCTGTCGATTCGGACCTGACTCATAGCAACTTTGGGTTTCCAAGGTGCTATCACTACGGAAGTGGATTGCCCAACCCCCCTTCCAAGGAGTGTAAGTACTATTTATTTCATTTCTGTGCACCTATTTTTTTTTTTTATTAAAATATTATTATTCTGGGAATGGAGTTCCATAACCGTGCCTTCACATTTCAATCTCAGCTGGACCTTTTGCTCCATAGAAGTTAAACTCCAGCTGTGTTCTTGGCTCATCTCACTCTTGTGGTTACAAGAATATAAACACTCTACAGCCTTATCCTCCTTATCTCATATATTTCTCTTCATATCCCCTATAAATTCAATGGCTTAATATTTTTTCCCATGACTAAACCTAATACATTTCCTCTCTTCAATATAATTTATTTCCCTCTAAATCAGTACAACTAAGTTGCAGTGATCCATTCCACCCACTAAAATGTCGGTACTCTCTCAGGTTAAATTCTGGGTCCTATTTTCTCTTATTCATTTTTAACTCAAGAAACTCCAAGTCATTATCTCTAGCCCAGATGTCTTTTCCTGAGCTTAATATTCATATTTTTAACTATTAGGTAGTTCTTCTTGGATCTCCTACAACCACCTCCACAGATTCACTTCCCAGCCTAATATCCTCCTCAGTCAACTATCCTAGTCAGGCAACACCGCCCACTCAATATCTAACCCAGACACCTGGGAGATATTCAGGATTTCTTCCCCTTTTATCCCCTTTGGAGCTTTGTTAATTTTTCCCCTTAATTATCTATTGAGATTTCCTTTTCACTCAGTTTCCACTGCCACTTTTTAAAATACTGGTCCTTCTCATTTCTGTCCTAGACAGCTACCACATATTCATCTTTGAGAACTATCATTGAGAGTGATTTTTAGAAAGACATATTCACTTTCCTGATTGAAATCATTGAATAAGTGGCTCATTTCCTCCATGAAAAAAATCCAAGCTTCTTAACATGGCATTCAAGTACTTTTATAATGTGGCCCCCATCTTCACTGTTACTTCCTACTCTTCTCTCCTGGCACCGCATCCTCAGGTTTGTTGTTGTTGTGTGCCGTCGAGTCAGACCCGACTCATAGCGACCCCTCCTTGGGTTTCCAAGGTGGTATCACTGTGGAAGTAGATTGCCCAACCTTCCTTCTGAGGAGTGGCTGGTGGGTTTGAACCGCCAGCCTTCTGGTTAGCAATCAAGTGCCTTAGGCACTACGCTACCGGGCCCCCAAAGCCCCCTGAGCACTTTCATAGTTTATATCACACTGTCATGTAGTAACTGACTTTCTTTTCTATTTGAATTCACTTTTTTTTTTTTTTCTTTTTGAGGGCAATAACTCTGAATTATCAGTGCAGTGGTTAAGGCATTTGGCTGCTAACCAAGAGGTCAGCAGTTCAAACCCACCAGCTGCTCTTTGGAAGAAAGATGAGGTAGTCTGCTTCCGTGAACATTTACAGCCTTGGAAACCCCATAAGAGTGGCTATGAGTCAAAATTGACTCAATGGCAGTGAGTGTGAGTACCTCAGAGCTTAGCAGAGCTAGCACAGTCTTTGTCAAATGGATAAATGGACAAGAGAGCATGAATAAAGATTGTTTATACTCATATCCAATTTGTCAGCCTAGTATGTAATTAGGACCTGAAGAAACTTCATTTGAATCCCTGCCTTACTTCTTATTAACGGTGTGATCTTCAGTCTGTAACATAATTTCCTAGACTTTAGGTTCCCCATGTTTAATATGAGTATTGTTATACTGTATAAACAAGATTATCCCTCTTTAACCTATCTTGGTGTGTCTTTTGACAGGAGATACATTAGCAGAAGTTAAAAACTGATTTACCTAAAATTGAGGTGTACCCAAAGTTCTGAAATACCAAATTCTTATCTAATGAAGCAGCATTTTTTTCTAAATATTGAAACCTAGCTTGATACTATGATTACAGTAGTTATAATTAGAAAATAATTAGTTGTGATGCTATAAAATATACTGTACATTTAAAAATGTAAGAATGGAAAAGGATAGATATTATGACATCAACTAACATTCTTTTAGATTAAAAGATTTTAAAAACTGTATATAATTATAAATTATATATAATAAACATTATCAATAAAGATATTTCTAAGGCACTATGAAGTGAAGACTCATAAAAAATGACTGGAAAACCTTTTTTTCTAAGTATTCATAGAATAGGGGAGTTCTGGTGGCATAGCACCTAAGGCATTTGACTGCTAACGAGAAGGTTGGCAGTTCAAACCCACCAGCTGCTTCTTGGAAAGAAGGTTGGGCAATCTACTTTCATAGTGATACTGCCTCAGAAACCCAAGGAGGGGTCTCTATGAGTCAAATCCGACTCCATGGCAGTGAGTTTGGTTTGGTTTTTTGGTTTATTCATAGAATACAAAAGGAGTTAATGTGTTATTCTGCCTCATCACCAGTATATCATATTTGATATCTTCAAGCAAATAAATATTTCTGAAGACAGATGGAAAGTGTTAAGTCTGAACACTAATTTAAACTATATAATAAAGTTTCTCAGGTTACAAGGAATCCCTCATCCAGAAAAAATCCATTCAATATTGGTGAGCTTCCTTTTTCCCTAGAGAAGATGAACTTACTAGTTTTTTTCAGTAAGATAAATGAGATACTGATGTTGCAAACTGCTTTCTACAAAGATTATTTGCATACCAAATTTAACTTCTAATTTATTTTCTTACACTTAAAGACATTCCTAACAAGTGACTGTTGAAGTCTTGGAAATGGCAAAATGGTTCTTTGTTTATCAGTCTTCATTGTTTCTCGAGTAGCACAATAGAGACCAAAGTACACTAAATTTTGTGAAAAGCTGTATTAATGAAATTCTTCTATTAGTGACATAAATAAGGAAGTAATTTGAGCACAACACATTCTAAAGTATGTAACTCATTAACATGAGCAATGCCAAATGTTATATGGAACAGCTTTGTTCTTGCTTGTATTTGGAATGAGATACAATGTCCTTAAAAAGAAAAAAAAGGGAACGAGAGAAAGAGACAGATGGAGGAAGGAAGGAAATATCCCAGAGGATAGTCCTCTGCAGTCTATCCAGATAATACCACCAGGACTAAGGGGGGAAGAATTCCTTTGTGGTAGGAAAACAGATAAATAATGGAAATCTCTTTTATATATTAGGATAGTTCAGACAGTTTAAAAGTTAAAAAACTTTTATATGAAATATTCTATTGTACAAGTACTGCTGATTGATACCTTGAATTTGTAGATACTTCCTCGAATCCCATTCAAAACTAGGTGCCTTCTAATGGAATCCAATCTGTAGCAACCTCAGGTATGTCGGAGTGGAGCTGTGCCACATAGCGTTTTCAATGTCTGATTTTTGGAAGTAGATCACCATACCTTTCTTGGAGGCACCTCTGGGTGGATTCAAACCACCAACCTTCCAATTAGCAGCAGAGCACATTAACCGTTTCTACCACCCAGGGCCTCCCCTCCCTTGAGTGGACAAGTATTACAATCTGAGTAAACACCTCACAGAGATATATATATTTTTTCAAACAATAATACAAACTATCCTCAGTGAAGTTTTTTTTTTTTATTTTTTGCTGTGGTGAAATATATGTAACAAAATATTTCAATAATTTTTTTAAAAATTGTTTTTTTCAGTAAAGTTTATAAGCAAATTTTGTTCCCATTTGACATTTTCTATGCAAATTTCTCAACAGCATTAGTCGCATTTTCCACAATGTGTCAAAATTCTCTTTAATTGATTCTGGTTGTCTTGTTTCCAGTACTCTAGTAATCATCTTTGCTTTAGTGTAATTGTTGACCTTTTGGTCATTTCAACTACTTTTACATGTAGAATTCAGTGACTTTAATTACATTCACCATGTGAAGACTGTTTTTGATTTACTCATCTTGGTTTGGAAGTATTCATAACATTATATTCTGGGATTTTTTTAGGCTCCATGTAAGAGGGAAATGCCACTTAGAGAAGACTATTTTATTTTTTTTCACTAAAACTGCTATTGGAAACAATATCTAATATAAAAGCCCATTGATAAATTTCTCTTAAAATTAAAGAAATGCCTTTTTTTGGTTTCCCCATGCAGTGGTGTACTTCCTTTTGTTAGACTTAAGAGCTAATTGAGTTTTCACTGTTTGGCTTTGGCTAAATTTTAAGCTCAATTGCAGTTTTTTTTTTTTTTTCCAGCTGATTTTCTTTTCTTTTTTATCCACCCCCCCCCCCCCAGTATATTAATTTTCTTTAATGGCTGAGTCTTTCATGCCCATGCTTTAGACCCTCATTAGCCCTTTAGTTTCTTCCAGCCTAAATGGGAAGGACATGTCCTCTAAAAAATAACCCCAGTTACCTTATCGGGAGCTCTGGTAGCATAGTGCCTGAGGCACTTGACTGCTAAACAGAAGGCCGACTGTTCAAACCCACCAGCCACTCCTTGGAAGGAAGGTTGGGCAATCTACTTCCTTAGTGATACTGCCTCGGAAACCCAAGGAGGGGTTGCTGTGAGTCAGGTCTGACTTGACAGCAAATAACAACAACAACAACATGCTCAGGAAGGGAGCTCTGGTGGTGTAGTGCAAGAAATACTCTCAGAAATAACATACTTGAAAGAGTAACTGTGCTAATTCCATTAATGTGAGTGATTATCATTCTCTTTTCTCAACAGACATTCTTGATAGAAACAACTTCTTTTTCTTTCTGTTATTTCATGTCATACAGTAAATGGACCAGTGTATAGCACCACCGTTGAGAGAATTTGTCAGCTTTTAATAATGTTATGTGAAACAAAGAAAACCTTAATTTAATAGGAAAACAGTAAAAAATAACTTAAGAATTCATATGGTTAATCTTAAACATGATGAAAGCTGTATTTCTTCAATTCTAAAACATCATTGGTAATCTGTTATTGAAGAAGATGTATTCTAGGTATGTCAGTCAACTGATTTGTTTAAGAATTTTGTGGCCAGTTATGTTCAAGCTCATATCACAACAGGAGTGAGTGTTATTTAACACTGAACTTTTACATCATATAGGGAAATAAGATAGCATATCAGTCAACATCAGTGGAAACTAAAGTGTTTGATTATTACTATAGATCAGTGGTCCTCATACTGTTTTACTTGCAAACCCCTCAAGAGAATTTTGAAAATATGTACCCTTTGTTCTTTTTAACTTGATATCTAAAAAAAATTATCAAAATTTGAATAGTTTCAAAGATGTGTGTGTGTAAAATATAGACATAGTAAAACTTACATGAAACATTTTTTAAGTTAAAATAATATGAAGATTAACTATCAGAATAAATTTTTCATAAATTTGACAAAATATTATCTAATATCTAGTTGAATGATATTCCTCTTTTTAATGAATTTTTTATCTAGTATATCTAGAAATATTTAGTAGTTTGGAAAATTTTCACTTACATTTATAACATCACTAATACTTAACTGCTCTCAATTGTTTCAAGATTTCTTTCTTGCAGTTAACATTTTCTAATTACTGAGAATAGCTGGAAATATATGCTTTTCTTTATATAAGAAGAAAAAAGTCATTTTCAGTATATGATTCTTTTGCCTTTACTGAGTTTCTGCCATAAGAGCAAAGCCACCACCCCACTGATTTACGTTGTATATGGATTCAGAACCAAAATACCTTGATTCTAATGCCACAGTTCACTTGTAACAGGAATGTGTGGAAGATTGTGCAAGACAAGCCTCCCCATTTCCAGTAAAATCCTAAAAATTTTTGCACCATGTAAGAGAGCATTATAGTCAAATTCAGGATGGGTAATAAAATACCCTTCCTTTCTAAAACAGGAGAAAGTCTAGTGGAAAAGGAGACAGGGAATGGAGAACCTAGATTTGTTTTTGGAGAACCAGGCCAGGTCTTAGAGAAGACCAGTTTTAAGGAAGAGAGAGATGAAAGTGAAGGTCTGGAAAATTTATTACTAAAACTATTTATGCTTAGGGTAGGAAACACTGCCAAAATAAAATAAATTAAAAAAATAACTATTCGTGCTTTTGTACCACTGACAAGGCCTTCCCAAGCCATACTCCAATTTGAAGACTTTGAAAAATTTTAAGAAAACTTTTAAATATTTTTAAAAATCTACATGGATGTATTCATTCATTCTCTAATTTATTCATATATTATTAATGGAATGCTACTGCTGCATAACAAATTACCCCCAAATTTAGTGGTGGTATTCTCACTCAATTGAGTAGGTTGGCTGGGCTGAGTTAGGCAGTTCTTGCATAGGAACTCTCATAGAGTGTTCCAGTCAGAGAGTAGCTGGGTCTAGACTCATCTGTGTCTTGACTGGGCTAAATGTCCAAGGAGACATCTTCTCTTACCTTTCTCGTGTCTGGGCTGGGCTGGCCATAATAGCTGTGGAATGGCTGGCATCACTTTCTCTCCATCAGCCTCTCCTTGTGGCTAGGTTGAGCTTTCTCACAACATAACTGTCTTGGGACTGCACGAGCAAGTGCTCCAAGAGACAGGAAGTAGAAAGTGCTGGTTTCTTAAAAACTAGCTGGAAACTAGCACAGTGTTACTTCTGCCATATTCAATGAGGCAAAAGAGTTACTGAGTCAAGGAGAGGGGACGTAGACCCCACTTCTCTATGGAAAGAGTGTCAAGGAATTTGTAGCTGCCTTTAATATGCCTCAGCTACTATGTACAAAACACATCACAATTCCATAAATATAAAATGATGTTGATATAATGAGTAAAACAGATGGAATAGTTTGTCTCATGAAGCATCTAGTCTTATGACAGAGACAAACAATAAAGCAAGCAATTATTTTATCTAAGTTCAGAACCAAAGTCCCTGATTTACAACATATTCGAGTTACAATGAACTGTACTCAAAACCATCTGTTTATTTATTTATTTAAGGTACATCTTATTGTTAGTAAAGAAGCTCTGGTAATGGAGTGGTTAAAGTGTTGGGCTGCTAAACCAAAAGGTTGATGGTTTGACCCCATCAGCTGCTCTGTGGAAGAAAGGTGAGGCAGTCTGCTTCCATAAATAGTTACAACCTCAGAAACCCTATGGGGCAGTTCTGTTCCTACAGGGTCACTATGAGTTGAAATTGACTCAATGATAGTGGCTTTTAGTTTTTATTGTTAGTAATTTATACTACGTACAATGTTAAAATATATCTGTAAGCTAATACATAACATCTCCAACCCCCAAAGACAAATAAAGGTTGGATTTATAAAGATAATGATAATAAAAGGCAATAATAAGGAAAACTAAAAAAGAAAAAAAAAATGAAGTATTCAATTAACTTCAGAATCAATTTATGATAGAACTGACTTATGACATAGTCATTGGAACAGAAGCCTATTGAAAGTCGGCGACTATAAATACTGTGATAGGAACTTTCCTACTACAGGATGCTATGAGATTGTATAGAAGGAGTATCTATATAGTAGTAGATCTGAAATCCAGGCAAACTCCCCAAAGGCAGTAATCAGAGAACTCTTGTGAATCAAGTTAACATTGTTTATGTTTATCCTTTAATTACTGTTTTATTTATATGATAATAACACAGCTTAGCCTTTTGAAAGCAAATTTTTCACTTGTGAAACACTTAAAGGAAACTAGTGACAAATTTCCAGGGTTAAATTTGAGTTTGTGCACAGATTCAGGAATTATGGTTATTGGGGTAGGTCCAGTTTCTCAGGACCCAGCAGTGGCCACCTCCTCTAGAAAACCCTTTAGAAAAGTGGCCAGGCTTCAAAGGAATTTGCTTAAACTGTATTTGGCAGTATAGCTTACATTTTTTAATTGATGAATTTTCTTATCTGTGAAAAGGGGAAAAAAAATCTAGACTTCCAGTAAGAGGGAGGAATAGGCAGACAAGCGACACAGACCCTCTTCAACAAAGAAAAGAAAACCCAATTGGCAGAGGTACAGAAGATAATCCTGGAACCCTGAGCTTTGAAAGGAACTATACAGAAGTGGATTGGGCACCAACTAGTAGACAAACCTGAATGAAAACAGAACCTAAGAACAGGCTCTGTTTGCCAGGATCGGCGAGGACATACAAGAGGCTAACAAAGGAAAGGAGACAGGTGGTGAATGTATTAAGTGCTGTCAGCTAGTGAATAGAGGAGCACAGCACAGTACCCTGCCTGTATAGATAACATACAAAGAAAACAAAATTGTGAGCAAGTCACTCCAACATATGTTGTTGTTGTTGTTATGTGCTATCAAGTTGGCCCTGACTCATAGCGACCCCTCCTTGGATTGCTGAGGCAGTATCACTATGGAAGTAGATTGCCCAATCTTCCTTCCGAGGAGTGGCTGGTGGGTTTGAACCACCAGCCTTCTGGTTAGCAGTCAAGTACCTTAGGCACTATGCTACCAGAGCTCCCACTCCAACATATAATCACCAATTAAATATAAACACAAAAACGTCACAATGCCTGGGAGACAACAGAGCATCACAGTCCACACAAAGAAGCAAGATAAAGTAGGAGAAACAAGGGACCAGGATACAGACCCAAAACACATCCCTGAGGAAGACACAGCATTGGAACTCCCTGATAAAGAGTTCAAAAGAATTATATTTAGGTATCTTCAAAGGATTGAGAGATGGACCAAGGAAAACACAGACAAAACCTTAAAAGAATTTTGGAAGAAAATACAAGAACAAAATGACAAATGAAAAATTAGAAATGATTCTAAATCTACAGATAGAAATCCAGAAGATTAGTACTAAATTGTCAGAAATAGATAACACATTGAAATGGCAAAGGAGTAGAATTGATGCAATGGAAGACAGAATTAATGAGATTGAAGACAAATACTTGAATACTTCTTTGGAAAGGGATCAATCAAAAATGAGATCAAAACAAAATTAAGAAAGTCTAAGGTTCATGTGGGATACCATTAAAAGGAATAATCTGTGTGTCATTGGAATTCTAGAATAGAAAGAGAAAAATGAAACCACTGAGAAAATTTGCCCAAGATTTGTTGGAGGAGAACTGCCCTGATATGATGAAAGATGAGAATCTATCCATTCAGGAAGTCCAACAAACCCCAAACAGGATAGACCCCAAAAGAAAAACACCAAGACATATCATCATCAAACTCACCAAAACCAAAGACAAAGAAAGAATCATGAGAGCAGCATGGAAAAAAAGAAAAGTTACCTACAAGGGGCAACCAATAAGACTAAGCTTGGATTTCTCGACAGAAAACATGCAGGCAAGAAGAGAGTGGGATGGTATATAAAAAACACTGAAAGAAAAAAATTTCCAACCAAGAATTATGTACCCAGCAAAATTGTCCCTCAAATATGATACTGAAATTAGGACATTTCCAGATAAGCAGAAATTAAGGGAATTTGTTAAAACCAGACCAACCTTACAAGAGATGCTAAAGGGAACCCTTTGGATAGAGAACCAACAACAACTGACCATTAACACACATGATGATATAATCCAGAAACCAACCCAGCTATGGAAGTATCCAAAGTAAATAAGCCTGTTGTTGTTGTTATGTGCCGTCAAGTCGGCCCCGACTCATAGAGACCCCTCCTTGGGTTTCCAAGGCAGTATCACTACGGAAGTAGGATTGCCCAACCTTCCTTCCGAGGAGTACAAGATTATAAACAGGGAACCAGAGACACCAATGGACAAATGAGGACAACTACAAACCAAAAAGAGGGAAAAAATCTGTGTCGTTACAGAACTTCTAGATGGTAGGGAAGTCGAGACAATTACAAGATAGAATGGAATGTTCTAAACTTGGGAAGAAAACTATAAATCACAGAGTAATCTCAAAGAAAAATGATAAGCCTTCACATCCAAATAAAATAGAGGACCGGCATAAATATTCAGCAAATACTAAAACAATAGCAATGAAGGAAGTGATAACATGATTCATAAATAAAATGAGCTCAGCATAGAAAAGTATATGGAACAAACAAATCAACACAATGAAAAAGCACATGACAAAAATGACAGAAAACTCCACCTCAATACCAAAGGAATTAACAATCCAATTGAAAAATGGGCAGAAGACATGAATAGACAATTCACCAAGGAGAATATTCAGGTGGTCAGTTAATACATGAAAAGATGCCCACAATCATTGGCCATCAGAAAGATGTAAATCAAAACAACAATGAGATATGCTGTCTCACCCCAGCACTGATGGCAAGGTTCAATGAGATAGTAAATAACAAATGGTGGGGATGTGGAGAGATTGGGACTCTCATACACTGCTTGTGTGACTGTGAAGTGGCATAACCACTGTGGAAAGCAATATGGCGATTCCTTAGAAGTTGGAATTGGAGATACCATTTGACCCAGCAATCCCATTACTAGGTATATATCCTAGAGAGGTGAGAGCCAGGACAGGAACAGGTACATGCATGCTCATGTTCATCACAGCACTATTTACAATAGCAAAAAAGATGGAAACAATCCACGCCCATCAGCAGAAGAGTGCATGACCAAACTATGATACATACACATACTGGAAGGCTATGCAGCACTAAAGAATTATGGAGAGTGTGCAAAACACTGCATAATATGGATAAACTTGGAGGACATTATGCTGAGTGAAATAAGTAAATCACAGGACAAATACAGTATTAGTTCATTGTTGTGGAGGACAAGGATTCTGGATTTCTATCTGTAGATTTAGAGTCATTTCTAATTTTTCTAATTTTTCATTTATTTTGTCATTTTGTTTTGTTGTGGAGGAAAGGTTTATATATGGAGGGAAACTTTCTTTGTTGGTATCCAGGGGTGGGAGGAGAGGGGAGGGAACATTGTCAAAAAAAAAAAAAAAAATGCATTGACCCATGTCACTTTAGTTTTGTGTATTTCACTGTACATAAGCTATATTTCAATAAAATGCATGAAATAAATAAATAAATAAAATCTATCCAGAGACAATGCATATAAACAACAGTTTTTCCTTGCAGATTAATGCAGACTTGTTCCTACAATTCTCAGTACATGCACACTTGTGGATCTCTGTCAGTTTTCTAAGCATTAGAAAAAGAAATGAGACTAACTGCTTGAATGGTTTGAGCAATTAGTGTTGAGGGTAGATAAATTACTCTGCTAGAATACAGACTTCTTTAAGGTTAACAGATGATGTTTCTGTATACGTGTTTGTATGTGCTGTAAGAATGTCCATATAACCACAACTAACAGGGGGCAAAGTTATGATAACTTCTTAGGCACAGTCAACCACCCTGATGGAGTGAGTTGTTGGACCTGTGGGCTCGGGAACATAATCACAGGGAACATCAAGATCAATTGGCATAATACACTACACGAAAACATTGTTCTACATTCGACTTTGGTGAGTAGTGACTGGGGTTTTAAAAACTTGCAAGTGGCCATCTAGATGCAACAATGGGTTTTTCCTCATCCGGAACAAAGAAGAATGAAGAAAACCAAAGACACATGGAAACAGTTAGTCTAGGGAACTGGTGACTACGTGAACCTCAGCCTATATGACCATGAAACCAGAAAAACTAGATGGTGCCAGGCTACCACCATCAACTACTCGGAAAGGGCTTAGTACAGGAAATCCTGGATAGAGTGGGAGAACAATGCAGAACAAAACTCAAAATCATAAAAAAAAGACCAGATTTACTGGTCTGATAGAGTCTGCTAAGACCCCTGAGATTATGGCCCGTACTTACCCTTCATGTCTGGAATTGAACTCACTCCAGTGGCTTCCAGCCAAACAATAGACAGGCATATAGAGTGAACATTTACATCAGGTAGGTACACTCCTTAGGATGATCAACTATGGGAGAAGAGAAGGGCAATATTTGCACAGGGAGATAGCTCAGGGGGCAGGAATGCAGAGGAAAGAAGGACACAGGGAAGCAGTAACTACAGGGAAGAAGTAGGAAGAGAGCTGTTACATCATGGGGAATTATAGTTAATGTCATGAAACAAAAATGTATGAACTACTTGTATGGAAAATGAATTTGCTCTGTAAACTTTCACCCAAATCATGATAAAAAAAATTTTAAAAAGTGTCTACTATCAAAAAGAAAGAAAGAAAAGGATACAGACTTCCAAACCAAAGATCAGTAAGAGGAAAGATTTCTGTATAAATGTAGTGTTAAGGCTCTGGGATTTACTTCATTATCAATTTGAAAGGAACCTGAAAACAGAGCTTCAATTCAGAAGCTCTTGCTATCCAAAAATGCTTTTTATCAGAGAAAAGAGAATGAAAGAATTAGAATAAACTTTTGTCTGTTTATACCAGCAATAACATGATTAATGAATGTGGTTACATTAATGACAGAAATTCCTTAAAGATTTTAGACATAGAATCGTGAGCCAAAGTAGATAAATTTCATATAAACAACGGGAAATTTGAATGGTCTGAGTAAAGTGTTACATGTTGCATACACATAATTGAATTCTACTCTGTCTCTTTTGTCATTGCTGTTTCATGTCCTCATTGCCTTTGAGTTCTTGCATAAAAGCAGTGGCATTACTCTGGTGCAGTTCCACCACCAAGTTTCTCTATTATTTCCACTCTTGGATCCTGTTACAGAGTTTATGTTGGCCTTAGATATGACTTACATTCCATAGACATCAAATAACGTGGGAATGCTTTTATTTGCATTTCTAATAAATATTGATAAAATATATGTATTTTCGCTTAAAAGTGAGAAAAAAATATGACTTTTTTCCTTTACTTCATTGCTGTTATGTGTAATGTCAGGACGGAAAGCTGAAATATCAGCCTAGATGTGACACTAAGTAATTATTCTATTCTGATAGGTTGCTAACTCAAACAGGATGTGCACAAGGGATGCTTGGCAAATAATTGGTACTTATGCAATTGCTTTTTATGTATAGAAGTCTACTATTGTAAGGCTGTTTCTCTATTCCCATTACAGCTACTGCTTTGTAGCTCTGATTATTTTTTTAAATTTTCCACACTATATTGTCATTTTCATACAATTTCAGTCTTTTCTATCAGATATTTCTGGCATCTTTGCTACTACCTTCTTTTATGAAAGGGAGCTTAGAAGACACAATTATTACCTAAGGGATTAACACAAGGTAGGTAAGGTTGACTGTTTTTTTTTTCCTTAAAATGCTAAATTATGTTTATAAATTGAACTTGTTGTGCCTTTTCTTCTCTGTATATAAGAGCTTGCAATAATAATAATACAGATTGAGAAAGACCTGGATGTGTCAGCTACTTATTTCTTTAACTTCCACTATCATAGAAAAATATTAATATATCTTTCATAGTCTTCCTAAATTTATCTATTTTAATATTTAACAGCTTTTATAAAATGCAAATCTGAATCACTCATGTTTTATCTTTTTAGTCTTAATTACGATTTCTTAAAAGAATGATTCATATAGTTTTTATAATTATATTGTATTTAAAATTATTTTATTTTTCTCTTTCAGTCTTCTCTATGCAACCTTTTAAAATGTTTCTCTACAGCTTGACTTTTAAAACAGTTAATTATCTTTGCTGTTTTTCCAAGACCCTTTAAAAATTTTTTAATAATCAGTTTAAATATTATTATACCAAAATTAATTTAATTAGAAATACATGTTGTTGTTGTTATGTGCCGTCGAGTCGGACCCGACTCATAGCGACCCCTCTTTGGGTTTGTGAGGCAGTATCGCTATGGAAGTAGATTGCCCAACCTTCCTTCCGAGGAGTGGCTAGTGGGTTTGAACCGCCAGCCTACTGGTTAGTAGTCAAGTGCCTTAGGCACTACGCTATCAGAGCTCCCTAGAAATACATAGAGCTTTGATATAATTGGTCCTCAAGTTATAACATGAGAAATAACATATTCCTTACTCTCAAATTGTTGTTAAAAAAAAATGTAGCTTTTGTTGGCTTTCATTTCTCATAGTTTTTAAAAAATGAATGAAAAACCTCATACCACAGGATAATAAGAATTGAACTGTTTTTACTGAGTAGATTGATTCAACATTAGGAAATGTTTGTCTACTTGCTACATCTATAAGTTACAGAAAGTTAAATATAAGGCCCAAACACATATATTGCCTAAATAACAGAGAATAAGTATCTTGTTGTTGTGTGCTGTTGAGTCAAACCCAACTCATAGTAACCCCTCCTTGGGTTTCCGAGCTGGTATCGCTACGGAAGTAGATTGCCCAACCTTCCTTCCAAGGAGTGGCTGGTGGGTTTGAACCACCAGCCTTCTGGTTAGCAGTCAAGTGCTTTAGGCACTGTGTACCAGAGCTCCTATAGGGATCTTACCTCCCTTGAAATGATGACAACATTATCATGTATGTAAAAGGCACTTGCCATCTTTATAAAATTAGTGGCTACTGAGTTGACCAACTCATGGAGACCCCATTTGTGTCAGAATAGAACTGTTTTCCATGACTGATTTTTTGGAAGCCAACCGCCTTTCTTCCGTGTACTGGAACAGCCACCCTTTGAGGTGGCAGCTGAGCATGTTGGCCATTCACACCACCCAAGTCCTCCACATGTATTGGACAGGAAGCTACTGATTCAGACCAGTTAGCATGGCTTATAGTAGAAGTGTATGCCATTTTCTTTTAAAACAAAAAAAGGTTTTGTTCAATAATACTGTGACCATTACACAAGAAATGTCAGTTTACACTGAAGAATTGACAAAAAGGAAAAGTAGTCCATTTGTTATGCTTGATGTAACATTCTTAAAAATTAACACCATTATATAACAACAAATAATGTAACATTAATAATAAAACATTTTTTTTTATCTCAGAAAATTCAAAATCAGAGTGGATGTTTCTCTTGTATTTTTGCTGGTTTCTAGCATTTTATCTTGTCTGTAGCAAATGAAATATAAATATGTGCCAAATGATAGAATGATTATCTGAATTTCACTCTTTATGTCCATGCCATTTGTATTAGTTTTCTATTGCTGTGGAATAAATTAACACAGACATGGTAACTTTAAACAACATCCATAAATTAGCTTGCAGTTGCTGTGTAAGTTAGGCTGGGTTTTTTGCTCAGGGTGTCACAAAGCTGAAACCAAGGTGTCAGCCAGAATGATTTCTTGTCTGGAGTCTCTGCAGAAAAATCTACTTCTACAGTCATTCTTGTTGTTGACAGAATTCAATATTTTGAAGTTGTAGATCTGAGGTCTCCAATTCCCTGCTGGCTGTCAGTCAGGGGAAGCTCACAGCTCCTAGTGGTTGCTTGCATTTCCTGTTACTTGGTTCCTTGCATCTTTAAAGGAACTCTGGTAACATAGTGCCTAAAGCATTTGACTGCTAACCAGAAGGCTGGCAGTTCAAACCCACCAGCCACTCCTCAGAAGGAAGACTGGGCAATCTACTTCCATAGTGATACTGCCTCAGAAACCCAAGGAGGGGTCGCTATGGGTCAAGTTTGACTTGATGGCAGTGAGTTTGGTTTCTTTGGTTTCCATCTTTAAAACAGCAATGGTGCACTGAGTATTTCTCACACTTTGAACCTCTGGCTTCTCCTTCTGTGACAACCTGGAGAAAATATTCTGCTTTTAAAATGCTCAGATCACCCAGATAATCTTCCTATTTTAAGGTTAACTGTGAGGCAGGATCAACTTGATAGCACTGGGACATAATATAACGATCAAAGGGTGAATGGAATAAGAGGATATGACCATAATAAGTACCTATGCACACAATGAAAGGGCCCCAAAATACATAAATCAAACTTTAACAGAATTGAAAAGAGACGTTGATCTTCACACTAATAGTAGTTGTGTTGTTGTTGTATGTGCCGTGGAGTTGGACCTGACTCATAGCGACCTCTCCTTCAGTTTCCAAGGCAGTATCACTACAGAATTAGATTGCCTAACCTTCCTTCCGAGGAGTGGCTGGTGGGTTTGAACCACCAGCCTTCTGATTAGCAGTCAAGTGCCTTAGGCACTACACTACCAGAGCTCCTATATATTTCTATATTAGTCTTTATTGGTATTCAGTCATAAGGATGCCACCTGCCCCTGAAGCCTGCACCTTCCACTGGGTCCCTCCTTACCCATAAACTCTGCTCATCCCAGTTTTTTATTTCTAAGTAATACCAGACTTTAGACTGAACCATTTAAATAGCCTTAGTTACCTTTCTTCCAAATCTGGTGTGATCTCATGAATTGTGATTCTTCCTTATATCTAGTAGCTTTTGAGCTGTCAATTGGTTCTCTCATTCTTTCTTAAATCCTTAGTGTTATTAAGATCTATAATCTGTTGCCCAGTGTTAACACTGAAATTGATCTGAAATTGCTGATCTCTAGGTCAACAACAACAGGTCCTTAAGTGCTCCAAATCCTAGAACAGGGTATGGCTTTGATTCTTGCCACCTCTGTTCATTTCCTAGGACTGCTATAATAAACTATCACAAACTGGGTGGCTTAAAAGAACAGAAATTTAGGGCTTGCAGTTCTGAAAACTAAAAGTCCAAAATCAGGACATCAGCCATACTGATTCTTTCTGAGCCTTTTTCCTAGCTTCTGGTTACAGCTGTAGATCTTTGGTATTCCTTGACTTATGGATACATTATTCCAGTATCTACTTCTGTCTTCACATGGCTGTTTTCCCTCTGTACCTCTCTTCCCATTTTATAAGGGCAGAACTTGTATTGGATTCTGACCCACCCTACTCCAGTATGACCTCATGTTAACTGATAACCTCTTGAAGACTCTATTTCCAAATAAGGTCATAGTCACATGTACCATGGATTAGTACAATTCAATCCATAAGAGTACCCTTTCCCAGGGAATTTGCACCTAAATCTGGATTTCTTCTGTCCTTTACTCAAAAGATCCTTAAAATTCTATTACTGACCACTTAGCTCCTGAAGGTTCTCCATCCCACATTTTTGCTACAATCACATCTGAACTATATTGTTTCTCCTTGTTTCTTTCCTGGTTCCTTCTTTTCTTTCTATTAGAAATAATTACTGGCTTTAAGAGCTCATAATCTAGTAGGACAGACATATAAGAAAACAAACAATTATATGATAGGTGATCAGTGTTACGATAGAGAAAAACAGCAAGTTGCTATGGATTACAGAGAGATTCCAAACTCAGTTTGAGAAGATAAGTTAGGAAATATGTCCAAGAAGTGGTAACATTAGAACTTTGATGAGTAATAAGAAGCTAATCTAGCAGTGAAGTTGAGCTGCAGAAATCAGAGGGATGCCTACGTGAATCCTCTAAAATCACGTAGAGCTGGAAACTACACATTTCTCAAGCTGATTTAATTCCAGGAGCAAGGGTGGACCAACAAATGGGAAGTAAATTCAAAGGATCAGAATGAAGAAGAATGGACCTTGAAAATGAGTCCAAGGATGGAGCAAAACAAGGAGGCCGTAGGCTGTTATTATGCATTAGGGTGAAAAAAAAGAGAAAAGTTAAGCATTTGAGCCTGGAGAACACCATTTAAGGTAAGCAGAAACAAAGGAGACTGAAGAAGACTAAGGAGTAGTTAGAAAGTGTCAGTTTCAGGAGAAACTGGGCTAAAGGAGGGAAACACTAACATTTTATTTATTCACTAATACTGTGAGTAAGAAAAGAAAGAGTAGAGATGAAAGGAAGTTTATACATGAGTAGCTAGAAATTAAGGGTCCTTATTTTCTTTTTGCAGTAAAAAAAAAGTGTGCTAATCTAGTAAGAGTGGAGAGTGGTGGGAGTTGGGTGCAGGGGACTGAAGTAGGGCTTATGGATAATTTAAAAATAGGTAATAGGAAGGTTCTTGAAGTCAGTTGAGTTGTGAGGGCCTAGCTGGCATTGGAGAGACCATGATGTTTTAATGGATTTAACATGCCTGGTTGAGTGTCTTTCTTGTGTATCCCTCTGAAGACTTCTTAGAGAAAGTTTCAAGGTCTTGGGCTAGGTAATTAAAGGATGACCTCAGGACAGACATCTTAGTCCAGAAAGTGGGGAAGTGCTCAACAGCACTACAAAGACATAGAAGCCAACTTAAGGGGGCTCCCACTGGCTGAATCTGGGACAGTTTGGACAGTAAGATTAATTTTAGTAATATATTAAAACCTACTGAATAAAATGGAAAACTGTGAGGCCATATTGATATGAATAGGTATATGAACAAATTGAAAATGTGATGAATAGGGTATTTACACAGTTTCAAGGAATCCTTCCACAAAATACTTTTAAGGAAAAAGGAAAAAGAGTAAAATTGTAATGGAGAAGACTGATAGATATTAGTCAAGTGATCAAAATGAGCTGTTCAGTAATGGGACAACTAGAAACTGTTGCCACCTGATTGGGCACAAATGCGAAGAAACTATTATCATCATGTCTGTGATATTCCTGACAAAGATAATTAATTTGAATCTATTCATGAAGAAACACCAGATAAAGCCAAATGAAGGGACATTGTGCAAAAACAGTGACTTGTAACAATGTATTCAAAAGTATTAAGGGAATGAAAGTCAAGGAAAGACTAAGGAAGTACTCCAGATTGAACCGGACCAAAGAGACATGACAATTAAATGCAACATGGAATTTTGAACTGGATTCTTTTGTTAGGAAGGGCATCATTTGGACAACTGGTAAATCATAAATAGTATCTCAGGATTATATGGTAGTAATGTTATCAATATTCATTTCCTGATAGTGATTTTGTAGGAGAATGCTTTTGTTTATAGAAATTATTTGATGATGATGAGACATCATGTTGGTACTTATTCTCAGGAAAAATAATTCTTTGTAATGTACCATTGCAATTTTTTTATAAGTTAGAAATTATTATTATTTTTTTTTTTTTAAAAAAAAAGAATGCTTCTAACTATTTAATGCAGGAATTGATAATATTGGTCAAAGCTTCTTAAATTGTCTGCCCTTGACCTCCCTTGGGTTTGAAAACACTGTTTATTATTGTTTTCTCAAAGACTCTTCTTAATAATCCTCTGCTTTTGTGCACTAATTTTTAATGCTTGACTTTTCTTTTTCTCTATAGTCTCTTTCAGTACTCCTTTTAGTTCTAGGCATATGACTCCTAACTTTATGTCTATCCTAGCTAGCTCCTGATATTTAAACCTACATTTTACCTGAAGTTAGCTTTCTTTAGTACTTCTTTTCCCATCAACCCAAACCTTCTGGTATAACTCAACTTTGGGTTAACTTCCAAGGCTCACTATTATATAGTTATGAAAAATATTACTCACAAATAGGCATTAGTGAGCAAATAATAAATATTTATTATCTCAGAAGATATTAAAATCAGTTTCTATACTCAAAGAGTGGATTATTAAAGAAAACTTGTGTCCTTCACTGGGCCAAGGGCAGGGTCTTGAACCCATTTTCTACTAGAGAGAAAAGTGCTAGGGAAGATTATGGTATCTTTTATGTATACTAATTAGTGCAGCTACAGTGTGGGAGGCTTTCTACAGTGGGTGTGAATAACACAAATGGATGCAAATTATTGATAACTTATTACTTTGTTATGCAATATTGCAAAGGGGTCTTTGAGAGGTTTGATAGTGCTTTTCTTTTTTCTTAAAGAATACTACGCTTAAATTATCCCAGACAAAAATATAGTCTAGTTACAATAGAAAGTTGCATGCTAGGAAGTGAACTCCATTTTGATATAAAATAAGCTTCATTAGGGATGTTGTCTGAGAAAACATGAAGAAGTAAGAATGCTACCTCATCCTCTAAATCTGTTTTCAGAGTAGAATATGTACAGTGGTAGAGGTTATGAAAAAAGTTAGAACTAAATAACAAAAATATAACCAACATTTAAAAATATAATCCACATTTAAAAAGTTCTGTGGCACTGTGTTTAAGGCATTTGTTTGCTAATCAAAAGGGCGGCAGTTAGTACCCATCAGCACTCCATGGGAGAAAGATGAGGCAGTCTGCTTCTGTAAAGATTTGCAGACTTGGAAACTCTATGGGCATCACTATGTTGTTGTTGTTGTTATGTGCCGTCAAGTCGGCCCCGACTCATAGCGACCCCTCCTTGGGTTTCCGAGGCAGTATCACTACGGAAGTAGGATTGCCCAACCTTCCTTCCGAGGAGTGGCTGGTGGGTTTGAACCGCCAGCCATCTGGTTAGCAGGCAAGTGTCTTAGCCACTATGCTACCAGAGCTCCCGGGCATCACTATGAGTCGGTATTAACTCAATGGTAGTAGATAACAAGAAATAACACAAAAATATTATTTTTGATTGTCATGTTTCACATATTTTTAATAAAAGCAAAAATAAATTGAGCAGGAACATGGAATGAGAAGTGGTTATTGTAATTCCATTCTTTTAAAAATATTATTGGTAAATAATTTTTTTGTCTAAACTTTCCATCTGATGACAAGATACACACACACATTTAATGTTGATGATTAATGTCTTATATCCAACATTATACCAGCAAGTATGAGTCCTTTCTGTGCTGAAGCATTTTGACCATCTAATTGAGCTTCAGATAATGGAGACATTCCAGGAACTATTGAAAATAACGCTCTCAAAATATTTGAGTTTGGTGGGATATTACAGATGCTTCATTTGTTGAGCTCTCTCCAAAAGTAAGCATTTTTACCACAAATGAATCTCTACACAGTGCAAGAGAATACAAGTGGACAGGTGGCTCTTTGAATGAAGCTGAACTCAGATCTTTGTATAATAAAAAGCTTGGCATTTACTTGGTGCTAATTTTGGTATTATTCATTGTCCCTTTCTTTCTTTCTTTTTAATAAAAAAGGTACTATTCCCTAAGATCAGGAAACTTTGAGAAATGTTATTTTGAAATGTTACTTTGAGAAGTATTACTTAATGGTATATTGCCAAAAACATTTTAGGTAATTCTCCAAAAGTACCTTCTTTAAAAAATGCAAAGCTCTTTTATTTTAATTTCACAATTATTTCTTGAGACTTTGCTGATTGTATAGGAGCAAGTTTGATATGAGGGGGATCCAAAAGAAATACTTATAAGCAGTTTGTAATAATTTAAGAGAAGCTAAATAAATCCATACAGAGCAGCAAGAAACATAGAAAAGTGTATAGTTTAGTGCCAGCTTCATAAATTAATATTCTTTTTGACTCAATCAGTAATCTTCCTTTAGCACTTATTACCATAATATAAATTTTGGTACTTAATTGTTGTTGTTATGTGCCATTGAGTCATACCCGACTCATAGCAACCCCTCCTTGGGTTTCCAAGGTGGTATCACTACGGAAGCAGATTGCCCAACCTTCCTTCCCAGGAGTGGCTGGTGGGTTTGAACCGCCAGCCTTCTGGTTAACAGTCAAGTGCCTTAGGCATTAAGCCAGTGTTTCTTTTGTGTTTTCTGTGCTTTAAAAGCACCTGATTATAGAAGCTTTATTCTTCTAGTACTGAAGTCAGTACATATTATTGAACACATACTACATACCATCACACTTACAGTAGGGTTATGAAAATAAGCAAAATGGAGTTTCTGCCCTTTAGGAACTTATTACTTTGAGTATATATGTGTACTGGGTTGGCTGTTGGCAGGGTGGAGACAGACTTTAAACCTATCAACAAATAAATAAGATAATTTCAGATACTTATAAGTATTACAAAGATGAGAAAAAAATGTTGGGTTGGAGAATACACGAGTCATTGGAAGAGTTTTGCTATGAAGAGAAAAGAGTAGTGGGGAAATAGTTGGTGAAGACTGTAAGGTTAAAGGAGAGTTTCATCATTTTGCTTGTTGTTACTGTTTTTCCATGCCAATAAGAATATCTCGTAGAGAAAATGATGGTGCAGGAGAGTAATGGGATAACTACAGGCGTGAGGGCTTCAAGAAGCTGAGACGGGATGGAATAGCATCCAGAGCCTAATGATATGGAAATTTCTTCTACTAGAACGAGAGGGAAGATGGAGAATTTACAGTTAAATTAGTAGAATTTATGTTAGAAAAATGGGATAGTTTTTACCCTGTTACCATCTATTCTGTTTGGAATTTGAGATTAGACTATCAACCAAGAGTGAGGGGGACAGATGTGGGAGATGTAAAGGGAATGAGAAGGTGTGCAGGATACTCTTGGAGAGTAGGTACGCTGAATTTACTAGGAGATCTTATTAATATTTTTTATTAGAAATGAGTGCCTATTTGAGATTTGTAGACATAAATAAGAATGAATCTTACCATCATTATTCTGTGGATTTTCCGTAATAATACTTAACAATACTTTGACCATCTAATAGCAATAAGCATACCTACTACTTAGATTGTGGTCTTGAAATACCACTTTCTGCTAAAAGAAACCAGGACTTTTTTTGAAAAATGTCTTACTTCAAGTCTGGGATAGAAAATATACAAGACAAACCAGGATTATCTTGTCATAACAGAGAGCAAGGAAGCTATCAAAGACTAATATAACTGTTGCCATTGAGTCAATTCCAACTCATAGCAACCCTATAGGAAAGAGTAGAACTGCCTTATAGGATTTCCAAGGTTGTAAATCATTATGGAAGCAGACTACTTCATCTTTCTCCTGTGGAGTGGCTGGTGGGTTAAAATTGCTGACCTTTTGATTAGCAGCTGAATGCTTTATTCCTGTGCCACCAGAGCTTTAAAAAGTGGTGGTTCAAACCCACTAGCTACTCCTCGGAAGGAATGTTGGGCAATCTACTTCCGTAGTGATACCACCTCAGAAACCCAAGGAGAGGTCGCTATGAGTCAGGGCCGACTCAACGGCACATAACAACAATAACAACATGTTAAAAAAAAAAAACCTCACTGCCATCAAGTCGATTCTGACTCATAGCAACCCTCTCTGGGTTTCTGAGGTGGTAAATCTTTATGAAAGTAGATTGCCAAATTTTCCTTCAGTGGAGTGGCTATTGAGTTTGAACCACCATCCTTCTGGTTAGCAGTCAAATGCCTTAGGCACTGCACCACCAGAGCTCCTTTTAAAAAAAAAAAAACAACTACTATACTGATGTCAAAAGGACTCAGGTGCCAATCTGAAGTATCTTCCACCAGCTAAAGATGTCTCCTTAACGACTAAAGTGTGACTAATCCAAGCCATAGGAGCTCTGGTGGCATAGTACCTAAGGCATTTGACTGCAACCAGAAGGAGTGACCACCACTCCTCAGAAGGAAAGTTGGGCAATCTACTTCTGTAGTGGTACTGCCTTAGGTAACCCAAGGAGCGGTCACTGTGAATCGGATCCAACTCCATGGCAATGAGTTTGTTTTTTTTTTAAAAAAACCCAAGCCATAGTATTTTCAATTGCCTATTAAGCATATGAGAGCTAGACAATGAATAAGGAAGACCGAAGAAGAGTTGATGCTTTTGAATTGTGGTATTAGTGAAGAATACGGAAAGTACCATGGACTGCTAAAAACAAAAAAAAACAAGCTAAACTCACTCCTGTCGAGTCAGATCCAACTCATAGTGACTCCTCTTTGGGTTTCCTAGACAGTATCACTACAGAAGTAGATTGCCCAACCTTCCTTCCGAGGAGTGGCTGGTGGGTTTGAACCACCAGCCTTCTGGTTAGCAGTCAAATGCCTTAGGCACTACACCACTAGAGCTAACAAATTTGCCCTGGAAAAAGTGCAGCCAGAATGCTCCTTGGAAGTGAGAATGGCCAGAATTCATCTTGCCTATCTTGGTCATGTTGTCAGAAGGGACCATTCCCTGGAGAAGCATGACATGCTTGGTAAAATGGAGGGTCAACGAAAAAGGAGAAGGGCCTCAATGAGATGTATTGACACAGTGACTGCAATGATGGGCTCAGGTATAGAAAGGATTTTGAGGCTGGCAAGGGACTAGGCAGTATTTTGTTCTGTTGTTCATGTGGTTGCTATGAGTCTGAGACAACTTGACGGCAGCTAACAGCAACAACCAAGGTGGGACAGGTTTAAGTCTCAATAAGGAAAATAATTGATGGATGGGAAAATATAAATTATGTTCTAAGAACAAAAGCAACTAATTAGAAATCCTTTAAGGACTTTAGTAAGTCAGGTCCTTATTTTCAAAACTGATGAGAGAAAGAATCAAGCATTTATCTTTTTCCTATATCATCTGTAGGAGGTCTGGTAGCATAGTGCCTAAGGCACTTGACTGCTAACCAGGAGGCTGGCAGTTCAAACCCACCAGCCACTCCTTGGAAGGAAGGTTGGGCAATCCTACTTCTGTAGTGATAACTGCCTCGGAAACCCAAGGAGGGGTCGCTATGAGTCGGGGCCGACTCGACGGCAAATAACAACAACAACAACAATATCGTCTGTACCATTAGATAACCAAATAAATGGTAGATGTGACAAAGTTTCTCCATAGAAAAGTGTTGCAGCAAATAAAGAAAGAATAATAGAATTAATGAATTTAAATATTAAGCATAAACAACTGCCAACATCACAAAAAAAGATGCTAAAGGAACTGCCAGATATCATATATTCTGATAAAAGAATATAAGGAGCCTTGGTGGCACAGTGGTTAAGTGCTTGGCTGCTAACTGGGAGACTGGTAGTTCGAACCAGTCAGCCGCTCAGTGGAAGAAAGGTGTGACAGAGTGCTCCAGTAAGGATTTACAGCCTTGGAAACCATATCGGGCAGTTCTACTCTGTCCTATGCAGTTGCTATGAGTTGGAATTCCATGTGATGGCAGTGGATTTGGTTTGAATTTGGGATAAAGGATATAACATCACTCATGAAGCGTTTGTCTGAAAAGTTGAAAATGAGCCTGATCAAACCCCTACATTCAACTACCAATTTCCCAGTTAAACATGTGGATGCTTCTGGTTGGTTGGGCAAGTTTCTCTCTGCTTCAATGGACATCATATAGAAGAATTTTAATTCTTCTTAATTCTTAATTCTTTATTAAGCTGTACATTTACAGCTTCAGTGTGCCAGCCTCAATGTGATTTTCTGTATTTGACTAATATTAAATAACACTGAAGTAAACTTTTAAGTGAGGTTAAGATATTTAAAATTTTATTATTTTTATTATAAAGTGATTTATTAGATTTTCATAGGAAGTATGTGTGTCAGGCAGGGAGTATTTAAGATTTCAATTGAGAGTCTAAACAACAGAGTTACAAATAGTAACTAAAACCACAAATCCAATAATCAAGTAAGTTCAACATGAAAGGACAACTCAGCATTTGTCACTCACGTTAGCTATCTCCATCACACTGTGTATATGTAATAAGTGGACTGACTGTACCCTGAAAATGCCTGTTTACATATGCTTCATACTGTTTTTCAAAGAACTTTTACATATATTATTTAATGAAAGATGATAAATGAATGCATGAGTGGAATTGATAATGGTATTTAAGTTCTTGGTGTATAAAAACTGAATGTTTCTTTAATTTAAATTTATTTAAGAATCTGTAATAGAAAAATAAGCTGCCCTTTATTATAATTGTCAATATAGTCTTTAAAGTAATTGCTCCTTAATTTATATAATGTTAATTCTACTTTATTTGAAGAAATAATTTTCACTAGTATTAGTAAAAATGGAAATATATTAATTTAGAAATTGTTTAATGTTTATGAATTTTTTAAATGGTTGACAGGTTTTGAAGTAACTGAAAATTACTCCTTTTTTCTCCCAGAGGTCTCTTTATTAGCATCCATGATAAAGGGCACATTGCTTCAATTCTTAATGCATGGCCGGAAAATGTCATCAAAGTAAGTTATCAGTTTTTCTACTATGGCAAATTTGTTCATTTTCCTGCCCCATAAGACAGTTTCAAACATATTGACAGTATCAGGTAGCATGGCTTGTCTAGTGATGTCACGTATTATATCCCTTTGATGTTTGCAAGGAAGATTAACTTTATTCTGATGCCATTTATACCGTTTCCCATTATTCTGTCCAGTTTCTTACTATTCCTTTATATATTGTGATAATAAATCTTGAAAATGCAATCATATCTGAATAGCCTTAAGAAAACTCCTTTTTCAGATCTGCTGTGTTTAATCATCCACTAAGAGGAGTGTAAGTAGGCCATAAAAATCTGTAAATTTATTTCCTTCATCATTATGATCTACACTGTGAGTTACCTAATGAAACTAAAAGCAGCAGTGTTGTTGTTGTTGTTGTTTGCCATCGAGTCGGCTCCGACTCATAGCGACCCCTCCTTCGGTTTCCGAGGCAGTATCACTACGGAAGTAGAATTGCCCAACCTTCCTTCCGAGTAGTAGTAGTATCTGACATTTGCTAGTTGTCTCTGTGTGAAGCACTTTATATGGATTCATGCTTATAGTTACAATGATCATTCATTGAGGAAGGAAAGACACCAATGGGTTGTACAGTGGTGCACAGTAGTGGGAGACACTGAACACAGGCTCCAGGGGCCTTCAATAAGGTGCTCTTAAATAAGTGCTGTCCCAGCTTCCTTGACTAAGAAAGGTGAGATGTGCTTGTCTCCTCTTTGGTGCTCCTTTTCCTTTCTGTTAGGTGCCTATGAATTTTGTAGTATATTTCAGGACTAAGTTTGAGTAAATAGATACTCTTCAGCAGCATCAATGTGACAAAATTACTTCTGAAGAAAGATTTCTTTAATGAGCTTTTCTGTTTGAGCAGCTGTGGCTAGAATTGATTATATTGCTTCCTAAGGCTCACGTTAAGCAAACTTACAAAGTAAAATGTTTTCTACTATTTCTAATCTCCCCAATATTTTCAGTTACCTCACTTAAGTTGCTCCCTCAGCTCTTCTCCCAACAACTAGATAACACTGTCTACAGATCCTGTTCTTAGGAATTACCCTAAGAAATATGTTAATTCTATGATGCAGAAGTATCTGATCTCCCAAGAAGGATACTTATATTTTAATCAGAATTATAGAGAGAATTTCAAGAAATGATAGAGGGGCTAGACAGTAACCCATCCACTGCAATTGAGTCAATTCTGACTCATGATGACTCTTTTGGACAGAGCAGAACTGCCCCATAGGGTTTCCAAGCCTGTAAATCTTACAGAAGCAGACTGCCTCATCTTCCATGGAGTGGTTGGTGGGTTTGAACCACCAACCTTTTGGTTAGCATCTGAATGCCCTGACCACTATGCCATCAGAGCTCCTTGAGTAGATAGGTAAACCAAAAACCAAGCTCACTGCCATCAAGTTGGATCTAAGTCATAGTGACCCCTCCTTGGGTTTTTGAGGCAGTATCTCTATGGAAGTAGATTGCCCAGTCTGCCTTCTAAGGAGTGGCTGGTGGATTTGAACCTCCAGTCTTCTGGTTAGCAGTCAGATGCCTTAGGCACTACACCACTAGAGCTCAGAGGTAGATAGGTTGAGAGGTCTAAATGTCCCTACAACCATAAAAACTAGACAATAAACAGTCATATTTAAGCAAGGGTTTGATATAAAAAATATTTGAGGAAGATTCAACTCTAGACAGTATATAAAGTGGTTTAGAGTGAAAAGTGAAGAAAGGAGGGTTCTGTAGTCAGGTCAGCTATTACGTAAGTGTAGGCTCTGGGAAAGGCAAAGAAGGGATGAGTACAGATGAGGAAAAAATGTATTTGAGTATCGTGGAAGTTCAGGAGAACCCTTGTGTGTATTACACAGGAAGTCTTTATTCAAGTAGTACACAAATAAGAGTTTATATGCTGAAATTAAGATCAATTTCTGAAATACAGACATCATCGACATAAATTGTGTGTATAACAATTTTTTTTTTCTATCAGAGGATTCTTTAATTACTAAAACTACTCTTTAATGTTGAAACATGGGAGAACTAATGCTACAATGTACATTTGTAATAAGGCGTAACACTGAGGTCAAATATAAAATGACTCAAAACTGATCTTAAAAATTACTAAAATTACCACCTATATAAATATCCATGGTATGATTATATAATTAAATGAACAACTCAGGGATGAGAGAACTTCGGAAATAAAACTTACGAAAAAAAGAAAAAAACAATGATTTTACTTTCTATTCAATACACATAGTTGTTTTCGGTTTTTTTTAAAACTTTTTATTGTGGTTTGGGTGAAATTTTACAAGGCAGAGTCATTTTACATTCAACAGTTCATACACATTTTGTTGTGTGACACTGGTTATATTCCTTGCAGTGTAACAGCTCTCCTCCCACTTCTCCCTGTGGTTACCATTTCCCTGTGTCCTTCTTACCTATGCATACCTGTCTCCTGCCTTTCTCCCTGTACAAATGCATCCCTTCTGATCTCCTATGGTTGATTGTTCTAAGGAGTGTATGTCCCTGGTGTAGGTGTTCAGCTCATAGGCCTATCTGTTGTTTGGCTGACAGTTAAGCCATGGAGGTGAGTTCAATTCCAGGCCCAAAGGGTGACTCAGGGCCATCGTCTCTGGGGTTTCAATGGTCTCTAGCAGAGCAGTAAGCCTGGTCTTTTTTATGATTTTGTTTTGTTCCACATTTTTCTCCCACTCAATCCAGGATTTACAATTTTTATCCCTTTCCAAGTGGCTGGCATTGGCAGCCAGGGTCATATAGGCTGAGGTTCTCATGGTCTTAGTCCTTTGGACTGTTTCCATGTGTCTTTGATTTTGTTCACTCTTCTTTGCTCTGGATAAGGAGAGAACCAATTGTTGCATCTTAGATGGCCACTTGCAAGCTTTTACGATCCCAGTTGCTATTCACTGAAGTAAGATGTAGAACAGTATTTGTGTATACCATGTTGTACCATTGACCTCAATGTCCCCTGTGACCATGGTCCTCAGACCGCAGGCCCAGCCACTCACTCCCTCAAGGTGCTTATTTGTGGCTAAGAAATTATCCTAACTTTGCCCCTGTTAACTATAAACTGCATATGGAAGTTTTTTATACAACATTCAAATAACATATGTAGTAATATCATCTGCCAAATCTATGTATGGTTATGGGTATATTCTCATTTGTCTGTCCATACCTGAGCTTCTTGCCTCCCTACCTATGTATCCACCCATAGATTAGTGTTTGATAATGCAGTCTTGTGTATATAATTGTATTTTGCCTTTATTGTCAAGAGATATGCTTAGCTTTATGTAAATGTACTATCAAAAATAAATGAGAATCCTTGGAGAGATTGGGACTCTCATACACTGCTGGTGGGACTGTAAAATGGTACAACCATTGTGGAAAGCAGTATGGCGATTCCTTAAAAAGTTGGAAATACAAATACCATTTGACCCAGCCATCCCATTACTAGGTATATACCCTAAAGAAGTGAGAGCCATAACAAGAA
>NW_006921598.1:16632947-16644462 GCF_000298275.1 Orycteropus afer afer
AAAAAAAAAAAAAAAGAAAGAATGAAAAAAATAAATGAGAATCCTATGTCATTTTAAATCTGTCTTTCAAAAATGCTGAAAGTGATGGAAATCACAAGTAGCAACCCTCTGAGTTTAATTATCTTTAATAAAAATTGGAACATATTATATAACTTAAGTATTATTCAGATCATAAATAAATTATATGACAGTATTAATCTCCTTAGGAGCTATGGTGGCATAGTGGGTAAGGCATTTGGCTGCTAACAAGAAGGTTAACAGTTCAAACCCACCAGCTGCTCTGTGGGAGGAAGATGAGGCAATCTACTTCTATAAAGATTTACAGCCTTGAAAACCCAGAGGGGCTTGCTATGAGTTAGAATCTACTTAATGGCAGTGGGTTTTTTTTTTTTTTTTTTTTACTAATCTCCTTAAATCACTGTATACTTGGAAAAAATATTCATAACTGTCTAAGGCAACTGGACATTTACTGTGTAAAGAACATATTCACAATGATATGTATTATCAATGATATATAAAACTACCTCTATTTATGATAGATAGGTACAGTAAACAAAATAATGATGTCTATTAGATATACTTTTGAGATATTTTAAATTTGAAAATTGGACTTTAAAAATTTAAAAAGCAAAGTTATAGTTCTTTATATAAAAATACTATTTATTTACCCTTCTTATCTTACATCAAGCTGGTGGTGTAGTGCCTAAGGTATTTGACTGCTAACCTGAAGGTTGGCAGCTCAAACCCACCAGCTGTACACTGTGGAAAAGAGATGGGGCAATCTACTTCCATAAAGATTTATTGACTTGGAAACTCAGTGGGGTTGCCATGAGTCCGAATTGACTCAATGGCTGTAGGTTTGGGGTTTTTTTGTTGTTTATCTTACATCAGAGCTAATTAATCTGATGGTATCAAATTGTCTCCTCCAAAAAAAGTATAATAAATTGTCTCATTTGCAATTAGATATGGGAAATTTTCCAAAGATAAGCTATATAGCATATGCAAAAATAACTTCTCATGTAACTCTCAAATGTATGGATTTTAAGGCAATTGTTCATAATATAGGTGAACAAGAAGTAAAGAGAAAATATCCAGAAAATACGTTTTAAAATGTATTCAGCAAAATAGTTTAATGGAAAACACTGTCCCTTTTGTGTTCTGGGTCTTTAATATTAACCAAGTGAATCACAGTAGGCAAATTATTTCAGTTCTCTGAGCTTCAATGTTCTAATCTATAAAATGAGAGGAATGAACTGCTCTATAAATTCCCCTTCTAAAATGCTATGAATTTTTATCCATTAGTCTTCATGATTATAATGGTGATAATACTACCATTTCTTAGAATTTTTAATGGTCTAGGTACTGCGTTCTTTACATACATGGTCTTATTTTGATTACTTACTATGTGCTAAATTCTGTGTTAGGTACAATGGTTAGCCAAATAGAGCTGGGTCCTAATTTTATTAGATTTATTCATTATTCTCATTTTGTAAATAAGAAACTGAGGGTTAAATTAACAGTTTACCCAAGGTCAAACAATAGGAATTTTTCCAAGTCTCCATTGATGTGAATAATGTAGCAGTTTGTAGAAAACCTAAAAAAATGATATTTCACAAGATTGGTTTTGCTTAGCTTCATCTGATAGCCATGAATCACAGAATAAGCATATTAGCTGAATTAATTTCAATAAATATATTGAATGACATATAATTAAAATTTCCACAAGATTAAAATATATGCTTCATAGATGTTCAAGCTGATTAGAAAGAAAGTAAATAAAATTCTTAATTCAAGAGGAGAAGCTGACTATACTGGGCATATTTCAAATATGGTGAAACAATATCAAGTGGTTAAGAGGACTAAAGAGGATGGGGCAACATTGTGAAAATGAGAAGGTAGTACCAGAATATATAAAGCTAAGAGATATAAACTCTTTAGTCTACTCAGAAATTATGTATTATTTAACTATGGGTCCTTTTGTAATTGTACTCAAAATAGATGGGACTAGTCATAAAGCTACCCTAAGTTTCACTTTGTTCCCAGTCATTTCCCTCCACTCCTCCCATTACACCTTTTGAGTTTGACTCTTTATATGCACATCTTCTTTTTTTTAATAACCTAATTAAGCATGCTGTTAAATTATGTGTATGTGCATACAATTTAAAATATTTTAAATATATATATTATCAAATTTATTTTTCCCATCTTTTACACTTATGATCACATAAAATCTTTTCCATGTATATTCAATTTGTGTTTTATGACTGATTAATATTGTATTACATAAGTATTGACTTTAGAAATAGGGATGAGGAATTGTACCCCAGGATTTTCAAAATGTCTATATATCAATGGAAATTTGGCCTTTTTCTTCTAGGCTGTTGTGGTGACTGATGGAGAACGCATTCTTGGCTTGGGAGACCTTGGCTGTAATGGGATGGGCATCCCTGTGGGTAAACTGGCTCTGTATACAGCTTGTGGAGGGATGAATCCTCAAGAATGTCTGCCTGTCACTCTGGATGTGGGAACAGAAAACGAGGTAAACAATTTATGTTTAGAAGATGACTATTCACCTTTAAAAATGAGATCAGTTCTTAATTTTTGAGCTTGTTCCAAGGACTTCACGAAATTTGTTCTTTGTCTGACTCCTTCTCTCCTCAACTCCCATCCTCTCCTCTCTCTACCCCAACACTTATAAAAATGTTCCTTTCTCTCATCCTTTTTATCTTTAATCTTGTATAAGCTTTGTTAGTGTTTTATTATTCTTTGATACACACACACATACACACACACACACGTATATAAAACCACTGCCTTTGAGTTGATTCTGACTCATAGCCACCTCCTTGGGTTTCCAGGGTTGTAAATCTTTATGAAAGTAGATTGCCTCATCTTCCTTCCACAGAGCAGCTGGTGGGTCTGAACCACTGACCTCCTGGGTAGGAGCTAAGTGCCTTACCCACCTTGCCACCAGAGCTCCTTTTGTAAATATTTACACCATTAAACTATGTTGCTGTTGTTGTTAGGTACAGTGAAACCAGTTTTGCTCATAGCAACCCAATGTACAAATGAACGAAATACTGCCCAGTCCTGTGCCATCCGCACAATCATTGCCAGACTTGAGCCCTTTGTTGCAGCCACAGTGTCATTCCATCTCATTGAGGATCTTTCCCTTTTTTATTGACTCTCTACTTCTTAAAGCATGAGACCCTTTTCCAGGGACTTGTCCCTTCTGACAATATGACCAAAGTATGAAAGACAAAGTCTGACTATTCTAACTTCTAAAGAGCATTTCTACTATATTCCCAAGATAGATTTGTTCGTTCTTCAGGCAATCCACAGTATACTCAAAATTCTTCATTAACACCGCAATTCAAATGCATCAGTTATTTTTCTACCTTCCTTACTCATTGTCCAGCCTTCACATGCATATGAGGCAATGAAAAGACAATGGCTTGGGTGAAAACCAAACTAAACTCTGCCATTGAGCTGATTCCTACTCATAGTGACCCCCATTGGTTTTCCAAGGCTGTACATCTTTACAGAAGTAGATTGTTCCATCTTCCTTCCACAGAGTTACTGGAGAGTTTGAACCATTGACCTTCTGATTAGCAGAAAAATGGCACCAGAGCTCCTTAATGACTTGGGTCAAGCACACTTAAATCTTTGCTCTTTAATACTTTAAAGGGGTCTTTTTAACTAAAGAGTATATATTTTAAGATATCATAGTCTCCTTTTTTTCCTCAATTATCCTTTTCATACTATATTGGAACCAATCCACAAGACTTGTTAAAATTAATCAATTTGAAATCTTCTTATTCTAAAAGCTTATGTAACACCTGATGTACTTGACTTAGAATTTAGTATTTCTTCTTCCTACATCAATTTTTATTTGTATCAGGATATCACATATTTTCACTCATTCTTTATTGCAAATATTTAGGATTAGTTATGAATTATGCAAAAAAAAAAAAAACCAAACCTGTTACTGTTGAGTCAGTTCTAACTCATTCTGACCCTATAAGATAGAGTAGAATTGCTCCATAATTTTTACAGATGTCTACAATTTTTACAGAAACTGATTGCCATATATGTCTACCATGGAGTGCCTGGTAGGTTTGAACTGCTGACTCTTTGGTTAGCTGTATCACCAGGGCTCCTGTTACTAGGAATTACTGTCAAAATTTTCTGAGATGAAAATAATAGTTAGTTAAAGGTAACCTTTTAAAAAACTTTAGATCTTTCATCCATTTGGAGTTAATTTTTTGTGTAGTGTGAATTAGAGGTCCAGAGTCCTTCTTTCTTATAGGGATAGTTAGCTGTCCCATCACCATTTATTTAAAAGACTGTTTTTCCTCTACTGAATGGTCTTAGTGCCTTTGTTGAAAATGAATTGCTATATATGGGTAAATTATTCCAGAATACATAAAAATTAACAACGTCACATTTTATTTCATGAAAAAACATAACCTTGATATCCAAACCTGATTTTTTTTAAAAAAGCACAGAACAAGGAGTGTTTGTTAATGTCACATTTCCTTATGCTCCCAGCTACATTACTTACTATGTAATCTTGAAAAAGTTCCTAAACCTCTTTGTGTTTCAGTTTCCTCATGTGAAGTGAGGTTGCTATTAGTACTAACCTTTTAGAGTTGTCATGATACTTAGAATGTTTAGAATTGTGACTGGCATTTCTGGAAGCACTTAGTAAATGTTAGCATCAATTAATATAAATGAATAGGCAAACATCCTTATAAAAATTGGCAAATTGAATCTTACAGTTTACTTTTAAAAATGTAAACACTGTATGCTCAACCCAATTGTTGTTGTTATTATGTGCCATTGAGTCGGACCCAACTCATAACGACTCCTCCTTGGGTCTCTGAGGCAGTATCACTACAGAAGTAGATTGCCCAACCTTCCTAACAATCAACCCAATAGCTATATCATAATTATTTATGATATATTAGAAGTACTCTTATAAAAGATAAGACACCCGCTATTACCACTATTCCTTTTTCATTGCTCAGAAAGTGCAATGAAAATGAAAGAGTCAATAAGACAAGAAAAACTAATGGGATATAATTGATTGAAAAGAAAAGTTAAGATCTTTCCTATGTCCTTGTAATAATCAATTAACAAAAATAATCTCATTTACTGTAATAACAGCATTGAATTCTGCTACTGTTACATGGTATTCAATGTTTCTAAGCAAATGAGAACTTTTTTGGCTCATCAGAAACAGGATTAAAAGTAAAAAATATATGTGTTTGCTTTATCTCTTTTTAAAACTAGTGTTGTTGTTGTTGTTAAGTGCCGTCGAGTCATTTCCGACTCATAGCGACCCCATGCACAGCAGAACGAAACACTGCCCGATCCTGCGCCAGCCCCACAATCCCTGCTATATACTTGAGCCCATCATTGCAGCCACCGTATCAATCCATCTCATTGAAGGCCTCCCCCTCTTTCGTCGACCCTCCACCCTACCAAGCATGACATCCTTCTCCAGGGAATGGTCCCTTCTGACAAAATAGGTGAGACGAAGTCTGGCCATTCTTGCTTCCAAGGAGCATTCTGGCTGCACTTCCTCCAGATCTGTTAGTTCTTTTAGCAGTCCATGGTACTTTCAGCATTCTTCGCCAGCACCACAACTCAAAAGCATCAACTCTTCTTCAGTCTTCCTTATTCATTGTCCAGCTCTCACATGCATACGAGGTGATTGGAAATATCATGGCTTGTGTCAGGCGCACCTTAGTCCTCAAGGAGATATCCTTGCTCCTCAGCACTTGAAACAGTTCCTTCGCAGTTGACTTTCCCAATGCTACACGTCGTCTAATGTCCTGACTGCTGCTTCCATTGGCATCAATTGTAGAACCAAGCAACGTGAATTCCTTGACAACCTCAATCTTCTCTCCATTTATTGTGATGCTTCTCATTGGTCCAGTTGTGAGGATTTTTGTTTTCTTGATATTGAGACGTAATCCATACTGCAGACTGTATTCTTCAACCTTCATCAGTAGGTGCCTTAAGTCATCCTCACTTTCAGCAAGCAAAGTTGTATCGTCTGCATATCTCAGGTTGTTAATGATTCTTCCTCCAATCCTGATACCACGTTTTTCTTCATATAGTCCAGCTTCTCGGATTATTTGCTCAGCATATAGATTGTACAAGTATGGAGAAAGGATACAACCCTGACACACTCCCTTCTTGATTTTAAACCATGTAGTGTCCCCTTGTTCTGTTCGAATGACAGCCTCCTGGTCAAGGTACATATTCCTCATGAGTACAATCAAGTGCTCGGGAATTCCCATTCTTCTCAATGTTATCCATAATTTGTCATGATCCACACAATCAAATGCCTTTGCATAGTCAATAAAACACAAGTAAACATCTTTCTGGTATTCCCTGCCTTGAGCCAAGATCCATCTGACAACAGCTATGATATCCCTTGTTCCACGTCCTCTTCAGAATCCGGCTTGAACCTCTGCAAGTTGTCTGCTGCAAACATTTCTGAATTATCATCAGTAAGATCTTACTTGTGTGCAATATTAATGATATTGTTCTATAATTTCTACATTCTGTGGGATCACCTTTCTTTGGAATGGGCACAAATATGGATCTCTTCCAGTCAGTTGGCCAGGTAGCTGTCTTCCAAATCTCTTGGCATAACTGAGTGAGTGCCTCCAATGGGGCATCTGTTTGTTGAAATATCTCAATCGGTATGCCATCAATTCCCGGAGCCTTATTCTTCGCCAGTTCTTTCATTGCAGCTTTGACTTCTTCCTTCATTACCATTGGTTCTAGATCATATGCCACTTCCTGAAATGGATGAAGATCGATCAGTTCTTTTTGGTACAGTGACTCTGTGTATTCCTGCCATCTTCTCTTGATGTTTCCTGCATCATTCAATATTTTGCCCGTAGAATCTCTCAATATTGCAACTCGAGGCTTCAATTTTTTCTTCAGTTCTTTCAGTTTGAGTAATGCTGAGCGTGTTCTTCCTTTTTGGTTTTCAAAACTAGTAGACGTGTTATTTTTATGAAGTAAAATATATTTTCATCTTAGGCTCAGCTCTCTCATAATTTTATCGATATCAGACCATACATATCAACTGTATTAATTATCAAGAAAGCACTTATATAAAAAAAGTAAGAGTAGAGATTGAGATTTTAGATTAATTTTTCTATTGCTTGAAATAGAAATTCTCCAACAGATAGCTTTCTCTTTCTATTGTGAGTTATTGGAGCTCAAAATATGTTAGTAATATTCTAACTTAGAAGCCATCTAAGTTTTTTCTTTATTTTTGGTCACTCTTAATTAATGTGTATTGGAGAATAGAAAAAGAAATATTTGGTTAAAATGAGTTGCCAGCTCTAAATGTTCTTATTTTAGTCATTCTGACATTTTATTTTTTCTGGCACTGCTGTGTTACTGAGAAGACAAGAGGAAAACTTAATTAACAAAATTACGGCTTAGTTGACTGGTTTGTGTAAAAAAAAAAGATTTTTTTTTATGTTACCACACTTTCAAATGTGGGAAACTGCTTTCAGTCATAACATTTCAATAATAATATTTTAAAATTTCATTTCTTTTATGAATCTCTGTCCTTTTTTTACACTAATTGACAAAACTACTTCATTTTTTATTCAGAATAACCTAAAAAGCTTTAACAAAAACTTGATCCTCTTTTATATAAATTACATAGTTTTTCCTCTTTTATCATAAACAACCATATTGAGTTGAGTGGCAATAAAAATAGAAAACCAATTAGCAGACCATGGACCAAGCAATTATCACCATGGAAGTATATTGCCCAACCTTCCTTCTGAGGAGTGGCTGGTGGGTTGATAAGACAATTATCACTTGCTCTAAAACCACACTTGCCTGGCTTTCTAAATCTCTCCAGCTTTTAACTAAAGAAATTTGAAAGAGCAAAGCACTGAAACTGAGACTCTGAAGTGTGTGGCTAAATAATATTTTTTCTGTAAGCTAATGATGCAAAACATTAATTTAGGGGGGGTATTTGTATTTTCATTTCATCTTTCAGTTACGGATTCACAGTACACGTTTTCTTTAATTTACTTGTCAAACAGTTGCTATATAAAATTTACTTCCGCTAACCAAAGTAAATGCTTCACTCAAACTCTCTCACTCACTGCTGTCGAGTTGGATCTGACTCATAGTGACCCCTCCTTGGATTTTTGAGGTAGTATCACCATGGAAGTATATTGCCCAATCTTCCTTCTGAGGAGTGGCTGGTGGGTTTGAACTGCCAGTCTTCTGGTTAGCAGTCAAATCCCTTAGGCACTGTGCCACTAGAGCTCCCATTTATTGATGAAAATCAAGGACTACAGCTTTCAGTATGGATTACACCTCTACATAAAGAAAACAAAGATCCTCACAATAAGCAACATAAGGTAAGTGGAGATAAAAGATTGATGTAGTCAAAAATTTCATTTTGCTTGCATCCCTAATCAATGTCCATGGAACCAGTCAGTAGTCAAAAAAATCAAACAACATACTGCATGGGTAAATCTACTGCAAAATACCTCTTTAAAGTGTTGAAGAGCAAAGATGTCATTTTGAAGACACGGGCGCACCTGATCCAAGCCATGGTATTTTTAACTACATCATATACATATGAAAACTGGATAATGAATAAAGAAGACCAAAGAAGAATTGATGCATTTGAATTGTGGTGTTGACAAAGAATATTGAAAATACCATGGACTGCCAAAAGAATGAATAAATCTGTCTTGGAAGAAATGCAACCAAAATACTCCTTAGAAGCAAGAAGGCCAGACGTCATCTCTTGTTCTTTAGCCATGTTATCACAAGGGACCAATCCCTGGAGAAGGATATCATGGTTGGTAAAGTAGAGTGTCAGCGAAAATGGGCAAGACCCTCAATGAGATAGATTGGCACAGTGGCTGCAAAGGGGGGCTCAGTCATGGTAATAATGGTGAGGATGCCACAAGACTGAGAAGTGTTTCGTTTTGTTGTATATAGATAGGGTCGCTATGGGTCGGAACCAACTCAATGGCAACTAACAACACCAGCACCTGAAGTAAATTTTCTTCCATTGTCTCTTAAGAATATATTATGTTTAATTCCACTCTCTCTTTTAAAAAATTTCTACACCTCTCATGTACATTTCTATGTCTTTTTTTTGTTGTCGTTGTTCACAGAATTTTTTTTATAGAAATTATATTTATGATTTTTTCTACTTGTGAAATGACCAAGATCTTTTTATTTGGCTAAAAATAATGTTGAGTACATGTTCTTTGGGTTCCCTCTTGCCCTCCTGGGCATCATTAGGTCTTAAATGGAAGAACTGAATCACACATTACATAGTTAGGTTTCAGAAGGGCTTGGGCAGTATGAGTAAGAGAACGTTGTCTCTCCATAGTTATTCTTAGTTTATTAAGCCATTGCTTCAAAACTCAGTTTTTCAGTTTCTTGTTTTATATTTACTCTGGCCTCCAGTTCATATGCACTTTGTATTTGGATCTAGAATCTTTATTGGTACAAGAGCTCACAAAGTCAAAAAGTACCCTTCCCATTTTGAGGGTTTTCCCTTTTTTTCCAGAAAGTGTTCTACATCTTTGACATGAACCATTTATGTCAGAAAGAAACTGATGTAAAGAAAAATCTTGTAGGTGTTATTTTATGCATGCCTACTATATTCTAGGTTCACATAGAAACTAATGCTGGCACTTGAAAGATGCCTGTATTAGTTTTCTATTGCGGCCATACAAAGTACCGCAAACTTAGTGGCTTAAAACAACACAAATTTATTATACTCAACAGTGAGGTATGAGTCTAACTAGGCACAAACCAAGGTGTTGAACAGGATGTATTTCTTGCTGGAGGGTCTAAAGGAGGAATAATTTATTTCCTAGACTTTTTTCAGAGGAGCTCTGGTAGCATAGTGCCTAAGGCACTTGACTGCTAACCAGAAGGCTGGCGGTTCAAACCCACCAGCCACTCCTCGGAAGGAAGGTTGGGCAATCCTACTTCCATAGTGATACTGCCTCGGAAACCCAAAGAGGGGTCGCTATGAGTCGGGGCCGACTCGACGGCAAACAACAACAACAACAGACTTTTCTAGTTTGTAAGGGCTATCTATATTCTTTTTTTTTTTTCAATAACTTTTTATTGTAATTTGGATGAAAGTTTACAGAGAAAATTGGGTTTTCACTCAATAATTCATACATGTTTTGTGACATTGATTGCAATCCTCACAATATAACAGCATTCTTCCCCTCCTCCTTGGGTTCCCTGTTTCCGGTTTTCCATCTTTCCAGTTCTTTCCTGCCTTCTAAATTTTGTTTTTGGGCAAATGCTACCCCTTTGGTCTTGTGTGGTTAATTCTTCTGAGGAGCATGTACCTCACAGGTGCTATTGTTCACTTTACAGACCTGTCTATTGTTTGGCTGAAAGACGATCTTCAGGAGTGCGTTGAGTTCCAGGTTTGAGGGGTGTCTAAGGGCCAGAATCTTAGGGATTCCAACAGTTTCTATCAGACCAATAAGTCTGGTCTTTTTATGATTTTGAACTTTGTTCTATGTTTTTCTCCACTTTGTCTAGGACCTATTGTGATTCCAATTAGAGTGGCCAGTAATGATAGCCATGCACCATCTAGTTCTTCTAGTCTCATGGTTGTGGAGGCTGTGGTTCACATAGTCCATTCTAATTATTTCCTTGAATCTTTGATTTTCTTCACTCTTCTTAGCAGCAAATGCAGAGAGATTGATCGCTGTACTTTAGATGGCTGTTCACAAGCTTTTAAGACCTCAGTCACTCCTCACCAAAGTAGGATGTAGAATATTGTCTTTGTTGACTATGTTATGTCAATTTAACTTAATGTCCTCTGAGACCATGGTCCTGAGCCCCCTTGCCCAGTAACTCATTCCCTCAAAGTATTTGCTTATAACTAAGAAGTTTTCATAACTTTTTCCCCTGTATGCTCTGCTGTTTTCATGGATATATTTTCAGCACACAAAAATACATGTGTAGAAATATCCTCTGTCAAACCTATGTATTTATTGCTGTAGTCCCATTTGCCTTCCTACACCTGTTCAGCTTGCATGTCTATTTATGTATCCACTCATAGATTGTTGTTATCACTGTTATTACAGGGTTGTATATGTGATATCATTTCTCTTTGTTGCCTTTATTTCTTGTGCCCCTCCCAATGTCTTCTTTTGCCTCAATCACTTTGTGCTGACCACCCCCTTATTAGGTATTGCCTTTCCTTTCACCCAAGTTCATATTTGTCTGTCCTCTAGTTAGTGATTTTTCCTTACTTCCCCTACCACTCCTGATAATCTTCAAAGGATGTTTCTCTGTGTAACCTTTTTCTTGAATTTTAATAGTAGTGGTCGTATACAATATTTCTCCTTTTTTGACTGAATAATTTCACTCAACATAATGTTCTCTAGTTTCATCCATGTTATGAGGTATTTCACAGATTCATCATGATTCCTTAACATTGCATAGCATTCTATTATAT
>NW_006921598.1:16644992-16660513 GCF_000298275.1 Orycteropus afer afer
CTGGTGCTGCTCCACCCCATATTTTTCCATAAATTTGTGAAAGTACTGGGGCACGGGGTCTTTTGCTCAAGCCACTGATTTGGTAAGGGCAAGGACCCTAACTTAAGTTAGCTAATAAACTCTCCTATTGCTTTTGCATTGTCGTGTGTTGGCATATTTCTCTCGCCGAGCAACTCCTTCATAATCTGGGCACAACATCCTAATAATGGGATTGTTGGATCTCATGATATTTCTATTTTAAATTTTTAAGGAAGTGCCATACTATTTTCCACAGTAGTTGCACCATTTTTACAGTCCCACTAGCAGTGTATAAATATTCCAGTCTCTCTACACTCTTGTCAGCATTTATTGTTTTCTCATCTTTTGAACTTTGCTGTGAAAGCTGGGGTGAGATGGTATCTCATTGTTTTCTCATCTCTCTAATGGCTAATGATTGTGAGCATTTCTTCATGTACTTGTTGGCTGCTTGAATGTCTTTGTTGAAATGTCTGTTTATGTCTTCTATCCATTTTTAAATTGAATTGTTTTTCTTTTAGTTCTTGAAATATTGAAGCTTTCTATAGATTTTAGAGAATAGTCCCTTGTCTGATGTGTCATTGACATTTTTTTCCCCAGTCTGTATATTTTCTTTTTATTCTTTTAGAGAAGTCTTTTGATGATTTCTTCTTTTAATTTGTGAGATTTGCCAGGGATTTTTCAATGTTATTAATCTTTTCAAATAAACTATTTCTATTTTTTTCTTTTTTTTTTTTTTTGGTTTTGCTTTGTTTTCCATTTAATTTATTTCTCTTTAAATCTTTATTATCTCCTTAGTTATGGGGACTGTAGGCATTTTTTATTGTTGTTTTTCTAATTGTTGGAGATATTCATTTAAAATGTTGATTTTGGCTTGTTCTTCTTTTATCATGTGTGCATTAATTGCTATCAATTGTCCTTTGAGAATTCCTTTTATTGTGCCTCAAGATTTTGGTGTGTATTATGTTTTCTCATTTAAATCAAGGAATTTTAAAATTTTATTTTTGTATCTTCTGTTACCCAACAGTTTTTAAGCAGATTATTGTTCAGTTTCTGTATATTTGAGTCTTTTCCTTGATCAACTTGTAATTGATTTTTAATTTTATAGTAATTCTGATCCAAGAAGATACTTTGTAGTATTTCCACATTTTAAATTTACTGAGTCGTGTTCTAAAGCCTAACATATGTTCTATTCTGGAGAATGCTCCATATACACTGAAAAAGAATGTATTTTGTGCTCTTGGTGTGGGTGGAGTAGTCTGTGTACATCTATGGGTTCTAGTTGGTTGATTGTGTTGTTTAGATCTTCTGTTTCTTTGTTGAGTTTTTTTCTAGTTGTTTTGTCTTTCATCAAAAATGGTATATTAAAGTGTCCTAATATTATGATGGAGTTGTCTATTTCGCTTTCTAATTCTGTTAATTTAATTTATGTATTTTGGGGCTCTTTCATCGGGTGCATAGATATTTATTATGGCTATGTCTTGTTAGGTTAACCTTTTACTCATTACATAATGTCTTTCCTTGTTTCTTATGGTGGTTTTTGTCTTAAAGTCTGTTTTATCAGAAATTAATACTGCCACTCCTGCTCTTTGTTGGCTGCCATTTGCTTGATGTATGTTTTCCAACCTTTAATTTTTAGTTTATTTTTGTCTTTGTGCTAAGGTATGTGTATTGTAGGCAGCACATTGATGAGTCATGTTTTCTTATCCATTCTGCTACTCTCTGTCTCTTGACTGGTGCATTTAATCCATTTTCATTGAGTATAATTATCAATAGGTATGAATTTACTGATATAATTATGTGTGGATGTGTTTTTTTGTGTTATTGATGGTTTCTTTATTCCATTTTTTTCCTATGCTGAGTTCATTTTGTTTCTTGATTTTTAAAATTATTTCCTTAATTGCTGTTGTTTTAGTGTTTACTGAGTTTTTATGATTTTCTTTTTTATTTTCGTGAGATGGTATAGTGCTTTTCTGCGAACTTACCCTGTAGTTTATTATTATCTTCCCAAGTTTAAAACAGTCCACTCTATCTGATGTCATCCACTTCCTCTCTATTTGGAAGTACTATAACTGTACTATTTATTCCCTATTTTTGCTTTGTAGTTGTCAATGTTTACAGATTGACATCTCTGGTTCCCTATTTTCAGTCTTGAAGGTTTATTTTATTTTTGATACTTCCTTATCTTGGTTGATTCCTGGATGATGTTGTTGTGTGTCTTAATCTCAGGTTGTTGTCTGCCATTGTTGGTTCTCTCTCCAAAGGATTCTCTTTGGCATTTCTCATAAGGTTGATCTGGTTTGTATAAGTACTGTAAATTTCTGTTTATTTGGAAATGTCCTAATTTTGCTATCATATTTGACAGGTAGTTTTGCTGGATATATAATTTTTGTTTCCAACTTTTGCATTCTAATCACCAGTAATAATCAATATATCTTGATTGCATGTTTATTTAATTTCATACTACAGAAGTTGGTAAAAATCTTCAATTTCTTCATCTTTGACTTCAGTGGTTGGTGAATAAATTTGAATAAAAGTGGTATTAAGTTGTCCTCCTTATAGGCACATGGATATTATCCTACCAATAACAGCATTGTGCTTCAGGATAGATCTTGAGATATTCTCTTTGACAATGAATAGGATGCCATTCTTTAATTTGTCATTTCTGGCATAGCAGACCATATGATTATCAGATTCAAAATGGCCAGTACCCGTCCATTTCAGCTCACTAATGCCTAGGATATCAATCTTTATACATTCCAATTCATTTTTGTTGTTGTTGCTATGTGCCATCAAGTCAGACCGACTCATAGTGACCCCTTCTTGGGTTTCCGAGGCAGTATCACTATGAAGTAGCTTGCCCAACCTTCTTTCCAAGGAGTTGCTGGTGGGTTTGAACCACCAGCCTTCTGGATAGCAGTCAAGTGCCTTAGGCACTATGCTACCAGAGCTCCCCCACATTTTTAACAACTCTCAATTTTCCTAGATTCATACTTCATATATTTCACATTCTAATTATTAATAGATGTCTGCAGCTGTTTAGTTCTTATAACCTGACTCCATATCTGAAATCTCTTCTGGCAATTTTTGGTATCAACCAATAATGAAAAAACCCTAGCAGTAGGGATCATGAGGCTGGCAAAGGACAGGGCAGTGTTTTGTTCTGCTATCCATAAGGTTGCTATGAGTTGGAGACTACTCAACAGCACATAACAACAACAGCAGACGACAAAAAGAAAGAAAGAAAGAAAGAATTTATTATGACTACTATTCCAAACCAAACCAAACTCACTGCTGTCTAGTCGAACCCGACTCATAGTGACCCCTCCTTGGGTTTCCGAGGCAGTATCACTACGGAAGTAGATTGCCCAGCCTACCTTCCGAGGAGTAGCTGGTGGGTTTGATGACTACTATTAGCTCCAAACAAATTAATGCTTCAGATATAAATTACTAAGACTCCAAAACTGATAGCACTAACAAATAAGATAATTTGTGTAGCTTTACTAACAGGTTGTTGTTGTTGTTGTTATGTGCCGTCAAGTTAGACCCGACTATAGTGACCCTTCCTTGGGTTTCTGAGGCAGTATCACTATGGGAGTAGATTGTCCAGTCTTCCTTCTCAGGAGTGACTGGTGGGTTTGAACCGCTAGCCTTCTAGTTAGTAGTCAAGTGGCTTAGGCATTACACTACCAGAGCTCCCTATATACCCTCTTAATTTCCTTTTTTGAACTCTCTTATATTTCCATATGCTTTGTTCTTTACTCTTTTTCCCCTAATCTTTTGTCTTCTCTCATCCTTGTAACACCTTCCAGTGACACCACATGCATTATATGTGATTCTTAGTGCTACAGAAGGTCTAAGGTCTAACTTTTTTGAGTGCTTGCTTAATACCAACTATCATTTATCCCTTCAGCAGAGATTTATTGAGTGTTTAATCAAGTGAATCAATGTCACTTCTTCTGTGCCAATTGCTTGACCTATGGACCTATTATCAAAACTGAGTAATCTTGTTGAAATGTTCTGGTTACCTAGTGCTGCTCTGACAAGAATATACCACACATGGGATGGCCTTAATAAATAGGAGTTTATTCTCTTATAGTTTGGGAGGCTAGAGGTCCAAGTTCCATGTGCCAGGCTCTAGGGGCTGGGTGAAAGCCCCTCGACCTTGGGCTTCAGCTCTGCCTCTCACTCCTGGCCCACTGAAGCTAGAGGCATCTCTTCACTCAGACAGCTACTGGCTGCTGAGGCTAACAAGCCCAAGGTCCACAAATAAAATGGCACAGTTCCAATGTTGCCAAACCACATGGCAGGCCATTAATTCAAGCCCATTGAAAGTCCCAAGGTTGCCAGAGCATGGCAGGCTGCTGAACAACAACACAACTACATGCAGGGTTCAAGCATGTCATATAAGCTAGAGACCATTCCCCAAGGCTTCTCCTTATATACAGGAAGCAGACCACATCCCAAAGACAGCTACTCAGCTGCCTGTGATAGATCCCACCATGGAGCTGATTGCCAGTCTCATCATGGGGAATAACTATTACCAACTGCCCAGCCACTCAACCAGGCCCAGCCAAGCTGATGCACAAACTTAACTACCACAGTAAATATTAAATAATTTATGTCAGTTAAATTTCCAAGAGTACATTCAAAGTCTTAATTGTCATGAACTTTTAAAAAAAAAAGGTTTTTGACAGGAACTGGAAGAAATATAATTGCAAGGATTTTACAATTTGTGGGACTTAATTCTAAAGTTATATTTTGTTCATAAATTTTCATAGTTGACTCTACTTTGTAGTCAGACTTATTTGTGACATATACTTTATTAACATGGGAAAGAATGGGAGAAAAAAGATAGGTAAACATATAATCTCTTTTCCCAGTTGTGTTATTTTCCTAATTCACATTTTAGAAAGTCCAAATATATTCCAGACATGGAGACAGTATTTTAATTCTGGCAGCCATTAGTAGCACATTGATACTTCAACTTTAGCTGCTCAGAAGCCTGCCAGTAGACTGTTTAAAGTTTTTATTTCTCAAGGAGCAGATGGGCTCTATATCAAATTTGGTTTCAGATATTATATTTCATTTGAAATATCTTTATGTAACTTAATGTGTTAATTTTCAACTTGGTGGGAGGCTTTAACTCCTTGTTGTGTAGTACATTGTAAGTAGGATGATTATATAATTTATTGGCCAAATCAGTAAAATTTGACAATGAAAGAAAGTATTATTAATAATTACACTAGGATAACAGGTGTAAAATGGGTTTTAATCTCTCTTGGTCTCAAGTAAATCTCAACTCAGTTGTTTCCCACTTTCAAAAACATATTTATCTGTAACAACCTATTCTAAACTCAGTGGCTTAAAAAATTACTATTTTCTTAATATTTGATTTTGTGCCTTGGCAGAGTTTGGGCTGGGATGTCTGGGACAGTTGGAACCTATCTCCATATGAATTCTCATCTTTCACAAATTATTCGTGTTCTACATGCAAAATATGCTCACCTCCGTCCTAAGATCCCGGAAGTTTCATACCAATAACAACAGCAGATCCAAAGTTCATCATCCTGTCCTCTAAATCAGATCTAGATGTAAATGGGGCTTTTTGGGCTTTGTTTCTTAGTGTGGTTCTTCTTACCTAATCCCATACATCAAATATATGCTAATGAGGTAAGGCCATGATGTTCATAATCAACACTCGCATTGAAAACGTAAGGTATAGTAATCATAGAGTTCTTGCTGGTCCACAGTATTTCTGAAATCCTACTGGGCATATGTTGCCAGGCTACCTGCTCTAGGGGCAGAGAATGCTGTTTGAGTCTGGCCCACTTCTGTTTCCTAGGATTGGTTACATAGTTAATTGTTATCTGAGGCTTTTCTTTCACCTTGTGAGCTCTTGGCTCTGTCCTCTGGGAAATCCTTCCCTTTCCATAAGAAATGGTCCATGTTTTTAGCTGACTAGCTTTCTCATCCTGCTTCCTGCCTGTGGAAAGTTGGTGACCCAGAGAAGTATTTTCCTTTTTCTGATGGTGTAGTGCCTAAGGCATTTGACTGCTAACCAGAAGGCTGGTGGTTCAAACCCACCAGCCACTCCTCAGAAGGAAGACTGGGCAATCTACTTCAGTAGAGATACCATTTTGGAAATCCAAGGAAGGGTCGCTATGAATTGGAACCGACTCAACAGCAGTAAGTGTGAGTTCCAGTTATCCAAGTTAGTTATCCAACACCTTGAAAAATATTTTCAGCTTTTTATGCATCAGATTTTGTCTTCTTCTATTAGACAAGACAATGCCTCATCCACAATCAAAACAGACCATTTCAGTACATTGGATGACATGTCAGATGCTGAGGGACCCATTCCTTTTGTCTGGCCAGATAGTCTATTTAGGTTCCACCTCAATTCATTCAGAGGTTCTCAAACAAAGATGTTAAAACCACATCCTTAATTTGATCTTTGTCCTGAGAACTTATTTTAATTTGGAAATCTTTTACCAGCAAGTCCTGTGTCCTCTATATTTCCTTTAAGTTTTGTTCACAAACTGAACATCTGTTTTAAAGTACCTTATCATACAATCACGAGGAGCTGATTTACACACTCTGTGTTTACCTGGAAATTTCCTTAGTAAAATTCACACGTTCCTTGGGTACATTTCTTCTATTCCAAGATACAAAGGTATATAGTTTTGTCAGTTGTTTCACTATTATGTAACATAGATTGCCATATTTTCCCCAGCCTGCACAAGGAATTTAAGTCTTCTTTAGTTTCTTTTAGCAGTGATTTCTAGTTTCCTCTGTGCCAGTCGTATGCATATATTGTTAAATATACATCTACAAGTTTCATATTTTAGCATGCTATTGTAAGTGGAGTTGTATATTTAATTTCATTTTCAAATGTTCATTGCTAATATGTAGAGAAACAATTCTTTTTTTGTGTGTTTTGGCCTTGGTCTCTGGAAGGTACAAACAGTTAAGCACTTGACTCCTAGTGGAACATTTGCCAGTTCAAACCCGCCCTCCCCCAGAGGTACCTCAGAAGACAGACCTTGTGGTCTACTTCCAAAAGCCTTAGCCTTGAAAACCCTAAGGAACATGGTTTTACTGTGCACACATGGGGTCGCCATGAGTTGGAATTGGCCCAGTGACAACTAACAACAACATTTTGATTTGTGGCTTATGACTATGTTAAATACATGTCATTTCTAGTGGATTTTTTTTTCTTAGTAGATTCCTTGTGATTATATTTACACGGCTATGCGTTTACAAATAAAAAGTTTTTTCTCCTTTCCAATCTGTATGCCTATTTTTTCCTTTTTCTTATCTTATTTTAATGTCTAGGGCCACCAATGTAGTATTGAATAGAAGTGGTGATAGTACACATCCTAGTCCTGTTCCCGATCTTAGAGAGACAGTATTCAGACTTTCACCATTAAATATGCGCTTTTCACAGATGACCTTTTTAGGTTGAGGGAGCTTCCTTCTATCCCTAGTTTACTGGAAATTTTTATTAAGAATGGTTGTATTTTAATCTATATACATTATGCCTCAATTAAAAAATTATTTAATACTCTAATGGAATCCATTAGAGCTCTGGTAGCATAGTGGCTAAGACACTTGCCTGCTAACCAGACGGCTGGCGGTTCAAACCCACCAGCCCCTCCTCGGAAGGAAGGTTGGTCAATCCTACTTCCGTAGTGATACTGCCTCGGAAACCCAAGGAGGGGTCGCTATGAGTCGGGGCCGACTCGACGGCACATAACAACAACAACAACAACAACTAATGGAATCCAGATTTTCTGTATCTATAGAGGCTTAATGAATCCTGAAACTATTGTATTAAGATAATGTTCAAACCTTTGATCAAAAATATCCCCTCAAGTCTTCTTAAAATCAAATAATAACTCGGCTTAGCTAGTAAAGTATGTGTGCTTTGAGCAGCATACTCTCTGAAGATCTGTGTATAGGGGATCAAAAAGCAACTCAAAAGATTATATTGGAACATTAGGGGGCAATGAGTTTATGTTAATGGAGGGAGAAACACCTCAGAAAAGGAGGGTGAGAACTTTATACAACTGAAAGAATGTAATCATTATCACACATGTAGAAACTTGAATTGGTGTATGTTTTTGCTGGGTATATTATCAACAACCACCACCACAAAATAAAATAAATTATTTTTTAGAACAATTTAATAAAAACAGTAATACAGATACTAAAACTAGAATAGAACAGTGTTGTCTCAGGTATATCAACTTAACAAAAAAATTTTATTTACGTTAGAAGGATACAAGCTAAATAATTTCATTTTAAACTCAGTCAACTATCATACTAAAGTTATAATCAAAGTATTGTTTAAATATTTTGCTTTTGGGAAGGAACATTAAATTTAAAATGGGAATTGTTAGCTTTCCATTCCCTAAACTAATATAATATTTCAAAAATCAATATTGTTTCTCTGAGTGATAAATTTTGCTGATAAAATCTGAGTTGAGCTTTTCTAATTCCCTCACCAAGAGATTTTATTCCCTTTTTTCCCTCCAGAATAATCTATAATACTTTAATGTTTAGTAATTGTTTGTCTTATTTGGCATATAACTACTGTAGATTTGCCTATAGTTATTTCTATTTTTATGGTAACTTATTTATTTTTTTAATAGGAGCTACTTAAAGATCCATTGTACATTGGGCTACGGCAGAGGAGAGTGAGAGGTCGTGAATATGATGATTTTTTGGATGAATTCATGGAGGCAATTTCTTCCAAGTATGTATAAGCATTATTTTCTATATTTGAGTTAACTTTCAAAATCTAAAGGTAACCTAACCTAATAAACTATACAGAATTTCCAAGTTTTAGTAAGTATGTTTTAATAATTAGAAGCTGTGCCTGTCATTGGCTAAATGATAACATCATGTGCCTCTTACAAAAAAGGTTATCTGTTGCTATCCCTAAGGAACTTTTGTGGTGTAGTGGGTAAGGCATTTGGCAGCTACCAGAAGATCAGTGGTTCAAATCCACCAGCCACTCCATGGGAGGAAAATGAAGCAATCTACTTCCATAAAGATTTACAGCCTTAGACACCCAATGGGGGTCAGTATGAGTCAGAATTGACTGGATGACAATTAATTGGGTTGGTTTTGGCTTGCTGAAAGATACCTGAAGATACATTTCTCTTACAAGAATCTGTACATACTGTGGCTACTAAAATGCACAAATGTGGAGAATGAGGCAGTTACAAAATTACCCAAGAAAGTATTTTCACCCTTATTGGTAGTCTGTACCATTTTGTTTCTAAAAGCTGTAAAATCTGGTCCTTAATTTTCTTTGTGGCTGTTTCTGACCCTTTCAGGAGAAGAAACAGAGGAAGAGGTGTTGGTATAATCTAGAGGGGTCCAGAAGTAAGAACCAGGACATCTGATCATAAACCAGGAATCACTGGTTAAATCTGCAGTATTTGAGTAAATGCAGTCCTGTGTTTTCACCCATTCTAATTAGAATTTAGTTGTGGGCCAAGTGTTACTGTAAAAATTTCCTCTTTTTTCCTTCAAAAAAAGGCTTTCACCAAAAGTTAGCAATATATTCTGAAAGAATTTTGTCACATTGACTAAACTCATCCCAATTGTTACTGTATAACCACAGAAACCATGGTCTATTTAAAAACAAATATATGTTGCCTTGGTTTTTTGGAGAAATAAATTCATCACTAGTATTAACTGTAACTAGAGACAGACTTCTGGTTTCTTCTTATTATAATGTTTATTCTTAAGAAGTTGAATCCAACAGCAAAAAAATGCTTTCATCAGTTTGGAAATGTTGAGAATATATTGAATCTCTCATTACCCATGTTATTAGCACATAATATATTTGACAATTAGTATTGATTACTTGTTAAAAACAAATTCCTGATTTATTTAGTTTTACTATTTAGTCAGTTACTTGATTAAATTCTACTTATTAATAGAAATAGTTGAGGAACTCTCTAGAGTTTAAGTTCAAGATAGCACTGTGCAGTTCATTTTTAATACTTTTTCTGATTTAATTTTGAATGCCTCCTCTGTAAAACTCTTGTTTAAGGTTTTGGAGTTATCTGTAGCTTCCTAAGTGGCCACTTTAATCAAGAGATTGTAGAATACTATACAAAAGTACTTCTTAACATACTTTAGTTTTACTGTTTATTTATGCAAATAAAATCTGTGTAAGACAAATTCAACATGCTTCAAGTTATTAAGCAGGATATGAATACAGTGCGTATGGCCCATATGCCTAAGTGCTAATGAAATAAAGAAGAGAAGAAATTGATTTGGGACCAATGAAAACTTTATGGAGAAAATGAGATAGCTAATTTTGAATGTTCAGTGTCAATCTAGAATCAGAAAAATGGTTTCTTTTTCTTTAAAGATACTGAATTAAAAGATTAATAAGTGCTCTTTTCAGGGAGAAGTCCCAAAAACGTTTTCAAAATTATCACTGCCATGACATTACTTTGGGAAATTTTTATACAACTGAAACCTAGCACTACCATATTTACCTGGGAAGATAGTTTATTTATCAAGGAAGCACAACATAAATTCAAGATGGAAGATGCTTGTTGAACACTGCATTACCTAAGAATCAGACTTTAAAATGTAGTTTATTAAAGAATGGCCTTGGAAGCGATCCCTTTGGAAGGGAGGGCAGAGAAACAGGAGCAGATAAAAGAAGTCAACTGCAGTGTAAACCCTCACACAGCCTAGCTTAACTTCCAGGGACCATCCCTGCATCCTTTACATCCTTAAGGGGACACTAATTTCTGCCAGTCTCCCTCTTCTTCCCTCAGGAAGAAGGTTCAGTACCTTGAGACAGTTTTAAATGCTTTCTCTTGAGTTTCTCCATGACAATAGATGTTACTCCACAGGCCGAGGCCAGGCCTCTATTTATTACTGGCCCTCATATATGCTTCTACTCCAATGGGGGTCATGCTAATGTTTAGGCTTTCAGATATCACTGTGAAGTTTGCCCCTGTGCCTAACAGTTTCTGAAACATTTAAGTATTCTCTTCCCCCAATGTAGTGTTACCTGATTTAAGGGCGATATTTTCCTTTGGAGAAAAACGTGTTGTTGTTGTTGTTGTTAGGTGCTCTCGAGTCGTCCCTGACTCATAGTGACCCTGTGCACAGCAGAACAAAACACCACACGCACGGTCCTGAGCCAGCTCCATGATTCTTGCTATACTTGAGCCCATCGCCGCTGCCACCGTGTCAATCCATCCATTGGAAAACTAGGAATATTATTTCCCTGGTCTTGCTTTGCTCTTACCCTAGCATACTCTATGGCTTTGGTAAATAGAGTGTTTTTCAGGCTTTCCTGAAAACCTGTGGAACGTAATCATCTGAGGAGCTTATGTATGTGCACTTCAGCATGTCTCTTCTCTGAGCCTTGTGATTCCCTCTTCTGCCATCTGCCACAGCATTTCTGGCATTTCAGCTTTATTTAGTATGGGCCATTGTGGTTTCCATGTTTCTAGGAACCATTCTAGCAGTGAGTTTATACTATCTCCTAGGGTGCTTGGCAGAGTGCTAAATCCTATATCTCAGGAGAGTGCCTTCAAACAGATAAAGTCTCCTTTAGCCAGTCTTTGGTCAGATCAAGTTCAGTAATCAGAATTAATAAGAAAAGCAGCTAGCTTAACTGCTATATCAAAATTTCATCGATGATTATTAACTAAATGAAAAAAAGAGCTGTTCTTTTTGAGCATTAAAGTGAGTTCAAAATGTGAACATTAAAAAGCTAGTGTTAAATTTTTTAATGAAGAAATAAAAACTACTGGTGCAGCAAAAACTATGCCTATCTCTGTATTTAGAACTACGTATTTTTTCCTTTAAATGGTTAAAATTAAAAGTCACTGGAAAGCACTAGGAATGGCCACATAAATGATTACTGTAATATTTAGACAACTCTCCTCAGCTTTGGCTGCCATCACAAATTTTATTATGATCTGTCACAGAATATTTAAGAAAATAATCTTAGTTTAAAAGCTATACCATCTGCCATCTGCTACAAGGTGTGATGATAGTGTTTTCATAAAATGATGTTTTCTTTGCTGAGTCAATATTGAACTAATGAATGCCTTGGCTGTGTGCCTGAGGCAGATAAAATTTTTCAGAGAAGTTATCAAGTTGATCATAGTTCTTGAAGATCACATACAAGATTTTAAAGAATAGAATATGTAGCCCCTGAGTTATCATGGGCAGATTTAAGTTGTATTTCTTTTTGTTGTTGCTGCTATTATTATTAATATCTTCTCTTTCTAAAGAAGTCATCAGGTAGGTAAGTTTCTGTTCTCTGCATCGTTGTGCTAGGTTACAGTTAGAGTATTTTCATGCTGTTCTCTTCTTCTGTTCCACACATAAGTCCTCAGTCTCCCCTCAGGGTAAGGGCTTTTCTGTTGCCCTCTTACCCTTCAACTACCATCTTTGCTGCAGTTAACATCATGGCTGACTTTGTGTGCTACCTTCTTCCACCTGTTCTCGTCATTGCTTTTTATGCCTGATCTTTAAACATGAATGAGATGTATTTATAATTTAGGTCATTTTATTTATAAACCTGTGAGACCTTTTGAATTGCACCTGTCACTTTGGTCAGCATAATTTACTTTGATTTTCATAAGGAATCAATGAAAACAAATGATTGTATGGGACATACTTACTGTTCTTCCCTATGGTCCAAAAATGACATATGTAAAGTACTTGAAAAAAAAAAATCAAATGGAAAGAATGTCCATCAGTATGAGAAATATCAGCAAACATGTTACTAAGGAGCAGGACTCAAATCAGACTTATGACTCAGAATGTTTTCCATTTTCTCATCCAAAAAAAATCAGAATTACAATTTAACTCTAGCCGTATTTTTCTTAAAATGCCAACTTGTTATTTCTATTTACATGTTTTCACTTTATTTTCAAGTGAACTAACAGGTAGGTTATGAAAGAATTAGAAGACTACCAACCAAAAACCAAACGCAGTGCCGTGGAGTTGATTGAGACTCAGAGTGACCCCTCCTTGGGTTTCCAAGGCAGTATCACTACAGTAGTAGATTGCCCAACCTTCCTTCCAAGGAGTGGCTGGTGGGTTTGAACCACCAGTGTTCTGGTCAGCAGTCAAGTGCCTTAGGCACTACGCCACCAGAGCTCACTCCCACATTATAATGTACAATATAAGCCCACTGCCGTCAAGTCTATTCCCACCCATAGCAAAGAACTATGCCATAGGGTTTCCAGTGTTATAAATCTTACAGAAATAGACTGCCACATCTTTCTCTGACTGAGCAGCTGGTGGGCCCAAACCTCCAATATTTTGGTTAGCAGCCAAGCACTTAACCACTGTGCCACCTGGGCTCCTTATTGTACCACATGTGAAACCAAACCAAACTCACTGCCATCCAGTCAATTTGACTCATAGCGACCCCTCCATGGGTTTCCAAGGCAGTATCTCTATGGAAGTAGATTGCCCAGTCTTCTCTCCAAGAAGTGACTGGTGGGTTTGAACCACCAGCCTTCTGATTAGCAGTCAGATGCTTCAGGCACCACGCCACCAGAGCTCCTGTTGTACCACATGTTGTTCTTGTTATGTGCCGTCGAGTCGGACCCCACACATAGCGACCCTTCCTTGGGTTTCTGAGGCAGTATCACTACGGTAGTAGATTGCCCAGGCTTCCTTCTGAGGACTTGCTGGTGGGTTTGAACTGCCAGCCTTCTGGTTAGCAATCAGGTGCCTTAGGCATTACCCTACCAGAGCTCCCATTGTACCACATGGTAGATTTAAAATGAAAACTATTGAAAGCATTACTTAAAAATTGCATCTAATCTTCATGGAACTACAGTGCCCAACTAAAGGAAAGGTTCTTTAACATGAGCTAGAGAATTATACAATTTTCTAAATTAACTAGCTTCTGCCTGTAATAGTAAATTAAAGATTTGAGTTTCAATTATATAGAAAAGTTTGTTTTAGGTTTTAAATTTCCTCTAAAGAAGAAAATTGTTTTAATAAATTCCTATTGCATCCACTATTGTCTTTTTCCTCTCATAGGAGATCTATATAGAGAAATCTTATAAGATTTTATTTGGATTCATTACTCAAATCTTATCTTCTCATGAAGGCTTACCCTGAACACCCCATATAATACTTAAATATACTCCACTTCCTGTTCATCTGCAGCTCCTGATACCTTTATTTTGCTCTACTTTTCTTATTTCTGTAGTGCTTATCACCTTCTAAGAATATTATATAATTTATTCATTTTTTATGTTTATTGCTTATTTTGTTTCTTCCCCACCAGGAAGTATGCTTGCCAAGAACAGGAAATTTTTTGTTTATATTATGAACAAATTCCTATAGCAGTGCCTGATGCAGAGCAGGTACACAATCAATATTTGTTGAATTGGATTAAGCTACTCAGAGGGAGACCCCACAAGAGAATGTGAATGGATCAGCACAAATATTTCACCATTAGAAAATCACATTTTAAGCATGCCTTACTTTTGAAGAGTTTATTAGCATCATTTTCTTATGGAAAGGATATCATTAGTGATGAATGCCTGATTCTCTCAGTTCTCCTAACAGATTATCCCCTTAAAAAGCTACAGGTTAATATTAAAGTTGATATGACACCAAATTGTGCACCTAAGATATAGATGACAGAGTCATACCAGTATGTCTACAATACTGCATTACCATCAAGACCAAACACCAGGCTACACATAAACACATAACATCTGAGAAGATCAGATTGGGGGTCAATGAACAGGATTATACTCTGGACCAAGGTGAAATTCAGCTGAGGCTAATTTTGAACAGATACCAATGATACAAAATACTCACAATCCTTACAGAAACAACAGAAGACAGACATAGAGCAATCCCTCACAGAGAGTCAGACACTGTGGGAGACAGATCCAATGGATCTATTGACTCAGGACCATAGTATTGGAGGACACCAGACTCATTTGGCACAACAAAATGCATAAAAATCTTGTTCCACAACCTACATGGGTGAGTAACTACAGGGGTCTTAAAAGCTTTCAAGCGGCCACCTAAGATGCAGCTGATGGTCTCGTATCTTCAGAAGCGAAGAAGAGTGCAAAAACCCAAGGGCATTTGGAAGCAATCAGCCCTGGGACATGATGGGCCTCGGGACCAGAAGAACTATATGGTGCCCAGCTACCAATTCCAACCACTTAGGAAAGGATCTCAAACTGGAGAGCTTGGATAGAGTGAGAGGAAAAACATGGAACAAAATCCAGAAGTACAATAATGACCAGAATTACTGGTCAGATGGAGCCTGGTGGAACCCTCAATACTACAGCCCTGGGATACACTTTGAGCCTGGAATAAAATGCACTCCCAGGGGCTGGCTCTTAGCCCAATAGTAAACAAGACGTACATGCAGACCACTCAACCCAGGGTGATGCACCTACATACTCTATGAAGATACATCCCTTAGAGCAGTCGACCACAGGGCACCAGAGAGACAA
>NW_006921598.1:16661313-16683258 GCF_000298275.1 Orycteropus afer afer
GCCCAACCTTCCTTCTGAGGAGTGGCTAGTGGGTTTGAACCGCCAGCCTTCTGGTTAGCAGTCAAGTGCCTTAGGCACTATGCTACCAGAGCTCCTACTTAACACATATTGGCATGATATTGCCTAAGACAGAGTGGCAATCCATTTCCTAAGAAGCCTCTTAGAATGATATGTTTCTTACCTCAGTGAATTGACCATGTTTGGGCCTGGCCCTCAGCTTAGGAAGTTTAGAAACCAGATTTTTGCTAGATCACAAAGTTCGTTTTCAGGGACAGGGGATAAGTGAAACCTAGGCTTTGAAGCTGATCCTGAGCTCCATCAGTTACTATGGTTGCATCCTTGGGAAGTTGTTCAACTTTTTTAATTCCCATAGAATGGGGGAAGTAATAATAGTTCCTGTCCCATAGGGAAATTTTGATGGTTGAAATAAATAGTTAAAAACAGAAGTATTTTTATTAAGTGCTATAAATATTGACTATATTTTTATTCCTCAGAGGAGATGACTTTTTCTTTCTTCCTGTTGTCATCAAGTTGGTTCTGACTCATGGTAATCCTGTATCGTCAGAGTACAACTGTGCTCCATGGAGGATTCCATGGCTGATTTCTCGGAAGCCTGGTGCCAGGGCTTTATTCCAAATTGTCTGTGGACAGGTTCAAAATCCCAATCTTTCAGTTAGTACTCAAGCATTTAACTATTTTCACTACCTGCAGACTGCTGGAGAAATGACGGGACCAATAAATTAATAAAATCTGTAGGCTGGCAAATTTGATTCAATATTAGATGAAACATTTAATAGTTGAAATTGTCATAAAATTAAAAAAAAAGTTTGTGAAAGTATTTACCACAATGCTTGCATATACTAATCACTTGGTAGTGGTTATTCCTAGTTATTTTTATTGTTAATATTATTTGTGAGCTCTCTGGTTTAAGGAAATAAAGATGTTTGCCTTGAGTAGGAGGATAGATTGGAATTAAACATTTTTTAAAGTCTTTCATCGTTAGTGCTCTTTAAAAGTACTAAAGAAGCTGTATTCTATTTCAATGCTGAGAATTTGGCTGTATCATAAAATTCTGCGATTCAGTAATGTTTGTGATCATTATGAGTCAGTTGATAATGTTTGGTCTTCACAGATTAAGTGTAACATAGCATATAATTACACTTGACCCAAAAGAATAGACTTCTCATTCAACCTTTTAAGCTGTCTTGTATTGCATAAACTTTAGTTTTCTCTTGAAGCCCAGAATTTATTTCATCAGAAGCTCAAGAAACACATGGCAAGGTGATTAATTCAAGAGAAAAAAAATTCACAAGGACTTTTAATTTGGCCTGCCTTATATTCCCATGTTACATAATAATGTCAAAGCAAATTAATAATAAAAATTATTTCCAGAGTAAAAAATGATCCATAAATACTGAAAGTATTGAATTAGCTTTGTAAAGATTAAAAACAAATCTTGGTTTTATAAAAATCATTTATGCTATTCAACTAGACCTATTGTTGTGTCTGTCTGCTTCTTTCCTTTTCTCTCTATCTCCCTTCCTCTTACCTTCCCTCTCTTTAAACAGTTATTTCAGTGTCCTCTGATTGTATCCCACAGCAGAAATGGAAATCAATTCTTCTTCTAGAGTATCTTCTATGACTTCTAGTGTGGTCCTTTGCATTTATCTCAAGAACAGATTCATTACAAAACCCATCCATTCAGTTCCTCTGTTATATTCTCAATCCATGCCATGACTCCATTTCCACAATTAGTTGCCTCCACATGTCACTGTTCTGTCACACCTCTGTCTTTGTACATACTACTCCTTTGTCCAGAACATCTTGCCCTACCTTTGCTTATTTAATTCTTGCTTATCTTTCATAACTCAGCTTAAATATCTGGACCATTCCAGTCTGGATTAAAGAAGCTTCCTATATGGTTCTATAGCATGGTTTCACTCTTACAGCAAGTATCACATTAGATTATAATTACATTTATTCATTTGAATTAGCACTGTCTTTCAGCTACTGGAGTTCAGGGATTGGGCCTTTTTTTTCTTTCTTTATAGTACATATCATAATACTGTTAGGTCTTGTGAAAGTTGTTGTTGAATGAGGGCTAGGGTAAAAATCTTACAAGTTCTGGAATGTCAAACGTGTGTCTGAAAGCTTTGTGTATCCTCAAGGACTGAGGTACATAGAAGTTAAGTAACTTGTCTATAGATACCAAACTAGAAAGTGATAAGGATGAGATTCAAATCCAGGCATTCTGGCTCCAGATCCCATGCTCTTAACAAATACACTATGCTCCTCTCTGATTTAAGAGCAATGTTATCCAAATGAAAAGGATCTCTGATGGTGTAGTGGTTAAGGCATTTGACTGCTAACTAAAAGGTCAGTAGTTCAAACCCATCAGCCACTCCATGGAAGAAAGATGAGACAGTCTGCATTGTAAAGATTTACAGCATTGGAAATCTAATGGGGGTCACTATGAGTCAGAATCAACTTGATGGCAGTGAGTTTGATATTCTGAAGTTATCCAAATATGTCAAGTACACACAAGATGCCATCTATTATATATTCTGAATTCAAAAATCTTGTAAATGCAGCTGTTGATGTAATATAGAAATGACAATGACTATAAGCTTCCAGCTGAATTTTAAATATGTTGCTGTTGTTAGGTGCTGTCAAGTGGGCTCTGACTCATAGGGACCTTGTGTACAACAGAATGAAACATCACCCAGTTGTATGCCATCCTCACAACCCTTGTTATACTTGAGCCCATTGTCCCAGCCACTGTGTCAATCCCAGCTTGTTGAAGGTCTTCCCTGTTTTCTCTGACTCTCCACTTTACCAAGAATAATATCCTTCTCCAGGGAATAGTCCCTTCTGACAACATGACCAAAGTGGTGGTGGTGGTGGTGGTGTTAGGTGCTGTTGAATCATCTCCGACTTATAGCAACCTTACTTACAACAGAACAAAGCATTGCCCAGTCCTGTGCCAGCCACCCGATCTCTGCTATACAAGAGCCTATTGCTGCAGTCACTGGGCCAATCCATCTTGTTGAGGGCCTTCCCCTTTTTTGTTGACCCTCCACTTTACCAAGCATGACATCCTTCTCCAGAGAATGGTCCCTTCTAACAACATGACCAAAGTAGGCCATTCTCATTTCCAAGGGCATTCCAGATACACTTCTTCCAGGAAAGATTTGTTAGTTCTTTTAGCAGTCCATGGTACTTTCAGCATTCTTCACCAACACCACAACTCAAAAGCATCAACTCTTCTTTGGTCTTCCTTATTCATTGTCCAGCTCTCATGTGCATATGAGGTGATTGAAAACACCATGGATTGTGTCAGGCACAGCCTAATCTTCAGGGAGACATCTATGCTCTTCGTCACTTGAAAGAGGTCTTTTGCAACAGATTTGTCCAATCCAATACTTCTTTTGATGTCTTGACTGCTGTTTCCATTAGCATTGATTATGGAACCAAGTAATATGAAGTCTTTGACAACTTGAAGCTTTTCTCCATTTATCATGATGATGCTTATTGGTCCAGTTGTGAGGATTTTTGTTTTCTTTAGATTGAGGTGTAATCCATACTGCAGACTATAGTCTTTAATCTTTATCAGTAAGTGCTCCAAGTCATCCTCACTTTCAGCAAGCAAAGTTGTGTCGTCTGTATATCCCAGATTGTTAATGAGCTTTCCTCCAATCCTAATGCCATGCATGCTCTTCTTCACATAGTCCAGCTTCTTGGATTACCTGCTCAGCATACACATTGAATAAGTATGGTAAAAGGGTACAACCCTACTGCATGCCCTTCCTGATTTTAAACAATGCAGTGTTCCCTTTTTCTGTTTGAACGACAGCCTCCTGGTCTATGTACAAGTTCCTCATGAGTACAATCAAGTGCTCTGGAATTCCTATTCTTCTCAATGTTATCCACAATTTGTTATGATGCACACAATCAAATGCCTTTGCATAGTCAATAAAACACAAGTAAACATCTCTCTGGTATTTTTTGCTTTGAGCCAAAATTCATGTGACATCAGCTATGATATCCCTCACTCCACATCCCCTTCTGAATCCAGCTCGCATTTCTGGAAGTTCTCTGTCAATATACTGCTGCAACCATTTTTGAATTATCTTCAGTAAGATCTTACTTGAGTGTGGTATTAATGATATTGTTCGATAATTTCCACATTCTGTGGGATCACCTTTTTTTGGAATAGGTACAAATATGGATCTGTTCCAGTCAGTTGGCCAATTTGCTATCTTCCATATCTCTTGGCATAGCTGAGTGAGTGCCTCCAGCGTGTCATCCATTTGTTGAAACATCTCAATGGGTATTCCATCAATTCCTGGAGCCTTGTTTTTTGCCAATTCCTTCAGTGCAGCTTCAACTTCTTCCTTTGATAGCATTGGTTCTTCATCTTATGCCACTTCCTGAAATGGATGATAATCTACCAATTCTTTTTGGTATAGTGACTCTGTGTATTCCTTCCATCTTCTTTTGATGTTTCCTGCATCATTCAACATATTGCCCATGGAGTCTTTCAGTATTGCAATTTGAGGCTTAAATTTTTTCCTCAGTTCTTTCAGCTTGAGAAATGCCAAGTGTGTTCTACCCTTTTGGGTTTCTAACACCACGTCTTTGCACATTTCATTATAAAAATTGACTTTGTCTTCTCGAGCTGCTCTTTGAAATCTTCTGTTTAGATCTTTTATTTTGTTGATTCTTCCATTTGCTTTTAGCTACTTGCTGTTGAAGGGCAAGTTTCAGAGTCTCTTCTGACATCGATTTTTGTTTTTTCTTCCTTTCCTGTCTTTTTGATGACCTTTCACTTTCTTCATATATGAATTTGTGTGGTTTTCAGTCACTGGTGTCCAATGAGTCAGATCTATTCTTCAGATGGTCTCTAAATTCAGGTGGCATATACTCAAGGTCGTACTTTCGCTCTTGTAGACTTGTTTATAAGTTTCTTCAGCTTCAACTTGAACTTGCACATGAGCATTTGATGGTCTGTTCTACATTTAGCTTCTGGCCTTGTTTTGGCTGAAGACATTGAGCTTCTTCATGGCCTTTTCCACAGATGTATTCGATCTGATTCCTGTATATTCCATCTGGTGAGGTCCATGTGTACAGCTGCTGTTCATGTTGTTGAAAAATGTATTTGTAATGAGTAACTTGTTGGTTTTGCAAAATTCTATCATGTGATCTCTGGCATCATTTCTGTCACAAAGGGCATATTTTCCAATTACTGGTGATTCTTCTTTGTTTCCAACTTTTGCATTCCAGTCACCAGTAATAATCAATATATCTTGATTGCATGCTTGATCAATTTCAGACTGCAGGAAGTTGGTAAAATCTTCAATTTCTTTATCTTTGGCTTTAGCTAATAGTGTGCACATCTCAATAATAGTAGTATTAACTTGTCTTCCTTGTAGGCATATAGATATTATCACTGAAGCATTTTACTTCAGGATAGATCTTGAAATGTTCATTTTGACAGTGAATGCAATGCCATTCCTCTTCAATTTATCATTACTGGGGTAGTAGATCATATGATTATCTGATTCAAAATGGCCAAAACCTATCCATTTCAGCTTAGTAATGCCTAGGATATGGATCTCTGTGCATTCTACTGCATTTTTGACAGCTTCCCATTTTCCTAGACTCATACTTCATAGATTCATTCTGATTATTATGGATGTTTGCAGCTGTTTTTTCCCATTTTGAGTCATACTCCATCAGTAAATGGAGGTCTGGAAAGTTTTATGCCATTCACGTCATCCATCCATGTTGACTCTACTTTGGGGAGGTAGCTCTTCCCTAGTAGCCTTTTGAGTGCCTTCCAACCTGAGGGGCTCATCATCTGGCACTATATCATATAATGTTTCAGGGAAGATCGTGAAGTTTTCCTGTGACATATCAGACAGTATTTCATTGCTATTCATAAGATTTTCAGTGGCCAATTCTTTGAGAAGTGGATGGCCTTATCCTTCTTCCCAGTTTGTCTTAGTCTACAGGCTCCGCTGAAACCTGTCCACCATGGGTGACCTGGCTGGTGTTTGAAATACCAGTGGCATAGCCTCCAGCCTCAAAGCAACATAAAAGCCACCACAGCATGACAAACTGACAGATGAGTAGTTTTAACTATACAGTCATGAAAATAAGCAGTACTTTAATATCAAAGGGTGGCTTGAGAAGACAAAGTAAAATATTATAATTAATTGTGCAAAGACCTGGAGTTAGAAAACCAAAAGGGGAGAACATGGTGACCATTTCTCATGCTGAAAGAACTAAAGAAAAAAATTCAAGCCTCAAGTTGCAATATTGAAGGATTTTATAAGCAAAATATTAAAGAATGCAGGAAGCAGTAGAAGATGGAAGGAATCAGTGACTGTACCAAAAATAATTGGTGAACATTTAGCCATTTTTAGGAGGTAGGATATGATCAGGAACCTGTGATATTGAAGGAAGAAGTCCGAGCTGCACTAAGTGCATTGGCCAAAAATAAAGATCCAGGAATTAACAGATACCAGTTGAGATGTTTCCAAATGGATGCAATGCTGGAAGCACTCATTTGTCTGTACCAAGGAATTTGGAAGACAGCTACCTGGTCGGCTGACTAAAAGAGATCTTCAATTGTTGGCTATGTTTGAGCCCATTGTTGAAGCCACTATGTAAATTCATTTCATTGAGGGACTTTCTCTTGTTTTGCTGACCCTTTACCTTACAAAACATGATGTTTTTCGAACAACTACAGGGCCAGGCAGTGTTTTATTCTGTTGTATATAGGGTTACTATGAGTCAGAAGTGACTCAATGGCCCCTAGCAACAACTGTGAAGGAGCAAACATGGAAAGTTGAGAGATGTGATAGAAAACTATGCATATTCCTCCTTCCCTAAATATAACTAATCTGAATAGTTTCATGATGTTTTGCTGTATTTGAGATATAAACAAATTAAAAATGTATAAGCATTCAATAGATGCTTAATTCCATGGGCATTCTAAATCAGGGTCTTTGCCCTTACTGCTTGTTCTCTTAAATCTGAAATCTCTTCTCTGCCTGCTTCCCTCCAGTCCTTCAAATATTTATTCACATCTCATCTTCTCAATGAAGCTTTCCCTGCATAATTCTATTTTATATTGTACCCTTTACCCTGGCTTTCTCTATCTTTTTTCTCTGCTTTATTTTTCTGGATACTACTTATCACCTTATAACCTGTTATCATTTATTTATTTTTAAATTTAAGATCCATGTGCCATAAATATAATATAAACTTTATAAGGGCAGGGATTTTTGAATATTTTGTTCGCTGTTGTATCCACAGATCGTAGAATACAACTTGACTACTAGTAAGTACTCAATAAATATTTGCTTAATGCATTCCATTTATTTACACTTTGAAAATATTTCAAATTAAGATTTAACTTGCAGTTACCTAGTTTCATGCTTTTTGATTCAGGTAAAAGAAAAAAAAATAGAAAAAAAAAAAAAACCACTTCATTTAGAAAAGTCCTTGGGGCATAATAAGCTTTCAAGAACTGTTAAATATTATTACTATGCTCTGTTGGTTAAAGTTGTTGTGTTAGTCAGTAATATATTTGCATTTGTAATAAATTGTGCTCCCATTTACTTCTTTTCATTCTAATCTTAAGAAGACAAAACATATCCCACATTTATGCATATTAAATTGTAAAAACATGAATTTCTTCAGAAATTGATATCCTGCTTTACAAGAAGATTTCATCCAGCCAAAATGTTACAAGTCATCACACTTCTTTTAGCTTTTGTTCCTAAATTTAATCTTAATCGAGGTTGATATCTGCTTGTCCCTTTTATAAGAATTCATCATTTGTTTTTGTGAAAACTCAAAAAGAATAGAAATCATATTTCATTTTTCTTTGGAATCACTTAATGCCTCTAATATTCATTGGTTGCCGTTAAATGTTGTTTATGGTGAAGACTTTTTTGCAAATAGGGGTTGGTTCAATTGTTTCAAAGTGAGCACAAATTCACATAACATTAAAGGGGAAGCAGAAGTTGTCTCTAGGTCTAATGTTCATAACCTAGGGCCAACCTGTACTAGGAAACAAGAAATTATAGTGTTTGTTGTTGTTTGCCATCAACTGTATAGGACAGAGTAGAACTACACTGCAGGGTTTTCTAGGCTATAATCATTACAGGAGCAGAATGCAAGGTCTTTTCTCCCACAGAGCCATGGGTGGGTTTGAAGTGCATACCTTTTGAGTCAAGTGCTTAAATATTGCACCATTAGACCTTTATTATTATTATTATTATTATTATTATTTTAAGAGCTTGTTTTACATTCAATGTAATGCATACATTTAGTTTCATTCCCCATTCACCATGTCCAACCCTAACCCAGTTTCCTCCCCTCCCTACCCTGTAACCCTCCCCCTGTGCCCTTCAAATTTATGCACTCCTGTTTGTCCTGCATTTCCTCAGTTTAAATGTTGGTCCTCTGGTGTCCCATGGTCTATTGCTCTAAGGGATGTACTACCATAGAGTATGTGGGTGCGGCATCCTGGGTTGAGTGGTCTGCGTGTACATCTTGTTAACTACTGGGCTGAGAGCCTGCCCCTGGGGGTGAGTTTTATTCCAGGTGCAGAATGTATTCCAGGGCCATAGTATTGGGAGTCTCACCAGATTTCATCTGACCAGTAATTCTAGTCATTATTGCGTTTTTGGATTTTGTTCCACGTTTTCCCTCCCACTCTATCCAGGATCTCCAGATTTTATCCTTTCCTGAGTGGTTGGCATTGGTAGCCAGGCACCATCTAATTCTTCTGGTCTTGAGGGCCATCATATCCTAGGGCATTAGCTACATCTTAGATGGCTGCTTGAGAGCTTTTAAGACCCCAGTCTACTCACCCGTGTAGGGCCATTAGACCTTTTAAATGATAATGGGGATAAAGGAAAAACAAACATTTGTAAGTAGTATACCAGACCAAACCAAACACACTGCCATCAAGTCAGATCCGACTCATAGTAACCTGTCCTTGGGTTTCTGAGGTACTATCACTACAGAAGTAGATTGCCCAACCTTCTTTCTGAGGAGTGACTGGTGAGATTGAACCACCAGCCTTCTGGTTAGCAGTCAAATGCTTTAGGCACTATACCACCAGAGGTCCTAAGTAGTATACAGTGAAAGAAATTAGTCCAGTTTCCTACAACTACCCCACACCTTACCAGTGATTTCTTTTAATTTAATTTTATTTATTTTGTTGTTGTTGAGAATATACAGAGCAAAGCTTACACCAGTTAAGCATTTTCTATATGCATGTTCAGTGACACTGATTACGTTCTTTGAGGTGTGCAACCAGTCTCACCTTCCCTTCCAGCCTGGTTTGAAAAAACAACAACATTTTCTTCAGCCTCCTTTTAGACCACTATATGGTGCAGTAGTTAAGCACTTGGCTGCCAATCGAAAGGTCCATGGTCCGAACTCACCGGCCATTCTGTGGGAGAAAGATGTGGCAGTAAGATGCAGCACTCTGCTTCCGCAAATATTACAGCCATTGAAACCGTATGAGGCAGTTCCACTCCATCCCATAGGGTCTCTATAGGTCAGAATCAACTAGTGACCATCTGGCAGTGAGTTGAATGCCCCATAGGCTACCTTTTCTCAGGAAAACCCTTCAGGCTGGGACACTCCAAGTTTTTAACTACCCACAAGAGTTCTGTTAATTCACTGTGAGAACCAGTTCTCTGCCCTTGTTCTAGTGTGTGTCTGTTTAATTAGGGTGAGGAGTAGAGCCTCATCCAGTGGCAGATGTTGCAATGTGTAATATAATAAATACAAGTCTTTTTAGGCAGTAGAGCCTTCAGTTAGCAGATGTCACGCCAATGATTTCTGTAAGGTTGAATGGAGAAAATATTCACCATACCTTAAATCATTTATTCATTCAATAAGCACATCAAACACCTATTATGTGCCAGGACACACTTTGCTTAATACTCTCAAGGAACTCAGTCTGTTATTACTGGGAAGAGATAAATAAATTTGTAGTTTCAAAAGCCCTGGTAATAGAAATGAGTTTAGAGTGTATTGTAAGAAGATATAGAAGGAGCACCTAATAAATAATGCAGGGAAGATGATTTGTCAAAGAAGACGTATCTTACTTATCTCTTCTGGCTTTTATAGGAAAAATAGATTAGTGTTAAGTGTTCTTGTTCATAAGTGCCAAATTATGTGACTTACAATTAGGGGCAAGTTTTGCTCCCTTTGTTCACTTTAATTTACCTTCTCTTGATATGTTTTAAAGTTATATTAAATTTCCATGGAATTGACTTTAATCATGGGGTAATGCTGCCTATGTCTGCATACATATCTGGAAAGCTTTCAAAGTATTTTTTCATGAGTGAGTGTTTTATGTTTGGAGACTCAAACACCTGCTCTCAACACCTTTTAATATGCCAGATGTATGATCTTTGCCAGCATGCTCTTAAATACTTTTGTAAAATTACTTTTTAGGACTGTAAGATAGTACAGGAGAACTTGTTTTGTTTGTAAGATGGATGTTAAACAAATAATATATGCACAAAAAAATTGTTACTCATCATCAGGAATCAAATATTTTTCCTTTAACATTAATTCATTTATTCATGCAGCTAATATTGAGTATTTGCCATATGCCAAGTGTTATTTCATGCTCTGGGGAGATTGTTGTTGTTGTTATGTGCCGTCGAGTCGGATGAGACTCATAGCGACCCCTCCTTGGGTTCCCGAGGCAGTATCACTACAGAAGTAGATTGCCCCATCTTCCTTCTGAGAAGTGGCTGGTGGGTTTGAACCACTAGCCTTCTGATTAACAGTCAAGTGCCTTAGGCACTATGCTACCAGAGGGGAGATAGATAGATATATTTTTATTACTAGTATGATCAGACTGAACTACACAGACTTAGGTTATAATCAGCTAACACCTAATTTTGTTACTGATGAGTCTAGAGCCTTGGTGCTCAGTGGTTTGAACCCACCAGTGGCTCTGCAGAAGATGTGGCATTCTGTTCTGTAAAGATTTATAGATTGGAAACCCTAAGGGGGCAGTTCCACCCTGTTCTGTAGGGTCACCATGAGTCGGAATTGACTCAACAGCAGCAGGCTTGGTTTTGGTTTTGGTTGGTGAGGCAAGAAGGAGCCTTTGGGGTACAGTCGTTAAGTAAGTGCTCGTCTGCTAACCAAAAGGTCAGTGATTGGAACACATCAACAGCTCTGTGAGAGAAAGACTGGCAATCTAGTAAAGATTACCCTTGGCAACCATATGGGACTGTTCTACTCTGCCCTGTAGGGTCACTGTGAATCAGAATTGAGTCAATAGTAGAGGGTTTAGCTTTGGATGAGTCTAAACCCCACTGCCATCGAGTCGAATCTGACTCATAGCGACCCCTCCTTGGGTTTCCAAGGCGGTATCTCTACAGAAGTAGATTGCCTAATCTTCCTTCTGAAGAGTGGCTGGTGGATTTGAACCACCAGCCTTCTGGTTAGCAGTCACATGCCTTAGCCACTATGCCACCAGAGCTCCCAAACCAAACTCACTGCCGTTGAGTCTGATCCGACTCATAGCGACCCCTCCTTGGATTTCCAAGGAGTGGCTGGTGGGCTTGAACTGCCAGGCTTCTGGTTAACAGTCAAATGTCTTAGGCACTTACACCACCAGGGCTCCCTGGGTAAGTCTAGATCTATAAAAATTGTATCATACTTCTACCTTTTTAGCCAATGTTTTTGTTGGATCCAACAACAATGTGGTTGGCTCAATTCTTATACTGATGGTAGGCAGCTTTATTTATTTTTAAAATTTCTTCATCATCTTGCCAAAACATGGCAGTAAAAAGATACAGCAGTTTGAGGAGTCAAAACTTGAAAGACAAGTCTAGCAGATACTTCAAGTATAGGGCCGGCATTGAGTTAATTAGTATAAGGAGAAACAAATATTATATTCAGAAGTCTGGAATGCAGATGACAGGAGGTCTAAGATAAGGAACCTTTCTGGCCAACTAACTTGAACTCTAAACATTATTTTTGTTCTGTTCTAGTTTGACAACCCAAACTTTGCCTTATACATGTCTTATATAAATCTTTTCCCCGTGTTGTGTTACTTAGAATACAGGGTGTTGTAACTGTTCTGCTGCAAGCCCAGCTGAGCCTTCGATCTTTCTTGGTCTGTCTCTATCCATGACCCAGAGCTAACATACTTGCAGCGTACATGTGGGTGTTAGCTTTCAGGTTTGTTTTCTGCCAGAGTACAGTTACTGGTTGATCCTGATTAAAACAGGGGTGGGGTTCAGAGCGAAGCCTACTGGGGGCTTTATACTCAAATTCAAAAGCAATTGAGTTTCACACATTGTAAAAGAAGTTGTAGTAGTTAAATGGTTGGCATTACAATCTAATCATGAATTAACGTAAAAATATAAATATTCTGTTTAGAAAAGATGTCAAAGTGGCTACGCTTATTTTAATTACTTAGTTCATAAAATTTTTTAAAAGTTATATTTCAGAGAATGATTATTGCTGTATTATTTTCTAAAGGAATGTTACTGTATAAATTCATCTCTTGTTAAGTATTTCTTTGAGGTGGGATTGTTTATTTCAAAACAGATGGCTATGTATTTTAAGACTTAATGTGCTGGAATTCATTATAAAAACTTTATTTAATCCTTTTCTTGATAGTTCATTGTAGAGCTATAGAACTGTGGTGGTGGTGCTGAATGCCATCAAGTCAACTCTGACTCACAGAGACCTAGAGGACAGAGTAGAACTGCCCCATAGGCAGTAATCTTTGCTAGGCTTTAACCTTTATGAGAGCAGATTGCCAGGTCTTTGCACCTACAGAGTAGCTGGTGGCAAGTGTTTTAAACCATTGTGCCACAAGGGTGACCTCTCCTTGGGTTTCTGAGGCGGTATCACTATGGAAGTAGATTGCCCAACCTTCCTTCTGAGGAGTGGTTAGAGGGTTTGAACCGCCAGCCTTCTGGTTAGCAGTCAAATCCCTTAGGCATTATGCCACCAGAGCTCCCTAGAGAACTATGGTGTAGCATAAAAATTATTTGTCTCTTTCCTTTTTCAATTTCTTGTCAGTAATAGAACTTTTGCAAATAAATCAGTGATAGTTTTTAAAACAGACAGGCCCCTTTTTGTATGACTGTACAGAACCATAAAAATTACCACGCAAACTAACATTGCAGTTATTAAATGATCTTAATAATCAATGAAAAACTTTAGGATTGTTTCATCATCTTAAATTTTTTTTTTCTTGTGAAAACATTTAAAGCTCTCTTCCTGTTGGTTATAAATATCATGAGGAAGGGAAAAATTGGTAAAGCTAATATTTATTTAATACAGTATAATTTAGTTGTAAGAGTCCCTGGGTGACACAAATGATTGGACACTCAACTACTAGCCAAAAAGTTGGAGTTTGAACCCATCAGAGGTGCCTCAGAATATAGGCCTGGTGATCTGCCTCCAAAAGGTCACAGCCTTGGAAACCTTATGGAACACAGTTCTATTCTGACACACGTAGGTTTGCTATGAGTGGGAACTGACTCAACTGCAACGAAGAACAGCAATTTAATTTGTTATTGTCAGTTGCCACCAAGTTGGCTGTGACTCATGGTGACTTCAGTATAACAGAATGAAACATTGCCCAGTCATGTGGCATCTTCATTATTATTAATATGTTTAAATTCATTGTATTGTGGCTGTTGTGTCAATTCATCTCCTTGAGGGCTTCCCTCATCTTTGCTGACCCTCTACTTTATCAAACATGATGTCCTTTCTAGCCATTGGTCTTTCCCAATGATACGTTCAAAGGAAGCAGGTGAAGTCCTATCATCCTCACGAGGCATTTAATTGAGTACACTGTAGTTTAAAAAAACGTTAGAAACATTGACCATTGAAGTTGTTTATTTTCTTTTAAAAAACTTACCAAGAGTAGAATGAACAGTGTTTGCCTTCTCATCCTCATACAGAGCAAAGCCTCTTTTCTGTGCCTTGCCTAATTATTATACTCCTTTCTAAGTCTGGATAGGCTGTCAACATTTTATCCTTTGTATTTTCAATGCCTTGACATATCTCTGAGATACATCAGAAGAGGTTTTTTTCGGGTGTCACTTCCTCTAGGACATCATCACCTTTTTCATCGCAACTACTTTTCTAATTTATGTTGTTAAGTTTTCCTGGGTAGAAATTTCATAACAGCATCATTATCTACACAAGATTACTGAACATTAATCAATTCTTGGCCACTTCTGAAACAAATAAGCCAGCCTTTATCGACAATAAAATACAGTGTAGTATTTAGTCTCCTTTTACTTAGTGTTTGTTTGTTTGTTTTCCACAGTGACAGGTAACTTCAGTGTTTTGGACTGAATGTCAAACTGATTGGGAGGTTTATTATTATTATTATTATTATTGTTGTTGTGTTCAGTTCAAAGTAGAAGTCAATGCTGCTTTTCAACTCCTAATGGCTTTTTATTCCTAGTGCATTTTAAACTACAAGATGTTGAAATGACTTTATCTTGCTTTTCATATTCATCAGACTTTTTCAATATGATTCGAACTGTAGTTTATGCAGGCCAAGTCTCATCCTGTTTTCACTTTGCTGTCACCATTTTCAGAACTTCAGTCACACCTGGTTTCACTTCCAATGTGATACCTTCATTTCTTTGGTGCACTTTCACCTTTCCCAGTTGGCAACTTTGCCAAGTTCCTGTTTCAATTATCTATTTTGTTACTGGGAGTTTATCACTGGGAAACAGGGAAGCAACACAGCTACACACTTTGCTCATTGCATGTGTATTGAATAGCAAATACGTGGTGACCGATCACTGACCAATTCTAAAAGGAATGATGTGATTAGTCCTGATCGTGATGCATATCTGTTGTTTACATAATGATTTATAGACTGAAGAACCAGTAGCAAAATCTATACTTTATGCAATGGCTCACAGTTAATACACCAAACTCACTGCTGTCAAGTCCATTCCAACTTAATGCAACCCCTCCTTGGGTTTCGGAGGCAGTATCACTACGGAAGTAGATTGCCCAGTCTTTCTTCTGAGGAGTGGTTGGTGGGTTTGAACCACCAGCCTTCTAGTTAGCAGTCAAGTGCCTTAGGTGTATACCACCAGAGCTCCTTAATATACTATAGAAACTGAAATTTGAACCATATTGCTGGGGACTTGGTGTTATTTAACTAACCCAGGGTAACTGAAATCCCATGCATATTGGAACCATGCAAAGCCAGGACTGCCAGTATACATTTACAGCCTGCTTTCAGGAATGTCAGGTATAATAAAAAGCAAATCATCATTCTCCCTTTAATGAATTTGATTCTTATGCTACATTTGTTGCATGCCTAGAATTTTAACATTCAGCCAAGCAGATTACTTGTATCAGATTCTCTCTATTTGAATATTTGCCAGAAGATGACAGAAGCTGTAATTATATGTAGAAAATATTTTTAAATAGTAAAATTTCAGCCCAATAGCATCAAGCACAGCTGGATTGATATATTTTCCAAATCAAATTTCAAAATGTATATCCACTACTTACATGTTGGCTTTCAGTTTAAGTCCCACATATATCTTATATTCTGAAATAAACACTTCTTGATGGATTTTATATTGATAGTTATTTAGTGGAAGATTAAATGGGCCTTCTGTTTTGTATTTATTCTACAAAAATTTTTATTTTTATTAAGTAAAGGTAATGGCTCTAAATACTAAAATAAACCTTTATAAATATTCTCTAATAAAGATATATTTTAGTGGATTTCAACTGAATTTACTAAGATTAGGTATGTGCTCATCTATAATATACTAGATGTATATGTATACGAGGAGTAATTGCTACAGAAGTTCCAAACCTTCCAGTTTGTTTGTGTCTGTATTTGTTTTTAATGTATTCTGGCCTTGGTGGCACAGTGGTTAAGCATTCAGCTGCTATCAAAAGGTCAGTGGTTTGAACCTACCACCTGCTCCGTGGGAGAAAGATGTAACAGTCTGCTTCTATAAAGATTATAGGGTTGGAACCCTATGGGACAGTTCTTCTGTATCTTAGAGGGTCAGAATTGACTCAATGGCAATGTTTGTTTTTTTGTTTGGTTTGTTCTTAGAAGGTGAAGAGGCAAAACACTTTCATAAGCTCTTGTACTTCTCTGAGCCCATCCTCTGCTTGACCTCAGGCAGTATTTTATCAAACATTTCCTTTTCTCTGTTGTCATGGATCAAAATGCACTTTGTTTTCATTCTTTTTAATTTAGTCATGCATATGAACATTTATCTATGTCCTAAAAGAAACCAGAATGGAAATAAATCAGGTAGTAAGCATAAAATAGTTTTATATTCTCCTTCTCCATATTTCAGTGTTAGGAGAGCATTAGAAAACAGCAGTAATTAAGTATTAGTCCAGTAGAGGAAAGGAGGAAGATGTTAGAAAGGGAACATAGAGGCTGAAGAACAAGAGTTTCAGAAAAGGAGAGAGTAATAGGGTCAAATGCAGCAGTAAGTCAACAAGGTAAGGTTGAAGGGGGTGAAAACTCAGCTTTTTTCATGATCAAAATGGAACACTTATCGTGAAGGGGTTAACAGGCACTTAACCAAATAACTGGAAAGTTCACTAGGGCACACATGTTAATACAGTTACAAAGCTTTGGCAGAAAAAAGACTTAACTGAAGCAGCAGAGATGGTTTCATATAACATTCATTTCATAACACACAGTATGAAGTAGTCTTGTCAGCAGACATAAAATATTCCTTTAAATATGGTAGTGACATTGTCTGATTTGATACTGTAAAAGCAATCATCTGAATCTATTAGTATCATTATATTTAAAGAGTTTAAGGAAAAAATCAACCTCTGGTTTTTTTTAGATGAAATTACTTTATTATTAAAAAAAAAATTTATTTGCAATTGCAGAATGTTGCTCATGGAATAAGATTTAATTTTTAGGATTCTTGTTGAAAATATAAGTTTTGAGTTGAAGGAGTTGACTTTATAACTTTTTTTATACTTTGTTAAAAATTGATAAAGTAGATCACCTGGAGTACAGTCTTTAAACCAAAGTTTATGGAATGGTATTCATATGTGATATTTTTAGTCCTTGTTTATTCTTACATGTGGTTTTGCAAAAGACTTGTTCATGAAATAAATATATTCTAAAAATTTATCCTAAATATATTCCAGTCTATTGTATATATTCTATAAACATATATAGAAGCATATATAGCCTGATTATAGAAACACATATGTAAACATAATCTGTTTGTAGGTAAAGATACATATATATCTTCTAAATTTCTAATTATAGAGCCTAATTCTATCAATATATGTATGTATGTCTCCTGTTTCAGAGAAAAGCTAAACAAGGTCTAGTTGTGTGACTCTAATCCCTGGATTTAGGGAATAGGCAAGATAGAATAAGCAGCTAACTAAATTGCTATTTCAATCACCACTAAATGGAGCAAATCACAGCTTCTCTAATGTACAGAACCATGGGAATATTTGAATGTGTGATATCTAAATCTCCCTAACTCTGCTCCTGATATCCTTTGTTTCATCTTCTCCTATTTCAGATAGCTTTTAAAAATCTGTCATGTATTTCATTTTTAAGACCCAGAAACAAGTAGTCCCCAACTTACGATGAGGTTCTGCTCTAATGACTCCTTCCTAAATCTGTTCTGATAGAAGTCTTATACCTCTTTTTTTTAGTTTTCATTATTATTGGCTTTTATTATCAGTATCTTTTTAAATCCCATCTTTATTTGTCCTTGAGTGTTGGAAGCATTACATATAAACTTACAGATATATTTTAACATTGTATGTAGTATGTATGAAAAGGAGCTCTGGTGGCACAGTGCCTAAGGAATGTGACTGCTAACCAGAAGGTTGGCAATTCAAACCCACTGGCCATTCTGTGGAAGGAAGGAAGATGGGGCAATCTATTTCTGTAAAGATTTACCATTTCAGAAACCCAATGGGGGTGACTATGAGTCAGAATCAACTTGATGGCAGTGTGTTTGTTTCTTTTATTATTATTTATAGATTTATAGTACATATTACTAATTAAAAGATGTCAAAAGAAAAAAAAAAGATCATAAGTCAGGGACTACCTGTGTTGTGTTTGGATACAAGTAAATGTGTTGCACACAAATTACCTTCTATAACACTTGAAATGGTATCTTTTAAAATTTAATGCATAGCAAGATGGAAATTTAAGATAGCTATATTATATTTCAGAAAAGAAAAAGTCTGTTTGTTTAGTAGGATTTCATGACCATGTTAAGTCTTTTCTATATCTACAGTTTCAAAGGAGGTTTTTGTGTGCTTATTTATTTATTTTGTTGTCCCCATCAAGGATAATTCATATTCATATCTCCAGGGTCCTTTAGTATACCTGGTGAATTTGTTTAATTATGTCTACCTTTAAAAATTTTGTCCTCACTATGTTATGTTCTGATCATGAAACTGAAATTTTTTACTTGAAGTTATAACCTCCTAAATATTCCATACTGTCTTTACATTGCTTAGTATTTGAAATGTCCCATACTTGATATTTTGACTTGCAACCAGATTGTCTTAATCTGTATTCTCTTTTGTTGCAAAATAACTGAGGTTTGAAAAATATAAACCTACCCTATTTTCTAGATCCCACAGAATCCACAAAATGTTATTGTTATCAGCTGATGAGAAAACAAAGTGACTAATACAGCTCATATGAAAAACAGTGGGGACTTCTTTCTTTCACATATGCTTATGATTGAAGTATTGCCAACTTTCAAAAACCGATTCCAGCTTTCCTGTGACTCAGCAGTAGTCATGTTCATTTGTTCTCCATTAAACTGCCATGTACCTCTTGTCTCATGATCTAATGGTCCATCCTTAGGAAAACAGAACTTGGTTCTTACATGAAACTATGCCTAGAAATTGTCATCCGACTTACTTCTTTCTTAAATCTTTATCTCTTTTCAGTTTTGTGCAGTTTTATGAAAATAAGTCTAACTTTGAAAAGAGTTAAGAGTTTATAGCAATAAATAATTCTGGCATAGGAATATCCCCAAGTTATGGCAAATAACAACTAATATTTATCAAGTACTATGTGCCAGATGTTGTTCCAAGGGCTTACACTAACTTATCTTTCAAGTTTATGAGGCAAATACTATTACTATTTCTACTTTAGAGATGAGAAAACTAAAATATAGGGATAGTTAGTAACCTACCCAAGGTCCAGAGATAAAAAGAAGAAGAACTAGTACACAAATCCAAGCAGCTGGACTCAGTAGAGGCTTGAGTTCTGATCTGTTCTATTGGTGTCAGTCCCATGGAGAAGTCACTGAGACAAAATTGTAGTGTAAGAAATGTATTAGGGAGTAATGTCTGGGAAAACAAACAGAGAGGGAGTAGTCTTTAGATCATGATGAACATCTGAGCAGTGGATTGGGCAAGACGAGCCTCATAGAAAAAAAAAGGGGGGGGACCAAGTTTGCTGGTCCGATAGAGCCTGGTGGAACCACTGAGACTATGGCCCCTAGCTGCCCGTCAGGTCTGGAATTGAACCCACACCTATGGCTCCCAGCCAAGCAAAAGACAGGCGTATGAGTTGAACATTTACCTGAGGCAGATACATTCCTTGGAGAGAACAATCACAGGAGAAAGAAGGGTGGCTTATGCACCAGGAGACAGCTCAGGGAGCAGGAGGGCATGGAGGGATGGACACAGGGAAGAGGTAATTATCAGGAAGAAGTGGGAGGGGAGCTGTTGCATTGTGGTAAATTGTGGTCAATGTCATGAGACAAAGTGTATGTGAACTGCTGTATGGAAAATGAACTTGCTCTGTAAATTTTCACCCAAATCACAATAACAAACTAACTAAATAAAGGGCCTCATACTGTAATGTATGACTGACAAAGCCAATCCAGTGGGGAGCTCCAGAGCAAAGACTGCCGGTTAGACAAGTTCCACATTGGGTAGGAGTGGCCAGGTCCTGCTGCCTGCCATGCTCTGTAATTGACTGGAGACTGCTCAGGAAGAGGATGGCCTTGGATCCAATATTGGATCCGACATTAAAAGGCTTTGTGGCTGGAGGCAGTGAGCTATTTATATTCCTACCAACGGAGTAGTAAGTTTTTTTCTTCAAAAGAGGTCTGAGCAACACAATTCCACAGTTGCCCAGCACTACACTGCCATTTCACAAATACTAGATGCTATTATCCATTAGAGTGGCAAAACCATTTCAATCTGACTATGCCAAATGTTTGTCAAGCTGTGGATTAATTTGTACGCTGCTTACAGAAGTGTAAATTCATAAAGCAATTTGACAATACAGAGAAACTCATTCATAATGAGACATGTGTAGACGTTTCCATAGCCACATTGTTTATAGAAGTGAAAAATGGGAAACTTTCTAAATGTCCTTCAACAGGAGAATGGATAAATGAATTCTGCCATATTTATAGTGTAGAATATTATGCAGTACATAAACATTGAATGAACTAGTGCTTCAAATGTCTACATAGATAAATCTAAGAATCATATAATTGAAGTAAAAAATTACAAAAATATGCATTCCGATCTAGCCAGACTGACTTCTTAATAACAGCATCTTGCTGTCATTTCACAATCCTGCCACATACCTTTTCCAATTTTAAACCATGCAGTATCTCCTTGTTCTGTTTGAACAACTGCTTCTTGATCCATGTATAGATTTTGCATGAGCACAGTGAAGTATTCTCAAATCCACATTGTTCATAATACTATCCATATTTTGCTATAATTCACACAGTTGAATTGCTTTGCATAGTTGATAAAACACAGGTAAACATCTTTCTGGTATTCTGTGTTTTTGGTCAAGATGCATCTGACATCAGCAATGATATCCCTTTTCCACATCCTTTTCTGAATCCAGCTTGAACTTCTGGCAGTTCCCTGTCTACATACAGCTGCAGTCATTTTTGAATTATCTTCGGTGAAATGTTGCTAACCTGCGATATTGTGACATTGTTTATTTCCACATATTATTTGACATCCTATCTTTGGAATGGGCACAAATACAGATCTTTTACAATCGGTTGGCCAGATAGCTATCTTCCAAATTTCTTGACATAGATAAGGAAGCACTTCTAGTATTGTGTCTATTTATTGAAATATCTCAATAGGTAGCCTGTCAATTCCTGGAGCCAAGCTTTTCACCAATTGCTTCACTGCAGCTTGAACTTCTTTTTTTAGTACCAGCAATTCCTGATTATATACTACCTCCTGAAATGGTTGGGTGCCTGCCACTTATGTTTGGTATTGTTATTGTACATCCTTTCCATCTTCTTTTAATGCTTCCTGTGTCATTCAGTTTTTGCCCATAGAATCCTTCAATAATGCATCTGGAGGCTTGAATTTTCACTTCAGTTCTTTCAGCTTGAGAAATGCTAAAATGGAAAAAAAATAGTGATAGCAAGTGGTGAGGATTTGAAATTTGAACTATCATATATTGTTAGTGGGAATGTAAAATGGTGCAACCACTTTGGAAAATAGTTTGGCAATTTCTTTTAAAGTTAAACATATACCTACCATACTACAAGGCACTTCTATTTTGTGCTGTTTTCACAAGGGAAATCAACTAATACAAATATTCACAACAGCTTTGTTTGTAATATTCCAAAACTGGAATCAACCCAAATGTACATTAATAGAGGAATAAATTGTGGTATAGATGTACAACAGATTAATATTTAGCAACAAAAAAGGAGCTATTAATTTATGTAACAAGATGGATAAATCTAACAAATACCATGCTGAGTAAAAGAAATCAAATACAAAAGATTTTATTTATGTTAATGCATTTATGGGAGCTCTGGTAGCATAGTGCCTAAGGCACTTGACTGCTAACCAGAAGACTGGCGGTTCAAACCCACCAGCCACTCCTCGGAAGGAAGATGGGGC
>NW_006921598.1:16683514-16696518 GCF_000298275.1 Orycteropus afer afer
TATATATATATATATATATATAAACTGATGTAATTGTACACATAAGATTGGTGTCATTTTGTTATATGTAAATCATACCTCATTAAAGTTGATTTTAAAGAAAGCAAGGCATAGGGAAAAAAAAAAAAAAACTAAACCTGAAATAAAACCATTACCAAAAACTCAAACCCATTGCCATCAAGTCAATTCTAACTCAGAGTGACCCTTTAGGACAGAGAACTGCCCCATAGGCCTTTCAAGCCTATGAGTCGTTATGGAAACAGACTGCTACATCTTTCTCCCATGAAGTGGCTGGTGAGTTTGAATTGCCAGCCTTTCAATTAGCAGCCAAGTGCTTAATCACTGCCCCACTTAGGCTCCTTAAAACTAGTACAGTGCCTTATTTATTTTGGTTATAGATTTTATTTGATTATTCAGTATATTTAGATTTTCTTGCAACTCTGTTTTCCCATTTCTGAAGAGCTTTCAGAAATAAAACTGCCTTTTGGCAGTTTTATTACTCAATTTAAAACATAATGGAGTATGAAAAACAAAAAGGAATGTGACAATTGACTAGATTAATTAGGCTATTTGAGTGAGGAGAATGTTGAAACTATTTGCTTATTATTAAAGATTATCAAATATCATATATCTATGTTTTGGTTCACCTAATAGTCTACAGTGATCAACAATGAAGTATATCACATATACATGATATTTAAGTGCATACAAAGAGATAGTATGAGAAACTGCTTCAGTGCTTCTCTTGACCTTATTTTATCAGTATATTTATAATGCTAAGAAGAAAGAATGGGATTCGAATGCTCTTGCAAACGTGAACTGTAAGTATTTTTTTTCAGAAGTTATGTTTCTTGCACAGCTATGGAAAACATTTGTACCAAAATGTTCTTGTCTGGAAAATGCAAAGTTAAACATCTTGCCATATGTCCCTCATTAATAGTCACAGTTTTATTCAGAAGTTTCTCATCAAAGAAGCTAAAACTTCTCTCTTCTGTCTAGACTGCACTGGAGCAAAATTATCAAATTTTTATTTCCTGATTGTATGTATCAGCCAGAGTTTGCCAGAGAAACAGAATCATTAGAAGATCATGTGTGTGTGTGTGTGTGTGTGTATAAAGATATTTATTTTAAGAAATTGGCTCATGCCATTGTGAGGGAAAGCAAGTCTAAAATCCATATAGCAGGCCAACAGTCTGGAAACTCAGGCAAAAGTTGATGTTGTAATCTTGAGTTTGAAATCTGTAGAGTAGGCTGGCAGATTGGAAAGTCAGGCAGGAGGTAATATTGCAGTCTTGAGGTAGAGATCTTTCTTTTTTGGGAAACCTCATTTTTTGCTCTCATGGCCCTCAGATGAGGCCTACTCTGATTATCAAGAGTTATTTCCTTTACTTGAAGTCAGTCATTATTAACGTTAATGTGATTGTGTAAATGTTAAGCACGTATACAAAATACCTTCACAGTAACATATAGACTAGTATTTGGCAAAACAACCAGACACTATAGCCTAGCCAAATGGACACATAAAATTAACTATCACAATCATTTTCAATACTCAGTCAGACTTTTTAAAACTTGAGTATTTTCCACAGTAGTAGGTGTTGTATTGTTAATCTGGCCTCTGTTGAGTACATTTTTCTGATTCTTTTTATTGATTTAGAATAACAAAAGGAATTCGCAGAACAGTAGTGGAAAGACTTAGATTTTGACCGAAAATGATTCAAATTCTAAGTGGCAGAGGCAGAAAACTCAAATTCAGGCAGTTAGATTCCAAGACTAGTGGATTATAAACTTTATTGGAAGTGTTCTTTTTATTAACTATTGTTTTAGGCACAGAAATTACTTGTGTTGGCTAATGTATCTCTATGACTTCAGAGTAAAATGATTAGTTTATAAATGATAAATTATGGAACTTCCACATACCTCTGTATGAGTAATCTCAGTAAAGTACCTAAAATCACCCTTATACTATAGACATAGCTTTGTTAATCAGATTTGGGGAATGTGTCAATTTGCAGGCATAGTGTTGTTTCCTTGAAATTTTAAGATGAAATATAAGCATACTTATAAATTTCATCGAGTGTCAGAGTCATTTAAAAAAAATGATTTAATGCAAAAGGAAGTCAAGACAATTTTTAGAACATGGAAAACATCATGTTTTATCCCTAAGGACTGTTCATTATTAAACAGGGACTCTGCCAATATATATAGGATTCTATTTTTAGTATGTTGGATTAAATACTTCAACTAATTTTTGAGCAATTTTATGGAGGAAAAAAAAAAAAGTCATTGGCATACAGGTAAAGATACCCATATACAAAATATACAAGGCCAATTTAATAGTATTAAAGCAGTTTGGCCTTAAAAATCTTCATAACCACTGGAACATATGATGGCTTAGTCATGAGGCCCCCAATATTTGAGAAGAAAAAGTGCTTATTTAAGAAGTAGAGAACATGATATTTTGGCATTTTTATTAGTATTAGGTAATAATACTGCCATAAGAAATACTATTAATATGGAATTATTGGTAGGTGGTTGCTAGTTATGGAAGATGGTTGTGTACAAACATCGACATTAGTCCAGATGATTTTGCCAGAGAAGCCAGATTTGCAATTTATATTTGCTTTGTGCTTTCAGATATTTAAAAGTATACAGTTCTTGGATTTTTTTTCTAAATGATATGCATAAGTTTTTATTATTCTGTGGCTTAAAATCAGATACCTTTAAAAGTTTCTATTAAGTAGCTATACGTTCAAAGTCCTTTTACATTTGCTTTGATTTTGAAGTTCACTATAATATGTTGTTGTTGTTGCTATGTGCCGTCGAGTCAGCCCTGACTCATAGCGACCCCTCCTTGGGTTTCCGAGGTAGTATCACTACGGAAGTAGGATTGCCCAACCTTCCTTCCGAGGAGTGGCTGATGGGTTTGAACTGCCAGCCATCTGGTGAGCAGTCAAGTGCCTTAGCCACTATGCTACCAGAGCTCCCTCACTATAATATAGTAACTTTAAAAAACAAACAAGTAAACAGTAAAACAAAAAATGATCATGTTGTCTCTTTCCAAATAGTATAGTGCCCTGGAACTCAATACAGTGAATGATTATTGCTAATGTTCATAGTATTTTTGGAATGCCTCTTTGGCCTACTTTTAGAACCTACAGTAAATCTTTCAAATATCACAATGATAGCATTTTAAGAAAAAATCCTTTCAGGCTGATGTTGATTTTTAGGACAGTCAGAGTGTATTTTAAACAAGTTTTTGTTAATAAAATATTTGTGTAAATTTGTTATTGCTAGTTAAGGAAGAGGGGAGAAAATTACCTAAAAGATACGACTATAAAGCGAGGATCTAAACCAGTTCATTTTGGTTTGATGCCTTCAAATCACTTAGGGATCTTGTTGAAATGTAGATTCTGATTCCATTTATCTGGGGTAGAAATACAAATTCTCCGCAGTGGTCAAACTGGAGTTAATTGGTTGAAAGCCCTGCTATAAAGCAATTAAACTGACATTAAACTTACCTTGAAAGTAGTTAAGAAGCTGTAGCATCACTTGTTAGATATATAGTCAAAAAGTGGTCACTCTGGAGGGTAACATTCGTATTTGAATATATAAATTCTGATAAATTTCTCTAAAAACATTCTGTGTCTTTATCCAAAAAATACTCACTGCCATCCAGTCGGATCCGACTCATATTGACCCCTCCTTTGGATTCCAAGGCGGTATCTCTATGGAAGTAGATTGCCCCATCTTCCTTCCGAGGAGAGGCTGGTGGGTTTGAACCATCAGCCTTCTGGTTAGCAGTCAAATGCCTTAGGCACTATGCCATCAGAGCTCCTTGTGTCTTTATAGCCTGATATAAAATAGAAGATATTTAAAAAAATAATAATAAAAAAGTCTACTGGTTTCATAAGTGGTATTGTACTTTACTTTTCTGGCTTTTCTCTTAGGTGGCAATACTCACCTATCTGTTCTTGCAACCTGGGGTGTATTTAATGTTCCTGTGCATTACTTCTTGGTAAATGATCTCCAAAATGTTATGACTAGCATGTTATGATTCTGATATTCTGCAGCAAAATGATATGCAATTCTCTTTGCTGCTTAAAATTTGATCCTTAATGTTTTGTGGAAGTTCCTGGCTTTTAGAAATAAATAGTATGATCTAGACTAAATTGAAAATGAGACACAGATTCAGTGATTCAAACTGCAGAAGTAAATGACATGATTGAGGTCAGAGATGAGATATTTACTGGAACATGCATTTCAGGAGACCTTTAATTCTCTGTGGTAAGTCTACAGATGGAGTTTGTAAACATAATTTCTGAATCCTTTTTGTCAAGGCATTCACACTGGTATAAGCTAGAAATGGAAGATCAAAATACAATGGCATGTTCAAGATCATGTCAGTCCTTTAGAAAAAGCTGCTCTGAGAATTTGAGCCTTTACTCATGCTGCCCTCAACCCACAGAGACCAGAGTACCACCTTCCCCCTCCCATACACCCATCTCCCAACATTCTACCTTTGTATTCTATTAGGTGGCCTCTGGACATAATTCTTAGAATATATTATTTCACTTCTTGTTATACTAGCTCTCCTATTAAAATGTAAAGGAAGTATGTCACTTTTCTTTTTTCCATATAGTCTTCCAAATACTGTTTTGTGCTTCATCTCCCTAAACCAGTCACTCCCAGCCCTCCTCTCACTCTCAAAACTTTCCATTAAGCCTTTGGAAGCTCATTTCTGTATAGCATACTCCCCCTACATAGTCACTTTCTCACTGGTTGTTCCATTTACCTCCTTCTTTACTAAATCATGGCTGCCTAAGACCTCCATTCTATCTACAGTCCTTTCAAATAGTAATGCTTATTGGGCCACACAATACTTAAGGGTTGGGCGATGGGATCAAACTTCTGCCATTCCCTTTCTGAATATTAGTCCTCCATCCTTATATAAAGATGCCTACATACTTTTGACCAGGGCTTTGAACCAGTTCATTCCAATTTGACCCTTGCTGAGAATTTGCATTTCCACCCCAGATATACTGAATCAAAATCTACAGTTTAGCAAGATCCCCAAGTTATCTCTAAGAATCATTCTCCCTCATGACCAGAAACTGATGTTTTCACCAACATCTTCCATATTCTATAATAAAAGTGCCTGATATTTTGAAGACATCAAATGCTGTTTTGCTAGTTTATGACAAAGGTATAACTCTCTTATTTATCCTTTCAATGTACTGTTCACTTTATTTACTTGATCACTAGGTTGGTGCTCTGAAAGCCAGAACATAGTGGTTAGAACCAAGGGTCTTGTGGTTTAGTCCATACTCTACCACTTGTTAACAGTATAAACTCAGCCATAACAAAGAATATGTCTAAGCTCCAGTTTCTTCATCTGTGAAATAAGATAATAGCAGTATCTTCCTCACTGGGTTGGTAAGAGAATTAGATGAGATAATCCCTGCAAAGTGTGGATAATAGTGTCTGGCACTTAGTAAATGCTAGATATAGTGATTAGTCACTGTAATAAAGTTTTTGTTTGATTTTAACATACCACAAGTGTAAATTCTCTGTAGTTTTTATGTTAATTTTATGGCTGGTATTTCTGTTAACCTCTAAAAACCACTTACATCCACTCTTTTATGTGATATTTTGATCATAAAATAGTAGCTTCTTTTCATAGTTACGTAGAATTAAATTGGCTAAAATCTGTATGCTCCACTACTTATAATTTCAGAGTGACAAGTTTGGTTCAAACTGGAATAAAATATCCCATACATGGCTCTCTTTTATTATATGTTGTAAGATGCTTGTATCTCGAAATGAATTCAGAATGCCTTTCTCTAAATCTTTAGGAGTCAAATCAGAGTTAACTACCAGGTAGTAAACGTCATGAAATAAAAACTAATATTCAGCATTCTCCAAGGGATAACTCTAAAATAAACTTTTGTAAATGGTAAGGTATCCTGTTCACCATTTTACTACCTATGTCTATTCCCCCCTTTCACTTAGAAAACATTATAAATTTATAGCCTGACCACATTGTGTCCTAAACACTGAAGGCAAACCATATTGTGGGGATTACATTTTAACCACAGAGAAGTTATAACAAGCCGAAAGCCACAAAACCAAGTAAATAGTGTATCCGGGAATAGAACTGAGAAGGTTCTGATTGCTCTTCACATACTGAAAACCACAGGTTCTGCTGCTTCTGAACATAATGACAGCTCATCTAATGCTGCTAGACCACTGTACATGACACGTCAGGAGCAAACTATACAAGGGCACTCTCTAAAGGCAGATAGTCTTTGTTTTTGAAAAAACTGTTTAGACACTAAGTAATGGGAGAGGCACCATTACCAGCACAAGATGATTATCAATTGACTTTGATGTTTGGGGTACTTAGTGCTACCACAGGTTTGTGTCTCTGCTAAGGTATTAAAAAAAAATAATAATTTCCATGTATAGAAGTGCTTTTACAAGTTCTTAATAACATTTTTGCAGTTTTTAATGAAGCTAACTAAAGAGTTTGGTTGGAAGGTAAAAAACACATCATATATAGAGAGTCGAAAAATTTTGTTCCTTATAAGAATTGACCCCACTCTTTCTTTTCACTGGTAAATTTTTGTGACTTTTGGCCCTTCTTCCTTTTCCCGACAGTTGGAAGGTAATACTGCCTTTGACGCATTCAACTTACACAGTATCCAAAAGTTTACTGGTCTGTGTTGTAAAAGCAAAACCCATGGCCATTGAGTTGATTCTGACTCATGGAGGTTTGAATTATCAACTTTTTTTTTCCAAATATTTTATTGTATTTTTAGTGAAAATTTACACAGCAAATTAGGAGCCCTGATGGTGCAATAGTTACTGCTTGCCTGCAGTAACTATTTCACAGTTTCTGTTCATGTTGTTAAGGAACTCTGGTGGTGCAGTGGTTAACATATTTGGCTGCTAACCAAAAGGTAGGCAGTTCAAACCTACCAGCCACTCCATGAGAGAAAGTGAGGCAGTTTCCTTTCATAAGATGCACAGCCTTGGAAACTCTTATGGGGCAGTTCTACTCTGTCCTGTAGGGTTGCTGTGAGTTGGAATCAACTCAATGGCAGTGGATTTAGTTTGCGGTACATATTATTCAGTGACATCAGTTACATTTTTGACAATGTGTCAGCATTCTCATTATTTCCATTCTGGTCATATTCATTATTTCCACCCTGGCTGATTGAACCACCAACCTTTCATTCACCTTTGAGCACTTAGCCACTGTGCCACCAGGTCTCCTATTCTCTAAAGAAATGTCTATTCAAATCCTTTACCCATTTCCAATTGGGCTGTCTATCTTATTAGTGAATTGTAAGAGTTCTTTATATATTCTTGATACAAGTTCATTGTTAGATTTATGGTTTTTAAATTCTTGCCCATCTTTTCATTTTCTTAAAGGTGTTTTTTAAAGTAGAAAATTTTTTAATCAAATCCAACATATCAATTCTTTTTTTCTTTTATGGATTATGCTTTTGGTGTCATTTCTAAGAACCCTTTGCTTAACACTTTCTGGTCTCTGCTGTGCATAGCGTAGCCAGGGATACAGGGAGAAACATTTATGGCTGTCTTACTCCTGGATCTCCTTGTTAAAGTTCCAAGTCTCCTAGTCTGTTACTTGCCTCAACCCAGATTGCAACTTCAGCCGAGAGGAGCTGCAGGCTTTTCTAGTCTGCTGCTGGGTGTGAGCTTTCCACAGTTTGGTCAATATCAACTCATCCCTCTCTGGCTGCAAAGCTGCTGATTTTCAAGGCCTGCTTCCCCATGTTAGAGCTACTCTCAGGGAGTGGGGAGTACATGGGAGCAGCTCTGGGCAAAAACTCACAAACTCCTTCTGTTCTCTACTTTGTCACCAACATATACTTGTCAGTTTGTTGTATCTTCAGTCAATTTCCAGAGCATTGTAGTTATTGTTTTGAAGGATTTGTCTAGCTATATAATAGCTCTTTGGGGAACAAACTTGCCAGCTTCCTGACTCTGTCTTGCCAGAAGTAGCTTTGCCTGTTATTACCATTTTATTTGGATAAAATTGTCTACATTTTACCATTTTATTACAGCACAAACCTCATTTTCCTTCTTCCTGAAGTAAATTCTTCAAAAGTTTCTTTAGTAAAGTCTTTTTGTTTTTATTTAACTAAAAATATATTTTTTCGGTCTTACACTTGAAGAATAACTTTGCTAGATGTACTATTCCACCTTACATTTATTTTATCTTAGACCACTGAGGATACTATTTTATAATCTGGCTTTTGTTGTTGCTACAAAATAATAAAACTATATAGTGGTTCTAGAAGGAGCCTGGTGACACAATGCTTAAGTATGCAGCTCCTAACCAAAAGATTGATGGTTTGAATCCACCAGTGGCTCTGCAGAAGAAAAAACCTTGTTCCAGGTAAAGATTACTATTTTTGTTGTTTTGTGCCATCAGATTAATTCTGACTCATTGTGACCCTATAGGACAGAATAGATCTGCTGCATAATGTTTCCCATACTGTTATCTTTATGGGAGCAGATCACCACATCTGTTCTCCCACAGAACCTCTCAGTTAGCAGGCAAGCAGTAACTATTGTACCATCAGGGCTCCTCTGTAAAAATTACAGCCTAGGAAACCCGATGGGGCAGTTCTACTCTGTCCTGTAGTTCTACTCTGTCTCTATGTGTCAGAATCAACTCTATGACACACAACAACCAAGAAACCAAACAAAACCCATTGCCATTGAGTTGATTCTGACTCATAGTGACTCTATAAGACAGAGTAGAACTGACCCTAAAAGATAGAATAGAACTGTCCCATAGGATTTCCAAGGTTGTTATCTTTACCACTTCTTTCTCCCATGGAGCTGTTAGTGGATTCATACAGCCAACCTTATGGTTACCAGCTGAGAACTTGACACTGCACCACCAGGGCTCCTTTTAACAACGTCAGCAACAGTGATTATAGAGTACTTAATGTAATCTTCATTTCACTAAGCACCTACATTTATGACTTCGTTTAAACAACCTTATGATAATATGCCATTATTATACTCATTTTTCTGATGGGGAAAGAGAGATACAGCATAGTTAAGAGAACACAGTAAATAAGGAGGACAAAATTCCATTCCAAGAGCTCTGACTCCAGAGCCCAGGCACTGAACCACCATCTCAGATAAGTAAATTTTTCAAAAAAGAATGAGGGATGAATAATATTACTACTTATTAAAAAACTGTAGGAATTAAAACAAAATCCAGAGACAAACCGACTGCCATCAAGTTGATTCTGACTCATAACGACCCTCATTGAGGTCTTAGCCACTGTGCCACCAGGGCTCCTACTGGGTTTCCAGGCTGTAAATCTTTATGAAAGTAGATTGGCTCATCTTTCTCCCACGGAGCAGCTGGTGAGTCTGAACCACTGACCTTCTGGTTAGCAGCCAAATGCCTTACTGACCATGCCACCAGAGCTCCATATAGGAATTAAAACAGAGAGACATTTTTCCCTGTATATGCAGATTGTTGTTGTTGATTTCTGCTATGGACTCTATACTGACTCATAGCAACCCTATAAGACAGAGTAGAACTGTCACCTGTGGTTTCCAAGGCTATAAATCTTTCTCCAATGGTGTGGGTGATGAGTTCAAACCACCAACCTTTTAGTTAACAGTCAAGCACTTAACCACTATACTGCTAGGGCTCTTTATAAGCAGCTTAGTAGACTGTTAGCTTATCATTAATGAATAAAACCAAGAAACTGTGCCTGTTTCCTCATCTAGAATAGACAGATCTAGAAGATGAGAATAATAATAATATCTATCTTATAGAATTGTTGTGAATAACAAGTGAGTTAGTAGTTATATAAAGTACTTGTTAGCTGCCATCAAGTTGTCCTCTGATTCATGGGAACCCCATTCACAATGGAGTGAAATGCTACCCAGTTCTTCACCATCCCCATGATCCACCGCAGATCAGACTTTTGTGATCCGTAGGGTTTTCTTTGGCTATGTCTAAGTGAGTGTGGAAAGACTTCATCTCACATACTTTGGCCATGTTGTCAGGTAGGACCAGTCCCTGGAGGATGTCATGTTTGGTAAAGTAGAGGGTCAATGAAAAAGAGGAAGACCCTCAACAAGGTGAGATAAAGGGATACCCTTGTTGCAACAATGGGCTTAAACATAGCAACAATTATGGGGATGCATAGCTCTGTGGCAGTGTTTCATTCTGTTCTAATTACGATCTCTATGATTGAAACCATGTCAACAGCTTCTAACAATAGTCTTTACTGGAGCAGATACCAGGTCTTTCTCCTGCAAAGCAACTTAGGTGGATTGGGTTTTGTGGTAGTTAATTTGTGTGTCAACTTGAGTGGCTGGGCAACTGGATGTAGTTACTCCCCATGATGAGACTGGTAATCTACTCCATTGTGGAATCTACTGGAGTAGCTGAGTAACTGCTTTAGGGATGTGGTCTGCTTCCAATATTGGAGAAGCTTTGGGAATGGTCTTGAGCCTTTTGGCACAATTGGACCCTGCATGTCTTCATTCAACAGCCTGCCAAGTTTCCTGTCAATCTTGGGACTGTCTCTGGACTTGAACTAGTACCCTGCCACATAGTTTAGTAATCTTGGGATTGTGCCATTTCATTTATTGACCTTGGGCTTGTCTGCCTCAGCAGCCAGATGCTGCCTGAGTTAAGAGAAGCCTCCAGCTTCAGTGGGCTGGGAGCAAGAGGCAGAGCTGAAGCCCAATGTCAGGGGGTCTTCACCCAGCCTCTAGAACTTGGCACTGTGAACTCAGACTTCTAGCCTCCAAAACTGTAAGAGAATAAATCCCTGTTTGTCAAAGCCACCCATTTGTGGTATTCTCTGTTAGAGTGGTACCCGAGGTAACCAAAACAGGTTCCTTGCCATTTAAAAAAAAAAAATTCCTGCCTTTCACTTCCATTATTTTGCCTCTGCTTTCTGCTGTTCCCTCAGCCTGTGAAACCTGGCATGTCTACTTTTGAAATCATAGCTAAAAAAACTCGGCTCCTTTGTCACCTGCTCTGTGTCCTCAGCCAGAAGGGATACTTGTTCCCTTATCTCCTACAATTTCTTGTTTATACAACTTTTATGTTACTTCTCACTTATTATGATGTTATTTGTTTCTGCAGAATTTTAAATTGCTTGAGAGTAGGGCCATTTTTTTTAATCATTTTTGTATGATATTACAGTGCCAACACATTGCCTTTTCTGTAATAAGCCACAGTAAATATTGGTTGAATTGGTTGCAATACATATCTGTACTAAGCAAGAACATAATATCTCTAATAGAAAGTAAGTTTTGCATTATGTGTAGGCTAATTTTAAAAATTTATTTTAAACTATTATTTCATTAACCTCTTTTAATTTGATTTTTTGTCACAATAGGTATGGCATGAATTGCCTCATTCAGTTTGAAGATTTTGCCAACATGAATGCATTTCGTCTCCTGAACAAGTATAGAAATCAATATTGTACATTCAATGATGATATTCAAGGTAATAAAATTTTACTCATATGGATCCAGAAAAACATATACTGAATTAGTTCAGAATTTTGTGATTTAGATTTAACATGTATTTACTAAGTACCTATTTTATGCCAGAAATTATACTGTTGCCTTCATACATTATTTCTCATTTAATTTCATTAATTCAAGACAAGTACTATGTCACTCTAGAATATACCATATTATCTATGTAGAGAGAAAGAATTCTCAAAAATCTGAAAAAAGATCCCCAATAATTATGGCTAAAGAATAAAATTCATGAAAATACATCATTCATTGTTTAAATATTAAAGTATATATACTTCTATATTCAAACTTCTTTCAATAAGTCATAATTTCTAAGAAAACAGAGAAGGAAGTGAAGATACAAGTGGCTAATAGATAGGGGAAAGTACCTTTACATTCCCCTGGGGTTGAAATGAGGTTTTAATGAGGGTAATTGAATGTAAGGACTGAAAGATAGGAGACTGCAGCCATGAGTGAGATATTCTAATGTATGAAGTACTCCCAAGAAAGATGAGTTCTGAGTGATGGCAAGAATCAACATGAAACTTAGGATGGTAGCCCTACAACAATGGGGTTATACAGGATATTTTAAAATCTTTTCTTTTTCTGGATTTTCAATGGTTAATGCATTTCTTATAATAAGCTTATATGTATAATGGAAGGAAGGTTGGGCAATCTACTTCTGTAGTGATACTGCCTAGGAAACGCAAGGAGGGGTCGCTCTGACTCGGTTCCGATTCGACAGCAGTGATTTTTTTTTTTAATATGTATAAATCAATTTTTAATTTTTAAAAAGATAAAATATGACACACTTAGTTGTTGAGCCATAGAACCAAAAATACCTAAAGTATACACTTTTATTAGCAGAATTACTTAATATCAAAGCCTTTTACTTCCATTAGTATTCTTTTCAAAGTGATGGTATTATTAATTCATATTGTAATTTGGGACTTCCTATTTTCTCATACAAATGAAATTACATTCTTTATACTGTCACCACTTATTTGACACCACTTGCTTGACAAAATGTTAACTATAACTAATTGTAACAGAGAAGAGAAGTTATACTGAGAAATAAAGAAAATAGCATTCTGACTATATTTTCTCTTTCTTCCTAGTCACAGATTTTTCTGAGTTAATGCTCACTTAGTTTAACATTCAAAATTAATATTCCAGAACATTTTGTTTTCTATAGTAGATTCCATAATTGCATTCCCATGAATTCCAGATGTTTTTAGACTAAATGCAAAAAAAAAATTAGAATATTTTGTTATGTTAAAAATTGTCTCATTACGTATTTACTGGAAATAATGATGTACTGGTAGCATAGTGGCTAAGACACTTGCCTGCTAACCAGACGGCTGGCAGTTCAAACCCACCAGCCACTCCTCGGAAGGAAGGTTGGGCAATCCTACTTCCGTAGTGATACTGCCTCGGAAACCCAAGGAGGAGTCGCT
>NW_006921598.1:16696618-16698846 GCF_000298275.1 Orycteropus afer afer
TCGACGGCACATAACAACAACAACAATGATGATGTACAAAAATTTTGTGAAATATTTTTATTGCAAAATAATTTAATTGAGTGGAATTTTTCATATATTACTTTGTTTCATAATTACTCTTGGTTATGGCAAGAGATTTGGAAGACAGCTACCTGGCCAACTGAGTGGAAGAGATCTATATTTGTACCCATTCCAAAGAAAGGTGATCCCACAGAATGTGGAAATTATCTAACAATATCATTAATATTGCAAGCAAGTAAAATCTTACTGAACACATTTAAAAAATGGTTGCAGCAGTGTATTGACAGAGAACTTCCAGAAGTGAAAGCTGGATTCAGAAGAGGACATTGAACAAGGGATATCATTACTGATGTCAGATGGATCTTGGCTCAAAGCAAAGAATACAACAAAGATGTTTACTTGTGTTTTATTGACTACGCAAAAGCATTTGAATGTATGGATCATAACAAATTATGGATAACATTGAGAGTAATGGGAATTCCAGAACACTTAATTGTATTCATGAAGAACCTGTACATAGACCAAGAGGCTGTCATTCGAACAAGGGAACACTGTGTGGTTTTAAATCAAAAAGGGAGTGTGTCAGGGTTGTATTCTTTCACCATACTTATTCATTCTATATGCTAAGCAAATAATCTGAGAAGCTGGGCTATATGAAGAAGACCATGACATCAAGATTGGAGGTAGAATCTTTAACAACCAGCAATACACTGACGACACAACTTTGCTTGCTGAAAGTGAGGATGACTTGAAGCACTTACTTATGAAGATTGAAGAATACGGTCTGCAGTATGGATTACATCTCAATATAAAGAAAACAAAAATCCTCACAACTGGACCTATAAACACCATCACGATAAATGGAAAAAAGATTGAAGTTGTCAGAGACTTCACGTCGCTTGGTTCTACAATTGATGCCAATGGAAGCAGCAGTCAGGACATCAGATGACATATAGCACTGGGCAAATATGCTGCAAAGGACCTCTTTCAAGTGCTGAGGAGCAAGGATGGTTCTTTGGGGACTAAGGTGCACCTGACACAAGCCATGATATTTTTAATTGCCTCATATGGATGTGAGAGCTGGGCAATGAATAAGGAAGACCGAAGAATAGTTGATGCTTTCGAATTGTGGTGGTGGTGAAGAATGCTGAAAGTAGCATTGACTGCTAAAACAACTAACAGATCTGTCCTGGAGGAAGTGCAGCCAAAATGCTCCTTGGGAGCGAGAATGGCCAGACTCTGTCTCACCTACTTTGCTCATGTTCTCAGAAGGGGCCATTCCCTTATGAAGGATGTCATGCTAGGTAGCGTGGAGGGTGGTAGAAAGAGGAGAAGGCTCTCAATGAAATGGATTGACACAGCAGCTGTGGCGATGGGCTTAAGTATAGCAGGGATCATGGAGCTGGTGCGGCACCAAGCAGTGTTTTGTTCTGCTGTGCAAAGGGTCGCTATGAGTTGGAGATGTCTCAACAGCATCTAACAACAACATCAATATTCTCTCTGCAAAAAACTGTGTCAATAATATTTTTAATTTAAACAACCTGTTTTTTTGGCATAAAAAAGACAAGATTTCAAAGAAACTTGAACAAGATTTCAATGCAGCTGGAATGGACAAGACAGATTAATTCAAGATCATTGTGAAGTGAGATTCTATTTTTTTAATAATTTTTATTGTTATTTTCGTGAAAGTTTACAGAGCAAATTCCTTTTTCATTCAACAGTTCATATGCATTTTGTTTTATGACATTGATTACAATTCCCGCAATGTAACAGCTCTCTTCATATTTCCTCTTGTACTTTCTTTTTTCCTGTGTCCTTTTTTCCTATACTTTCCTGCCTTCTTTCTCTGTGTCAATGCTGCCCTTCTGATCTCCCATGGTTAATTAATTGTTCTAAGGAGTCCACCTCCCTGGTGTAATTTTTCACTCATAGGCTTGTCTTCCTTAAAGATTCACAGCCTTGGAAATCTTATGGGGCACTTGTACTCTGTTTTGAGCAGGAGAAAGGGGACAAAAGCCAGGAACCCGGACAGAAGAGCAGTCAGCCCCAGGGTTACAAGTGAGGAGAGACAACTCAGGAATGCCCAAAGTAGCAGGCAGGAAGAGCAGGAGAAAGGGGATTAAAAGCCAGGAAGCCAGAGAGAAAAGCAATCAGCCGAAGGGATTAGGTGAGGAGAGGCAACTCAGGCCCACCCAGAGTAGCAGGCC
>NW_006921598.1:16699106-16703748 GCF_000298275.1 Orycteropus afer afer
TTGCTTGGTTCTACAATCAACGCCCATGGAAGCAGCAATCAGGACATCAGATGACATATAGCACTGGGCAAGTCAGCTGCAAAAGGACCTCTTTCAAGTGCTGAGGAGCAAAGATGTCTCCTTGAGAACTAAGGTGTGTCTGACGCAAGCCATAATATTTTCAATCACCTCATATGCATGTGAAAGCTGGACAATGAATAAGGAAGACTGAAGAAGAATTGATGCTTTTGAGTTGTGGTGCTGGTGAAGAATGCTTAAGGTACCATGGACTGCTAAAAGAGCTAAGAAATCTGTCCTGGAGGAAGTGCAGCCAGAATGCTCCTTGGAAACAAGAATGGCCAGACTTGGTCTCACCCACTTCGGTCATATTCAGAAGGGACCAGTCCCTGGAGAAGGAGTCATGCTTGGTAAGGTGGAGAGTTGAAGAAAGGCCCTCAATGAGATGGATTGACACAGTGGCTGCGGCGATGGGCTCAAGTATAGCAGGTATGGCGGAGCTGGCACGGGACTAGGCAGTGTTTCTTTCTGCTGTGCATAGAGTCACTATGAGTTGGAGACGACTCAATGGCACCTAAAGGCAATAACTTTTCTTTAACTAATAATGAAGCCCCACTACTTTTTACTAATAATGAAACTCATCAGTTTGAAGATAGCTTCTTTTTCTTCAATCTTCAATCTCTTTCTTCTACCTTTTCCCCTTATCCTAGAACCATACTTAACTTACTTTCATTCTGAAAATAATGGTCACAACTGAATATTCGTTCCTCTGCAACTCTTTTCATTCTTTCCTTAAAGCTAAGAATAGAATATCTGCCTGGGCCTGACATCCTTACTACTCCCATCTTCATTTCCATCTCTCTCTTTTCTTATCTAAGTTTCTTCAAGGAGTACTCTGCATCTGCTCTACTCTGTTCATCACCTTTTATTTCCTATTCAGCACACTATGTGTTTTATGGACTATGCAAACGCATTTGACTGTATGGATCATAATAAATTATAGACAACCTTGCAAAGAATGGAAATTCCAGAACACTAAATTATGCTCATGAGGAACTTGTACATAGACCAAGAGGCAGTTGTTTGAACAGAACAAGGACATATTGTGTGGATTAAAATCAAGAAAGGGGTGCATCAAGGTTTCATCCTTTCGTCATACTTATTCAATCTGTATGCTGAGCAGATAATCCAAGAAACTGTACTATATGAAGAAAAACATAACATCAGGATTGAAGGAACACTCATTAATAACCTCTAATATGCAGATGATACAAACTTCCTTGCTGAAAGTGAAGAGAACTTAAAGTACTTACTGATGAAGGTCAAAGACTACACCCTTCAGTATGGGTTACACCTCAACATAAATAAAATAAAAATCGTCACAACTGGACCAGTAAGTAACTTCATGATAAATGCAGAAAAGACTGACATTATCAAGGATTTTATTTTACTTGAATCCATAATCAGTATCCATGGAAGCAATAGTCAAGAAATCAAATGACACATTGCATTGCACAAATTTGCTGCAAAAGACTTCTTGAAAGTGTTTAAAAGCAAAGATGTCATTTTGAGGACGAAGGTCTGCCTGATCCAAGCCATGGTATTTTCATTCACCTCATATGCATGCAAAAGACGGACAATGAATAAGAAAGCCTGAAGAAGAATTGATGCCTTTGAATTGTGGTTTTGGCAAAGAATATTGAAAATACCATGGACTGCCAGAAGAATGAACAAATCTGTCTTGGAAGAGGTACAGCCAGAATGTTGCTTAGAAGTGAGTGGACATGTTATCAGTAGGGACCAGTCCCTGGAGAAGGACAGCATGCTTGGTAAAGTAGAGAGCCACCAAAAAAGAGGAAGGCCCTCGGTGACATGAACTGACAGAGTGGCTGTGCACAAATTTCTTTTGGAATGATCAGCACAAGGCAGGTCCCTATGAGGTGGAAGTTAAAGATATCCCAAATATCCAACTTTCCCAAACTGCTCTATCACTCCATCATCTGTAACATCAATGACTCCTCCTTCCTTCAGTACTCTCCCTCCCATCTTAGGGCCCTGTAATTCACCATAAAATCTTACAGAACTCATGAAATGCCAAGGAAATGGCTCAGGTGGTTGTGGAGGCTGGCAAATCCCAAATCCATGAGTCAAGAATCAGTCTGGAAGATTCTCCCCACATGGTTACAGGAATAGACAAACCTAAATTGGCAGGTCAGACAATGCGCTACTGGCTCACAACGTTCTGGAAGCTGGTGAATCAGGTCAGATGATACGTTGCTGTCTCATGTCATAAGAACCAGAGATAAGATGATGACAAACCAGATGCAGGATCCAGAGCAAGAGAGAGAACTTTGCCAGCATGTTTACATACATTGGATGCAGACCATACTCTCAAGGAAGCTAAGGATTTGAGACACATCCTCTAGTAAGGCTGTGACTCAAGATACATCCCACCCTCATCCTGCCCCATTAGCATAATGAACAATTCACTACAAATTGGGACCATAATTACGGGCATGTTGTTGTGGTTGTTGTTAGGTGCCATAGAGTTGGCTCCGACTCATTGAAGCTACTCTACATACAACAGAATGAAACACTGCATGGTCCTGCACCAGCCCCATGATCTGGGCTATACCTGAGCCCATTGTTACAGCCACTGTATTAATCCATCTCACTGAAAAAGGCCTTCTCCTTTTTCGCTGACCCTCCACTTTACCAAGCATAATATCCAGGGAATGGTCCCTTCTGACAACATGACCAAACTAGGCGAGACAAAGTCTAGCCATTCTCACTTCCAAGGAACATTCCACTTGTACTTCCTCCAGGACATATCTGTTAACTCTTCTGGCAGTCCATGGTACTTTAAGTATTCTTTACCAACACCACAGCTCAAAAAGATCAATTCTTCTTAGGTCTTCCTTATCCATTGTCAAGCTTCCAGGTGCTTATGAGGCAATTGAAAACACCATGGCTTTAGGTTAGGCACATCTTACTCTTCAAAGAGACATCTTTGCTCTTCAGCACTTTAAAGAGGTCTTTTGCAGCAGATTTGTCCAGTGCAATGCATTGTCTGATTTCTAGACTGCTGCAACATGGATGTTGACTGTGGAAAGAATATAATGTCTTTGACAACTTCAATCTTCTCTCCATTTATCATGATGTTGCTTATTGGTCCAGTTGTGAGGATTTTTGTATTCTTTATTTTGAGTTGTAATCCATACTGCACACTATAGTCTTTAATCTTTATCAATAAATGCTTCAAGTCGTCTTCACTTTTAGCAAGCAAAATTGTTTCGTCTGCATGTCACATGTTGTTAATGAGTCTTCCTCCAATCTTGATGCCATGCTCTTCTTCATATAGTCCAGTTGCTTGGATTATTTTCTCAGCATACGGACTGAATAAGTATGGTGAAAGGATACAACCCTGATGCACTCCTTTCCTGACTTTAAACCATGAAGTATCCCCTTGTTCTGTTTGAATGACAGCCTCCTGGTCTATGTACAGGTTCCTCATGAGCATAATTAAGTGTTCTGGAATTCCCATTTTTTCCAGTGGTACCCATAGTTTGTTATGATCCACACAATCTAATGCTTTTGCATAGTCAATAAAACATAGGTAAACTTCTTTCTGGAATTCTTTGCTTTCAGCCAAGATCCATCTGACATCATCAATGATAGCCCTCATTCCACATCCTCTTCTGAATCCAGCTTGCTTTTCTGGAAGTTTTCTGTCAATATTTAAAATATCTTCAGCAAGATTTTACTTGCGTGTGATAATAATGATATTGTTTGATAATTTCCACATTTTGTGGGATCACCTTTCTTTGGAATGGGCACAAATATGGATCTCTTCCAGCCAGTCACCCAGGTAGCTGTCTTCCAAATTTCTTGACATAACCCCAGTGCAGCATCTTTTCTTGAAACACCCAAATGGGTATTCCATCAATTCCTGGAGCTTTGTTCTTTGCCAATAATTCCTTCAGTGAAGCTTGGACTCCTTCCTTTAATACCATTGATTCTTGATCATATGCCACCTCCTGAAATAGTTGAACATCGAGCAATTCTTTTTTGTAAGGTGACTCTGTGTATTCCTTCCATCTTCTTTTGATGCTTCCTGCATCATTCAATATTTTGACATGGAGTCCTTCAATATTGAAACTCGAGCCTTAAAATTTTTCTTTGGTTCTTTCAGCTTGAGAACTGTCTAGTGTGTTCTTCTCTTTTGTTTTTCTAACTCCAGGTCTTTGCACATTTCATTATAATAATTGTCTTCTTGAGCTGCTCTTTGAAATCTTCAGTTCAGCTCTTTTATCTTGTCATTACCTCCATTTTCTCTAGCTATTCTCCATTCAAGAGCAAGTTTCAGAGTCTCTTCTGATATCCATTTTGAAATTTTCTTCCTTTCCTGTCTTTTTAATAATCTTTTGCTTTCTTTATGGATGATGTTCTTGATGTCATCCACAATCCCTCTGGTTTTCAGTCATTAGTGTTAAATGCATTAAATCTATTCTTTAGATGGTTTCTAAAATCAGGAGGGATAGAATCAAGGTCATATTTTGGCCCTCATGGACTTTTCTGAATTGTCTTCAGCTTCAACTTGAACTTGCATATGAACAGTTGATGGTCTGTTCCACAGTCAGCTCTT
>NW_006921598.1:16704634-16705805 GCF_000298275.1 Orycteropus afer afer
GTATCACTGGTGTCTGTACAAGATTAGCCTCAGCTGAGTCTATCCTTGGTCTAAAGTATACCTCTTTTCACTGACCCCTGTCTGATCATCTCAGGTGTTTATGTGTTTATCTGTATAGCCTAGTGTTTGGTGTTAATGGCAGTGTGGTATTGTGGACACATTGGTTGGTTTTAGCAACTGTCGTCTATCTCTTATGTGCACAGTTCAGTGTCCTCTCGTGTCCCAATGTTATCAAGGTGGTCATATATCCTTCCCGTACATCCCTCCCCCTACCCATGTCAGTGTATAAGCCCCAACTAGCCCTAAATTAATCCCTCCCTTTCCCTCTCCATGCCAGTAACCTACTAGGTGAGTTCCCTTTCCCCAAGCAAACACTTCCTGTCTTTTTACTGTATGTGCTCATACAGTACTTGTCCTTCTGCAATTGACTTATTTCACTCAGCATAATGTCTTCCAGGTTCAACCACGTTGTGAGATGATTCGCATATCCTCATTGTTCTTTAATGTGGCATAGTATTCCATTGTGTCGATATACCATAATTTGGTTATCCACTCATCCATTGATGGGCATTTAGGTTGTTTCTATCTCTTTGCTACAGTGAATTGTGCTGCAATGACCATAGGTGTACATATGTCCGTTCGTGTGCTATCTCTCACCTCTTTAGGATATATTCCTAGTAATGGAATTGCTGGTTCAAATGGTACTTCTATTTTCAGTTTTTTAAGGAAACACTATACTGTTTGCCACAATGGTTGTACCATTTTACAATCCCACCAGCAGTGCACAAGAGTTCCAATCCCTCCACAACCCTGCCAGCATTTGTCACTATCTGATCTGTTGAACTTTGCTATTATTGCTGGGGTGAGATGGTCTCTCGTTGTTTTGATTTGCATCTCTCTAATGATTAATGATCATGAGCAATTTCTGATGTGTGTTGGCTGCTTGTATATCTTCTTTGGTGAACTGTCTGTTCAAGTCTTTTGTCCATTTGTGAATTGGGTTATTTGTCTTTTTGGTATTGAGGTGTTGAAGTTTTCTGTAGATTTTGGAGATAAGTCCTTTGTCAGATATGTCATAGGCAAATATTTTCTCCCAATCTGTAGGTTCTCTCTTTACCCTTTTGACAAAATCTTTCGATGCACACAAGAATTTAATTTTTTAAAGGTCTCA
>NW_006921598.1:16707425-16708026 GCF_000298275.1 Orycteropus afer afer
AACAAAATCCTGGCCAACAGAATCCAACAACATATCAAAAAATTAATACATCTGGACCAAGTGGGATTCATACCAGGTTTGCAAGGGTGGTTCAGCATCAGAAAATCAATTAATGTAATCCACCACATAAACAAAACAAAGGAAAAGGACCATATGATGATATCAATTGATGCAGAAAAGGCGTTTGATAAAATCCAACATCCATTCCTGTTTAAAACTCTCAGCAAAACAGGGATAGAAGGGAAATTCCTCAACATAATAAAGGGTATATATGCAAAGCCAATGACCAACATCATTTTTAATGGAGAAAGACTCAAGGCATTCCCCTTATGAATGGGAACTAGACAGGGATGCCCTCTATCACCACTTCTAGTTAACATTGTATTGGAAGTCATGGCCAGAGCAGTAAGGCAAGAAAGAGAAATAAAAGGCATACATACTGGCAAAGAGGAATTAAAACTATCTCTATTTGCAGATGATATGATCCCATACATAGAAAACCCAAGGGACTCAATAAAAAGACTACTGGAACCAATAGAGAGGTTCAGCAAAGTGGCAGGATACAAGATCAACATACAAAAATCAGTTGGATTTCTCTATA
>NW_006921598.1:16708906-16710722 GCF_000298275.1 Orycteropus afer afer
CCCAAAAGTTTTACTCCATCCACCTCACTAAGGTCAACTTTACTGTGAGGAAGCAGCTCTTACTCAGTCATATTTTGAGTGCCTTCTGACCTGAGGGCCTCATCTTCACTATATCAGACAATGTTTCAGGGCTATTCATCAAGTTTTCCAGTGATATATCAGACAGTGTTTCACTGCTATTCATAAAGTTTTCACTTGCCAATTCTTTGAGAAGTGGATGGCCCCTTCCTTCTTCTGAGTCTGTGTTAGTCTGGAAGTTCTGCTGAAACCTGTCCACCATGGGTGATCCTGCTGGTATTTGAAATACTAGTCTCACAGTGAGACACAAGGCAGCACAGTATAACAAACTGACAGACGAGTGGTAGAAAATCACAGGCATAAAGGATAGGATTTATAATACTGACAAAATGGAGCACTATGGCTAGAAGGACCATATTAAGTAATTCAGTATTCTGCAGGCAGCAACAATGGCCTCAAATATGACAATGATTGTGAGGGTGATATAAGACCTGACATGTTTCTTTCTGTTGTACATACAGTCACTATGAATCAGAACAACAATAATAATGCTTACATGGTCTCATTAACATAGCAACAAATCCCTATTCCCAAATAGGGTTACAACCACAGGTATAAAAGGGTGAATATTTATAACACGTAATTTTGGAGGGGGGGACATAATTCAGTCCAAAACACTGATGATACTTCACCTTTGACTCCTTAACTGCTTAATGCTTGTGATGTGCCCACCAGGGCACACCAGAGCTATAGAATCTCTAGAACCTTAAAACCATGGACTAAGACTTAGAGAGAAGCGTTATTGTTGTGTGTCATCTAGTCAATTCTGACTCATGGCAATCCTATATGACAGAGTAGACCTGAGTCGTAGGGCTTACTAGGGTGTAATCTTTATGGGAGCAGATCGCCAGCTTTTTTTTTCTCAGGGAGCAGCTGGTAGGTTTGAACCACCAACTTTTTGGTGATAGCAGTTTACTGCTTAACCATTGCACCAGAACTTAGAGTTCCTCAATGCTAATTTTCTAGCCAATTTACTAAAAGGAACTTGAGATAGCTTGAAATATTATTTGTGAGCAACTACTTACTTACTGACCAGGGCTTTATATTTCTTTTTCTATTAAATTATACTAATCTGTTTAACCATGGAAGGAAGATTGGGCAATCTACTTCCATAAAGATTTACCGCCTCGGAAACCCAAAGAGCGTTGCTATGAGTCAGAATCAACTCCATGAAAGTGAATTTGGTTTTGTTGGTTTAATCTGTTTAACACATCACAGAGCTCTGATGACATAATGGATATGGCATTTGGCTGCTAACCAGAAGTTCAGCAGTTCAAACCCACCAGCTCCCCCACAGAAGGAAGATGGGGCAATCTACTTCCATAAAGATTTACAGCCTCAGAAACCCAATGAGGTCACTATGAGTTGGAATTGACTCTATGGCAGTGATTTTTTTGTTGTTTGTTTAACATATCTAGTGAATTTATCTTGATTTGCCAGACAATATTCTAATCCTTTCATGAAATCTTCCTTACATAGATTAACCATGTTTTTGTACAGTCTTTTCATTTAAATAATGCATAGAAGAGTGGCTTTTGTATACTATGTGACTGCAGAAACGGCAAGGAGGCCACATGTTCTGACCTCCTCTAATCCCACAAGAGGAAGACAGGATTACCAGCAGTAACCCAAGGCCTATTCCTACAAGGCCAGACATGCTGCCTCCCTCCAGCCCTTTCACCAACCGTTCCTCCCAAAGCACCCACCACCTCTCTCCTGAGTTCAATAATTCGCTGCA
>NW_006921598.1:16711237-16730409 GCF_000298275.1 Orycteropus afer afer
AAAAAAAAAAAAAACTGTTTCATTGTGATTTGAGTGAAAGTTTACAGAGCAAGTTCAACTTTTTTCAATTCAGCAGTTTATGCACATTTTGTTTCATGATATTGGTTGCAATCCTCACATTTTAACAGCTCTCATCCCACTTTCTCCCTGTGGTTACCTTTTCCCTACATCCTTCTTTCCTATGCATTCCTGCTCTCTGAGCTTTCTTCCTGTGCAAATACTGTCCTTTGATCTCCCATGGTTGGTTGTTCCAAGGAGTGCACCTCCCTGGTTTAATTGTTCACTTTGTATGCCTGTCTACTGTCTGGCTGGAAGTTAAGTCATGGGCGTGAGTTCACTTCCAGGCCTGAAGCCTGGAACCATCTAGGGACCATAGTCTCAGGGGTTTCACCAATAACCCTAGTCTTTTTTGTGGTTTTGAGTTTTGTTCCACATTTTTCTCCAGGATTTATCCAAGATCTCCAATTACGATACCATTGTATCCCTAATTTTAAAAAATGCAAGAGACACACAAAATAACCTTCTACAATAATCATTTCTTGTGACCTTATTTATGACCACCAAATCTTACATGAAAAAGACAGACTAAAAGATTGAAAAGAATATATTGATGGTGAAATGTTGAATATTTTTGCTGCTTAACAGTCCATCATTGTGTCATTCACCAAACCTATTCAAATCTATGGTTTGTTTTTGATTTTTTTTAAATCAAATGAGGATGTTTAAAGTTTAGCTAGGCTTATTCCCCAGCTGAGTGATCTAGGAAACATTATAGGCAGAATGTTACTTTAGAGGACTAGTCAACTAACCAAATATAGATACAGCTGGAAAGCACCGCTAGAAGCTACAAGGTTTTGTTTCAGGCATGAGCCATAAAGAAGTTGAGCTATGTAATCATGTTCAAAGCAAGAGAACTGCTCTGTGATCCGTGAATATTTATATGGCACAGTAATAAAATTAGAGCTGGTGAAGTTTCTGTGCCTATGAGGCAGGAAGAGGAAAACACAGTTTTTATCCTAGATAAATTTTTAATTTTTGTCCAGCACCTTTAGGATCCATCAAAGATGATCACACAGAAAAAGCTAGTTAAAGAATATAATAAAATCTGATTTTAGTTACTATTAGTTTTTCAAATTAAAACATTAAATTCAAAATGTATTATTTAAAATGTCATTAATACCAGTTCCATTATCAGCAAGCATATAATCTGTGCCTACTTTGCATGTGCATTATTCTAGGGTCTAATCTATAAAAATACAAAGTGGGAATATAAGCCCTTCTTTAGCACTTAAAACCACCACCACAACAAAAAACCTCTTTGTATCTCTCCATTATATGAGTAGATATTTGTGTCACAATTTAAACAAATTTTAATAAAAGATCATTGGAAATTATTTTGTGATAATAGCTAAATGCGCAGACTCTAGATTTATGATGTTTCACTTCAAAAATCTGGCTTGATGACTTAGGTGTTCTATGACTCTGAAAAATTTCTTAACTTCTCTGAGCCTCATTTTACTCAGTTGTGAAATGGAAAATATAATAATAGCTTTATTTATCTGTTAGGGCTGTTGTGGGATCATGTGTATAAAGCATTTCAGATAGTGGCTTGTGTATAGTGTGCTGTTGTCGTGTCGACTATTACTCATAGTGACCCCATGTAACAGAACAGAATGGCTCCATTGGGTCTTCTGGGCTGTAAGCCTCATGGAAATAGATCCTCAGGTCTTTCTCCTGCCGAGCCTCTGGGTGGGATTGAACTATCAACTTTCTAGTTAGCATCCAAGCACTTAACTGTTGTGCCACCAGGGCTATAATGTTTCTTACTAAGTCAGAAAAGAAAAAAACCCACTGCCATTGTGTGGATTCCAACTCATAGTGAGACCCATTGGGTTTCCAAGGCTGTAAATCTTTACAGAAGTAGATTGTGTCATCTTCCTCCCCCAGCAAAGCTGGCGGGTTTGAACCGCTGACCTTGTTAGCAGCTGAATGTGTTACCCACTATGCGACCAGAGCTCCTCTATACTAAGTACTCAGTGTTGATTAAGTGTTAAAGTATGTAACAAAGAAATATTTACTTAGCATTGATGCTAGGCATAAAAACCAAAAACAATTGCCATCAAGTCAATTTTGACTCATGACAGTCCCATATATTGCTGGTACAACCATGCTTCATAGTGTTTTCAAGGCAATGACTTTTTAGAAGCAGGTTGGCAGACTTTTCTTTTGAGGCCCCTTTGGGTGGATTTGAGCCGCCAACCTTCCGATTAGTGGTCATGTGCTTAATTGTTTGTGGCACCCAGGGTCTCCAATGATAGATGTTATAGTAAATGTAAAAGTGTATAATTCCTCCATAATAGGTTAAGTGTGGTGTCTATTGTCATTACCTCTTGAATTATTTGTTGCCTAGACTAGACTGTGAACTCCTTGAGTCATAAACTATACCCTATTTATTGCTGTACCTAGAACTCCTAGAACACTGTTGTTGCTCAGTAAATGTTTACTGAATGTATGAAGAAAAATATCATTTTAATACATGTGTATGCATATAAATATGTATGTTACCTCACTAAGTATCATTTTAGTTAATACGATATGTTTTAAAGTGTTTCATGTGGAAGACACAAAAAAATAACATGACTAAAATAACAGAAACCGTTTTAAAGTCAGTGGGACAGAGACTATTGTGGGACACATTGACATCTGTGCTAATGTGTACAATTGTTGTTGATGAGTGCTCTCTACTTCCATAGTGATACTGCCTCAGAAACCCAAGGAGGGGTCGCTATGAGTCGGATCGACCGATGGTAGTGAGTTTGGGTTGTTTTATTTAAAATGGGACAGAGTAGAACTGCCCCCAGTGGGTTCTAAACTGTAATATTGACAGCCTGGAGCAGATTGCTGAGTCTTTCTCCCACGGAGCAGCTGGTGGGTTTGAACTGCCAACTTTTCAGTTAGCAGCCAAGCATTAACCACTGCGCCACCAAACCAAAACCAAATTCACTGCTATTGAGTCGATTTTGACCCACAGCAACCCTCATTTGATTTCTGAGGCTGTAAATCTTTACAGAAGTAGATCACCCCATCTTCCTTCTGCGGAGTGGCTGGTGGGTTTGAACCACTGACCTTCTCATTAACAGACAAATGCCTTACCCACTATGCCAAGAGAGCTACTTAATTAAAGGACTTCTTAATTAAAACATGAGGAAAAAGAAGAGTAGATGGGAAAATAAAGAAAAAGAAGTCAAGGAAATAGGTAGCAGCAAAGGATAGTGGTAGCAATGATTGTTTAAGGGCTACTTTGTATACTAGTGCCAAAGGGGCCATTTTGAATCCAAGATAAATGTATATATTTATAATGAACTGTGGCGGTGTGATGATTAAGGCATTTGGCTGCTAACCAGAAGGTCAGTGGTTCAAATCTACCAGCTGCTCCAAGGAAGAAAGATGAGGCAGTCTGCTTCTGTAAAGATTTACAGCCTTGGAAACCCAATGGAGGTCACTATGAGTTGGAATCAACTCGATGGCAGTGAGGTTTTGTACTTTTTTTTGATTGTGGTGTTTTGGTGTCCTTTGAAAACAAGGCAGCAGACGAGTCAGTCTTAGATATGTGCGTGTTTTCTTATCATTCCTTTGAAGGGCTTAGAGCCTAGTTTGCAAGAGCTTTAAGGATCTAAAACAGATTGACAATCTTAGAAGAATGTTTACATGTCAAATCTGTTATAGATTTGAACCATCCTTTAACAAAAAGTAGGCAGTAAGAGTAAAGCAGAAATTTCACTAATCTTGCGATAGCACTGATAAAGCTGTAAGACACTATCCTGGTTATTTTCTGTTTCTGCTATCTTTCTCTTGAAGTCTTTAGGGATTTCTCCCTAACAGTATCCCATGAAAGGAAGAACTTGATCTGCTTTGTTTACTGCCAGTTTGGCAGCAGTTAGAATGTTGTCATGACACAAGTAGATATTCAGTATCTGCTGAATGAATGAAAGAAGTTTATTGCATCTGCTGCAAGGCAGTCTCTATATCATGATTTCCATCTCTAAAATGAGCAAATTAGAGCTCTTAGTAGTGAATTTAAAACTGTAGGAAATATATTTCAATTAAAAAAAAGTATCTATATTTATTCAGCTAGTAAACAAGTCAAACTGGAATCCAAATAAGAGTCCAAACCCGAGGCTCTTACTCATTGCAACACCAAAATAACTCTCAGGATCTTCTTTTGGGAAAGCTTTTAAGAATAAGAATTAAGCTGCTATCTTAAAATATTGATGTCACTAGCTGAGAATTTCACCTCATGTGCAAGCATGGGATCACATAACTGCAAGTTCACTTTCTGTACCAGTTAACCTGCTGCTTGATGATTTCAAGATGTGAATAAATAATTGAGGTTTAGAATTTGGCAGGGACTCTGAGCATCACTCAAATGTATTTATTACTTGTTCCAGGAACAGCATCTGTTGCAGTTGCAGGTCTCCTTGCAGCTCTTCGAATAACCAAGAACAAACTGTCTGATCAAACAATACTGTTCCAAGGAGCTGGAGAGGTACCTGCCTTATATAATACTTATGTTCTCCAAAACTAATGAGCATATAATTAGTTTTAATTACTCATTAATTTAAGGTTGAAGGTATTCTTTCACATTTTTATTATATTAGGATTATCAGTTCTGTTGGAAGAGTCTTAAATCAGCTATTGAGACATTCATTTTTTTCATAAGAGACTTTAGCATGACTAGAGATATATTTTGCAAGTTTTTCATTTGTAGGATTACCAATTGTTGCCACAGGTTTTTGTTACTCATATTTAAAGTTCTATGCAGGGGGAAAAAGTTTCCAGTAAATAATTATGTATGAAAGCATTTAAGTATTTAGACTATTCTATCTGATGTAGACCTTTAGTATCTTCCAGTGTCACATGCAAAAGTTTCTTATTTAACTCACAGTTCAATGTGTACATATATAACTATATACATATTTTTAAGAAAAACATTGAACTAAAGTGTAGACTCATAGTACATTATAACTGTTCACATACAAAAGAATCAAAACATCTTAAATTGTTGAAAGGAGACAGCAGCAAGATTAAATTAGGCAGTGGTCTGTTATCATTTTCTATAATTTTATCATTTTAAAAGAAGAAAACAACTGCAGTAATAATAACTCACCCCAAAATAGAAATTTAAATGTCAAGTGAGTTTCACCTCCTGCTGGGAAAACTGCCCAAATCTGTTTAGAATTATAGAATGTAGAGTAAATGAAAAATACTTTGGGGTTATATGCATTGTAAGAAAACTTTAAAACTTCAAACTTAATATGGTTATGAATAAAACAGTGTATTTTACTGATATAAATTTATGTGTATTGTATGGTAGTTTTGATTTTGCATGTTCTTAAAATAAAGCAAAATGCATAAAATTAGTACTTAAATTCCAAGATATAAAAATGTAAATTACAAATAATTGCATTTTCACATTGAAATAAAGGAAAAATGAAGGATGAATAACAACTCATTAAAATTTGAGATTTTTATTTATTTATTTATTTCTGTGGGTTATTATATGCTGTATTTAATTTTGGTAAACCTCTCTGTATTTCTAAGAATCTTACGAATGGCACAGGCCAGTACTTGACACTCAGCAGGTCAGAGGTATTCATGGTTGGATGATTCAAAATCAGTACCTGTTTGTCCCTGAAAGGTTATAGAAATTTTACAAGACTTATTAAAGACAAAAGAAGTTGATTCCTTTCACGTTACAAAAACTTTTATAGTATTTTCTTTGACCAAAGTAAGAAAAAAAGTAAATAATTTCTTGAGAAAAGAGATTTTGTGTCAAGTTTTAGTCTGTTGTCTACCTGGTCAGGTTCCCATCCAAATGACCATGCCTCATTCTTCAGGTTCAATTAGAGTTGAACCTAACAATAAAAATTACAATTCCATGATCAAGGTTGACCAGTTCATTATTTTAAAGTCAGTATTTTCTTGTTAGAACAAATCTTGATTGTATTAACAGAATTAAAGATACTGACAAGACTATCAGTGGTTTATCTGTGGCTAAATTGCAAGCTACATAAAGTGTTTCTTTTATAATAAGGAGAGTAAATACCTGTCATTTGGCTTAACCCAAATGTGATTAAAAAAAAAAAAAAAAAACTCACTGCCCTCGAGTCACTTCCGATTCATAGCGACCCCTCCTTGGGTTTCCGAGGTGGTATCTCTGCAGAAGTAGATTGCCCAGTCATCCTTCTGAGAAGCGATGGGTGAGTTTGAACCACCAGCCTTTTAGTTAGCAGTCAAATGCCTTAGCAAAAACTTTCCTCCTAGTATAAATGAATGGATACAGCTCTTTTGTTCAACAGACAGAGCCATTTTGTACTTCCTTACTAACAGAGACAGAATGGAGAAAAATGTAAATCTTGGTAAAAATATCATGTGAAACAACTTTTACAACTTTCATTTTAATAACTTCTTTCTTAGGCTGCCTTAGGGATTGCACACCTGATTGTTATGGCCATGGAAAAAGAAGGTTTACAAAAGGAGAAAGCCATTAAAAAGATATGGTTGGTTGACTCAAAAGGATTAATAGTTAAGGTAAGAATCTGTCATTTTTTAACCAGAAAAAAAATCAATATGCCATGCTGGATGACCATCTCAACCTCTAGCTTCACTCATCCCCCTAAACTGTGTAAAAAGAGCAGACATTATACATGAATGACAATGCCATGTGTAATATTGATATTCTTCTGAATAAATAAGAAACCAACAGCTAAGAAATAGACTATCTATGATATGAGAGGCTTCTTAAAATTCTCTGGGTTATCAGACCACTTGAATCAGTTTAGTTTTCACTAAGGCAATTCGATACTGATACAGATGAAACACCTCTTGTCAAGAGCAGTCTTTTGAATTGTACACTAACTAGAAAGGAGAAAAGACAATGAAATAGCTACTATATTATCTACTGCTAATCTTCTTTCTCTCAACCAAATTCTTGAGGGTTTTGAATGAAAATTCTGTGAAGGGCTTTAATAAATGGGCCATTTAATATTAGCTTATCTGAGTCTGTTTCCTCAACTTTATTAGAGATCATAGTACCTACTTCATAGGGTTAGGTGAGAACTAGAAAAGACTACAGATGTGACCATGTTGCTATAGAGTTAAAAACCATTATCATTGCTTGTGCCATCTCTGCACATCAATAACTCAGCCTTAAATTTCTAGAAAAAGTACATATAAATTTTCTTCCTCTTTGAAGATGAATTTTAAGGAATAACCTATATAAGCAATGCCTTCTGAAGTTTAAATCAATATACAAATAAATGTTAATATGTACACATTTTCTGGAAAGCTGTTTTATGAGAATCTAGAACCTTTAAAAGTTTGTGCTTCTGATCTAGTAGAAATAAAAATCTGTCCCATAGAAATAATGTATGTATGATGTTTTGTTTATAAGGATATTATCACAACATTATTTATAATGCATTTTATCAATTACCTACTTCCTCTCAACCAAATTCTTGAGAGTTTTGAATAAAAGTTCTGAGATTGAATTTTGAATAATAAATAAATAGTAATAAAATGCTGAGAATAAATCATCTTTGATCATAAATAAATAATAAAATTCTGAAAAGGAATCATTAATAATAATGTTATTGTTATTGTGTGTCGTCAAGTCAATTTAAACTCATAGTGACCCTATATGACAGAGTAGAACTGCCCTGTAGGGTTTCCTAGGCTGTAATCTTTCGAGAGAATATGTTGTTGTTGTTGTTGTTATGTGCCGTCGAGTCAGACCTGACTCATAGTGACCCCTCCTTGGGTTTCCAAGGTGGTATCACTACGGAAGTAGATTGCTCAAGCTTCCTTCTGAGATTTGAACTGCCAGCCTTCTGGATAGCAGTCAAATGCCTTAGGCACTATGCCAGGTCTTTCTCCTGTGGGGGCTTCTGGGTATGTTTGAAACACCAACCTTTTGGTTAGTAGCTGAATACTTAATGATTGTGCCACCAGGGCTCCTTAAAATGCAAACCAAACCCACTGCTGAGTTGATTCTGACTCATAGCAACCCTACAGGATAAAGTAGAACTACCCTGTAGTGTGTGTTTCCAAGGCTGTAAATCTTTATGGAAGCAGACTGCCTCTTCTTTCTCTCATGGACAGTTGGTGGGTTGAAACTGCTGATCTTTTGGTTAGTGGCTGAACTCTTTTAACCACTGCAGCACCAGAGCTCCTTGGAGGGCTCCTTACACTTACCTAAATGGAGAATAATTGTGAAATAACTTGTGGTATAGCCACATAGGGGTAATATACTTACTTAAATTATTTTTAAAGAACTGTAAATGACATGCTAAAGGATTCATAATATTAAGTGGAAAAAGCAAAATCCTGTAGTATAAATAACTGCAGAGTTACATATAGAAATCATAGAAGGAAATACATCAAAATGTTAGCAGTGGTTATCCTTGAATGATCATCTTACTTTAAAATTTGGTTCATATTATTTTTGGTACCTTTTGATATATTCCAAATTCTCCTTAATTATTATGTGTTGCTCTAATATTAGGAAAATACAAGTTTACCTTGTAAAAAATAATATAGACAAATTTTGCTTTAAATGAAAAACTATCTCATTGCGACCCCTCCTTGGGTTTCTGAGGCAGTATCACTACAAAAGTAGATTGCCCAATCTTTCTCCCAAGGAGTGGCTGGTGGGTTTGAACCGCCAGTCTTCTGGTTAGCAGTCAAAGCCTTAGGCACTATGCCACCAGAGCTCCTAATTTTTTATAGCAAATGAGTTTTATAAACCAGTGAAACAAGACAGACACTTTTAATATTGATGTCTTTGCTTAAAAAATTGTTAGTGGGCTGAAGTATCAGCATATAAAAATTTGTATACTGAAGTCACATAATATACATTGTGGGCAGAAATATGAACATTTACTGAATGAAATGTACAGATGAGACACAGGACTAGACTTTGGGGACACAATAAAATCCTTGATCTCAGGAAACTTACCACCTAGTGAGAAAAACACTGACAAGCCAAGAGTTACAATAGTATGTGAGAATACCATCACAGAAGTACGTACAAGGTGCCTCAGATGCATAGGAGAGGATGCCCCTGGCTGCTGTAGAGAGAGGGATGGGAATGCTGAGGAATATTCCAAAACAAGTGTCTCTTAAGATAAGTTTTAAAGGAAATCTTAAGGGTTTATCCAGAATTTCCATAGGCATCTTAATTTTGCTATATTCAAAACTGAAACAAGGGAAATATGATGGCAGGTTCACTATGAGATCTTGATTGAAGCTGCAGATCATGCCTTTTATCTCTTTATATCTTAAAAAGTCTACACAACATCTAGTACATAGCAGACAATAAATATTTTCTAAAATAACTGAATTAATTAATGGATAGTTTTCCAGCTAGATGAACCAGCATGTGCAAAAAAAGACATATTTTTGTATAAGAGAACATTTAAGGGTTAGGTTTGAAAGGAAGATGGCACATGTTAAAGGATTTTCTGAATCCTGGAAATGAGCAATTAAAGGAACTTAATGGAGTGGAGGTTTGCTTATTCCATCACTCTGATGGCATTGTAGCGGGGATGCCTTGAAATGAGGGAAAACTAGAAAAGGAAGCCAATACAAAACTACTGCAGTAATCTAGATAAGAAAGTACAGGGGCCTGAATCACAGCACAGACCGTGGGAATGAGAGAAAGACGTTTGATTCAGTACATATGTTGGATATAGAATTGGCACACTTAATAACTGGTTACAAATGAGGGAGGGAGAAGGGTATAGTGGAAGTCCAGTTGGACTTCTTGGATGACTGGATAAATTATACAGCAATTACAGCAAAGAGAAGGAATAGAGCAGTTTAAGGGGAGAGATAGTAAGATCAGTTCCAGGCATTGAAAGTTTAAGGTACCTGTGGAGATCTCGGATGGATATGTCTCCTGGACAGTTGGAGATATACGACTGACACTCAGGATAAGGGTATAGGCTGGGATAGGGATAGAGATAGGGATTTGGGGATTATTGGCATTTAAATAGTTGGAACCAAGGAAAAACCTATACATGTTGTTCTGTACTTAGGAATACAAAATATTGAAGATTCTAAAAAGTGGAAGACTGTGACTGTTGTTTTCTTTTGTGGTTTCTAATGGCAATTTTATATGATATATATATAAATTATATAGATTTTTGTATCTCAAATTATTTTAGCATAGACTTACTGAACTGAGACTTCAAATTCCATAGACTACAGTATTTCAAATAACTGAGAAGTTATTGGCTAGACCTAATCAGTCACTCTTACTTCATGTCTTTTCCTTGCCAAAATTCAGAAGTACATATATTCCTCCTGCCAAGATAAAGAAACTTACATTTTTAAATGACTATTATATTTTAATAGCTTGTTCACTTCTGCTTATAAAAGAAACATATAAAGTTTTAATTAACCACTTTTCTGTTTATGTTTTTAAACACTCAAAATTCTTATATTGATATTATTGTGGAAATAATCTCAGAATTACTAATAACTTAGTATAGTTTTATTTTCAAATCTACGTGATTTATTTTTTGTTCTTATTATCCTTCAATTCTCAGTACTTTTACAATATATCCTGAAAACCAATAATAATCATTTCATTTTATTAGCTTGCAAATGCTTATAATAAATTTAAAAGTTATAAAAGTTTTTAATGAAAAATGTAATCAAACTCCTTCACTTTTAAAACCAAAAAATAAAAAGTTAACTGAGCTCAGGTCCTTTATGGAGTTAAGTCTATTTATATGGACATTCTTAAAGCATATACAAGTATGTATGTAGAAATATCATCTGCCAACCTTACATATACCAAAACCAAACCCACTGCCATCCAGTCGATTCTGACTCATAGTTACCCCCACTGGGTTTCTGAGGCAGTAAATCTTTATGGGAGTAGATTGCCCAGTCTTCCTTCCACAGAGTGGCTAGTGGGTTTGAACCATCAACTTGCTGGTTAGCAATCAGATGCCTTAGCCACTGTGCTACCAAAGCGTATATTCCCTTTTGCCTAGACATACTTGATGATTCAGCCTGGCTACCTATATATCTACTGTAGATTAATGTTTATTATTACTGATAATGCAGTATTATTTATGTAAAAGTGTTTATCTTTGTTGTCTTACCTCTTGTGCATTGTGTCATTATTTTAAATAACTCATTAACATCAATAAGGCTGATTAAAATAGGATACTTAGTTACTGATATTTTTCAATAACTTTAGAATTTTATATCAGGAAATAATTGGTACACTGGCAGTAACTGGATTATGAAACAGTTCCATTCCTTTGTCTACTTTTAAGTTAAACTTGTACAGAAATCGAAACAGTTAGGTACTGTGGTGTAGTAAATTACTTAATGTGGCTTTTCTACCCATAAGTCTTTGTAAACTCCAAGGTGGGATTTACTATGAGCAACTGAGGAGCTCCTGGAACAGCAGAAGTTGTCTACCTGGAGTATTTATGTTGGGAGTGGCACAAAACAATGTTCTGGGAGGTGCCCACTCTCTCTCAGGTGCTTAGAGTTCTGATGCTATGATTGGCTAGTATGACCACCCTGCCGGGCTCAAAAGGAGACCTCCTAGAGGCCAAACTCTTCTCTGACTGCTGGTTGAGGAAGACATGCTGCCGAAAGAGACATGCACCCCTGAAAGAGACACGTGCTGCTGGGAAAGAGACGCAAGAGACACGCATTGCTGAGTGAGACACCGAGGGACCAGCACTGCTGGGAAAGAGACTGTGAGAGACTGTTGGCTGAGGGACGATGGGCTGGGAGAGAGACTGAGCATTTTTTCCTGAACTTGAATTGTAGCCTGTGGTGCTTCCCTAATAAACCCCGTAATCTGTGAGTTCTGTGTGGCCACTGCAGCAAATTATCAAACCCAGGAGAGAGGTGGTGGGTGCTTTGGGAGGAATGGTTGGAGAAAGGGCTGGAAGGAGGCAGCATGTCTGGCCTTGTAGGAATAGGCCTTGGGTTACTGCTGGTAATCCTGTCTTCCTCTTGTAGGGTTAGAGGAGGTCAGAACATGTGGCCTCCTTGCCGTTTTAGCAGGTACAGTTCATATCTAACATCATTTAGTCAAATGTTTGTCTTAGTATATCATGTACCTTTCTATGCATAAAAAAAATTAAAGAAACACTTCAAAATATACTAAATGACCTTTAACATAGTAATACAGAAATATTAATAATATTTTGATGAATGTTGCAAAGTGGTGACCCTTTGTTATTATGAACCACTGTGTGCACCTTGACTTTGTAATATAATAGACTTTCTAGGGGTTGGTCATAGCTACAGAGTGTACCTAAGCCAGACATTCGTAACCTGTGCTTGTATCAGTTTGGTTATTGTTATGTGCCATTGAGTTGGACCCGACTCATAGTGATCTCTCCTTGGGTTTCTGAGGCAGTATCACTATGGAAGTAGATTGCCCCATCTTCCTTCTGAGGAGTGGCTCGTGGGTTTGAATTACAGTTAATTAAAGACAAACCAATACTTGACTAAAAGAAATCTTTCAAAATAAAAATTAGTAGAAGAATAAAACTAGTAAAGAAAGGATGAAAAAGGAATGACTAGTGTGGTGAAACCTGTGAGAGGTGGAACTCGATGTGACTGCCTTGTTTTTCTGGGTCTCGCAAGTTGTCTGACTTTGATGGGGTACAGTGTTATCACTTTTCTGTTGCTTGTTTTAGTGGAAAATATTTTAGTTTTCCTTCTCTGACAGGTTTCCACATTACACAGGCTCTGGCTTTCTCAAGTTTTCCTGTATTTGCATTTCACAGTGTTGATTTGGAATATATTCAAGGAGGACAAGAAGCCACAAAATCAATTCAGACTTAATCTCTTCTTTAAATAAATACATTTTTGTTTCCAGTAATAAACAAATTAATGGTAAAACATCAAAATATGAAAGCTCAAAATATAAAATAGGATGTTAATAGATGTGAAAGGGGGATTCATCTAACCTAGGAAAAGACTATGGACTGAGCTGAATTTTGTTTTGCTTTTGGTTTTATTTCTTCTGTTTTAAATAATTCTCTCTTAAATAATTTTGTTTTATTCATTCATCATTCATGCTTTATAGTGAAATGTGTGGCTTCTGGAGAAGAGAGATGGTTATGAATACAGTTTTCATATTAACATTTTTTTGTTTAGAGATACTCAGTTTTTCAACAACTATTATTTTGAATGCCTACCTTGTGTGAGGCCCTGTTGTAGACAGTGTGAATACAGACTAAAATCCTTATCCCAATGGAGTTTAGACACAAAGAAGAAGGATCAGTCATTGGAAAATATGGCCTTGGTGCTAGAAACAATGTTGATCACGTGATAGAATTTTGGAAGACCAATGACATATTCTTTGCGAATACCTTTTTTTCAACAACATAAACTGTGACCATACATGTGAACTTTGCTGGATGGACTACAGAGGAATCAAATCAACTTCATCTGTGGAAAGAGATTATCAAGAACCTCAGTAACATCAGTGAGAAAAAGGCCAGGGGCCAGCTGTGAAACAGACCATTGATTGCTCATATACAAGTTCAAATGGAAGCTTATGAAAATTAAAACAAGTCCATGAGAGCCAAAGTATGGTCTTCAGTATATCCCACTTGAATTTAGAGACCATCTCAAGAATAGATTTGATTCATTGAACACTAATGACTGAAGACCAGATGAATTGAGGGATGACATTGAGGACATCATACATGAAAGAGGAAAAAGGTAACTAAAAAGACAGAAAAGAAAGAACAGACCAAAATAGATGTCAGAAAATACTCTGAAACATCCTCTTGAACATAGAGTAGCTAAAACAAATGGAAGAAATGATGACATGATAGACCTGAACAGATTTCAAAGGGTGGCTTGAGAAGACAAAGTAAAATATTATAGTGAAATGTGTAAAGACCTGGAGTTAGAAAACCAAAAGAGGAGAGCACATTTAATATTTTTTCAAGCTGAAAAGACTGTAGAAAAAATTCAAGCCTCAAATTGCAATACTGAAGGATTCTATGGACAGTCTATGACTCAGGAAGCGTAAAGAGAAGATGGAAGACACAGAGTCACTGTACCAAAAATAATTGATCCTCTTTCAATTATTAGGTAGCATATTATCAAGAACCAAAGATATTGAAGGGAGATTCAAGCTGCACTAGTGAAGAGGCATTAGATAAAAACAAGATTTCAGGAATTGATGGACTAACAATTGAGGTGTTTTCAGCAAATGGATGAAACACTGGAAATGCTCACTCATCTATGCCAAGCAATTTAGAAGACAGCTATCTAACCAACCGACTGAAAGAGATCCATATAGTACTCGTTCCAAAGAAAGATGATGCAGCAGAATGCAGAAATTACTGAACAATATCATTAGTATCACTCACAAGTAAATTTTTGCTGAAGATAATTCAAAAATGGTTGCAGCAGTACATAAACGGAGAACTGCCATAAATTCAAACCAGATTTAGAAGAGAACATGGAATGAGGGCTATCATTTCTAATGTTAGATGATCTTGGCTGAAAACAGAGAATACTAGAAGAATATTTACATATGTTTTATTGACTATTCAAAGGCATTTAAAGATGTGGATCACAACAAATTATGGAGAACATTGCAAAGAATGGGAATTCCAGAACACTTAATTGTGCTTATGAGGAATCTGTGCATAGACAAGAGACAGTTTGAACAGAACAAAAGAATACTGCATGCTTTAAAATCAGGAAAATTATGCATTAGGGTTGTACCCTTTCACCATACTTACCCAATCTGTGTGCTGAGCAAATAATCTGAGAAACTGGATTGTATGCAGAAGAACATGGTGTCAGGATTGGAGGAAAACTCATTAACAACCTGAAATGATACAACCTTGCTTAGTGAAAGCAAAGACGACTTGAAGCACTTACTGATGAAGGTCAAAGACTACAGCCTTCATTGTGGATTACACCTCAACATAAAGAAAACCAAAATCCTCATAATTGGACCAATATGCAACATCATGGAAAATGGAAAAATATTGAAATGGTCAAGCATTTCATTTTACTTTGATCCGTAATGAATGCAGTCAAGAAATCAAACGATGTATTGCATTGAGCAAATCTGCTGCAAAAGACCTCTTTAAAGTTATAAGACAGAGATTTCTCTTTGAGGACTAAAATGAGCCTGACTCAAGCCATGGTGTTTTCACTTGCCTCGTATGCATGTGAAAAATGCAAGTTCAAGTGGAAGTTGATGAAATTGAAACAAGTCTGTGAGAGCCAGAGTATAACCTTCTGTATATCCTACTTGAATTTAGAGGCCATCTCAAGGATAGATTTGATGCATTGAACAGTAATGACTAAAGACCAGATGAATTGGGGGATGACATCGAGAACATCGGGAGCTCTGGTAGCATAGTGCCTAAGGGACTTGACTGCTAACCAGAAGGCTGGCAGTTCAAGCCCCCCAGCCACTCCTTGGAAGGAAGGTTGGGCAATCTATTTCCATAGTGATACCACCTTGGAAACCCAAGGAGGGGTCGCTATGAGTCGGGTCCGACCCAACAGCACATAATAACAACAACATCGAGCACATCATACATGAGAAAGCAAAAGGTCATTAAAAAGACAGGAAAGAAAGAAAAGACCAAAATAGATGTCAAAAGAGACTCTGAAACTTGCTTTTGAACATAGAGTAGCTAAAACAAGTGGAGAAATGATGACGTAATAGAACTGAACAGATTTCAAAGGGTGGTTCAAGAAGACAAAGTAAAATAGGGAAGACTAAATAAGAATTGATGCTTTTAGAGTTGTGGTTTTGGTGAAAAATACTTAATGAACTGTGGACTGCCATAAAACTGAACCAATGTGGCTTGGAAGACCTACAGCTAGAGTGTTCCTAATAAGCAAGGGTGGTGAGACTTCATCCCATGTACTTGGGACATATTATCAGGAGGAACCAGTCCCTGGGGAAGAATTTCGTGCTTGATAAACTAGAGGATCAGCGAAAAAGAAGACTCTCAACAAGGTAGATTTACACAGTGGCTGCAACAATGGGCTCAAACATGGTGTGGTAGTTAAGTGTCAACTTGGCTGGGCCTGGTTGAGCAGCCGGGCAGCTGATGTTAGTTATTCCTCATGATGAGACTGGCAGTCAACTCCATGGTGGGATGTACCACAAGCAGCTCAGTAGCTGCTTTAGGGATGTAGTATGCTTCCCATATATAAGCAGCAGCTTTGGGAATGGTCTCTAGTTTATGTCATCCTTGAACCCTGCATGTAGCCAAATCATTATTCAGCAGCCTGCCATGCTCTGCCAATCTTGAGACTTTTAATGGACTTGAATTAATGGCCTGCCGTGTGGTTTGGTAACATCAGGATTGTGCCTTGTTACTTGTCGACCTTAGGTTTGTCAGCTTCAGCAACCAGCAGCTGTCTAAGTGAAGAAAAGCCTGTAGCTTCAGTGGGCTGGGAGCAGGAGGCAGAGCTGAAGCCCAGGGTTGAGGGGCTTTCACTCCTAGAGCCTGGCACTTTGAACTCAAACTTCAAGCCTCCAAATTGTAAGAATAAACTCCTATTTGTTAAAGCCATCCCATATGTGGTATATTCTTGTCAGAGTAGCACTAGGTAACCAGAACACATGGCAAGTATGGGAAGATGGCAGCAAACTGGACAGTGTTTCCTTATGTTGTACATAGGGCTGCTATGAGTTGGAACCAACTCAATTACACCTAATAACAGTGGAGTTTATATTTTAGTTTAAAGGATACAGGTAAATAAGGTGTAATGCATTGAAATAAGTACTATGAAGAAAAATAAAGTTGAAAAGAGAATTGGAAAGGGGCAGGTATCCATTGCAATATTCAATAGGGTATTCAGGGAAGACCTCACTGAGAAGGTAAAATTAGAGCCAAGACAGGAAGATGAAAGATTGAGCCATCATGGTAACTGAGGAAAGAGTGCTCTAGGGAGAGGAATCAGCAACGATAAAACACCTCAGGTGGGAACAGTGTTGCCTGTTCAAAGAAAAACAAGGCCAGTGTATCTGGGACAGGATGGGCAAAGAATGTATGTACACACAATATGTTTTTAACCCTTTATGGTGTAATTAAAACCAAAAACAGTCTCATTGCCATAGAATTGATTCCAACACATAGCGACACCCATTCAGTTTCCTAGGCTGTAAATCTTTATGGAAGTAGATTGCCCCATCTCCCTTCCATGGAGCCGTTGGTGGATTTGCACTTCTGAACTTCTAGTTAGCAGACAGATACCTTATCCACTACATCACCAGAATTTCCTATGGTATAATTAGAGACTCTGAAAAAAAAGTCTAATTTGGGATTTCTGAGGTAAGAGGTACCCACACACATTTTGCCAAAAGAAGGCAAGAAGCATTTCAGCAAGGGACTCTGAAAAGGGGAAATGAGGGTAAAAGAAATTTATGTCCATATCCAACTGAAGTGATTGGCATAAGGAATATGAATTCTAGATCAGGTTTTGAAAAAAAAAGAGAAAAATGAGCCAATAATTCTGAAAATAGAAGTCCAAAGGTAAAGGTAGGTGACCCAAGACCCATATTACCAGATTTAACAAAAAGTCATATTCCAATAATTTTAAAAATCTAAACTAGGTTATCCAATCAACTTTGAAAATGGTATAGAAAATACTTGGGAGATCCTTAATTTTCATCTTTTGATTCTTCTGTTGTTGGCAAGTGGAGCCCTTCAGTAATGCTGTATCAACATTTTGTGATTCCTGGCCTTTTAGTATTCTGTCAACTTTCAGAAGTCATCACTAAAAATCGAGCCTTTGAGGGTGAAGTGGAGGGTAATTTATATTCCTTACTAGTTGGAATGCCTTCTTGCCAAGTTCTGGCTTTACTGGCTGGGAGCTGACAGTGGTGATACTATGATTAATAAAGTAAGATGTTCATAATAAAAGCATACATATTTTCCTTTCCTGCAATGCTTATCTGTCTTCTTTATGGTTTGTTTCTCATTCCAGACGATTTGGGTACTACAGGCTACATTATTTTCAATTATATCTCAGTTTATCAGCTCAAAAAGCAGTAATAGAAATTTGTGACTGTTGGTTTTTATTCTGAAGCTTTCCTGCTATAGCACTCATTGTTTTATAGTTTCTTTTGAAAGTACATCACATATCTTTTAAATTAAAATGCATCTAGTAGGTATCTGGCAGATAATTTAGTGCAGTAGTTCTCAAAACCTGCTGGTCATTCTAATCACCTGGGAAACTTTAAAAAAAAAAAAAAAAAAGATTCCAAGGCATTAATCTTAAATAGAATTAGAATGCCTGAAAGTAGGGCTCAGGAATCTGTTTTCCTCAAGTGCTTCTGATGCTAAGCCAGTTTTGGAAATGACAAATCTAGTTCAGTTTCATCAGTACTTCCATTATCATGAATCCCAGCTATTTGATAGATGGAGAAACCAAAAATCCATGCAAGGATCAAAGAACTTGCCCAGGATCGTGTAAGGAGTGAAAGAGCCTAGATAAGGATTCAACTTCTCTGAATCCTTATGGTTTTTGCTACAACATTTATAGATGGTGTTTTCTGTGTCTACTTAGAGAGGCTTTTCTTTTTTCTGAATATCATCAAAAGTTTTTAGAAGCAACACAATTTTATTTGCTGTTGATAGTAGAATATATTCTGCTAGTAATGTATGGCACTAGCAAACAAAACTTGTCATAAACTAGTGATATATTGACTCTAGCCAACAGTGGTGAGCATAACATAAAATGCGTTTAAAACTTTAGAAAATTGCTGTTTTGGATACTCTGGAACATTGCACTTAGGAAAATATTTTTAAGTCATTGCATTAAGAAAATGGAGATTGTGTCTCATTTTCAGATTATTCATAATACTTTAAGTACATTTTCACTATGGATTTACAGGTCTACAAGCAGTATAAAAAGGTTAGGCCCTCTTCTTTTTTAGCCACCTCAAAACCCATTGCCATTGAGTCGATTTTGACCCATAGCAACTCTACAGGGAAGACTACAACTTCTCTAAGGCTGTAATTTTTTTTTTTCTTATTGTGATTTGGGTGAAGATTTACAGAGCAAATTCACTTTCTATACAGCAGTTCACATATACTTTGTCTCATGTCATTGACCACAGTTTACCA
>NW_006921598.1:16732615-16744621 GCF_000298275.1 Orycteropus afer afer
GGGCCTTTGTCAAAGATCAGCTGACTATAGGTCGATGGATCTAAGGGCTGTAATTTTTATGGAAACAGACTGCCACATCTTTCTCCAACTCTTTTTATTTATTTATTTACTTATTTATTAAGCAATAGTCCATATTTAACTGGTTTGATTTTGATTATAACAGGTGCTAACGAAATCGTCTCTAAGATATTTACTCTTATACTACCTTTATTTTCTTATATAGGAGGATACTTGTTGGCTTGGCAATCTAATGAAATCAATAGATTTCAATTTTTATGACAATCACATGCAAATTTTATTTTAAACTATGTATCAGAAACAGTTTGGGTATATTTTCATTGTCATGTGTTTTGTTAGCAGTTGAGTGGTCAAGAACAGGTTATTTCTTCAGACTTAAAAAACTCAGCTGCTTTCAGCAAGCCTTAATGGTGAATTGCTAATTCTTCTTTTTCATGCTGTGGGCCATGATATTTTACTATGAATTGTATGGAATCTTATTGTTTGATGAGCCCATATATTTTTTAAAATAAACAAATCAGAGCATGTTTTCCTCTTAAAATTATTTTTTTGTGTTCCCTATTTCCCTATTGCCCCACTCCTTGGAGGGAAGATGGGGCAATCTACTTCCATAGTGATACTGCCTTGGAAACCCAAGGAGGGGTCGCTATGCATCAGGTCTGATTCGAGGACACATAATAACAACAACAACAATTTCTATTCTCACCTACCGATCACGTTAGAAGGGACCAGTTACTGGTGAAGGATATCATGCTTGATAAAGTAGAGGGTCAGCAAAAAAGGGGAAGATTCTGAATGAAAAGGATTGACACAGTGGCTGCACAATGAGCTCAACTATAGCAAAAATTGTGAAGATGGCACAGGCCCGGGCAGTTTTTTGTTCTGTTGTACATAAGGTCACTATGAGATGGAGCTAACTCGATGGCACCTAACAGCAACAACATTCTTTAAAAAAACCTGAAAGTTTTATAAATATTCTTTTTTCTCACGAATATTTCAGTAGTTTATTTGCTTTCTATTTCAAAGTAAACAACAAGGTGGAGAATTATATGTTGCTGTTATTAAAGAAAGAGCTCTGGTGGCATAATGCCTAAGGCATTTGACTGCTAACCAGAAGACTGGCAGTTCAAACCCACCAGCCACTCCTCAGAAGGAAGGTGGGCAATCTACTTCCATAGTGATACCACCTCGGAAACCCAAGGAAGGGTTGCTAAGTCAGATCTGACTTGATGGCAATTAGTTACTAAAGAAATAAACATGATATAGAAAGAATTAATAGAACAATAAAATTAAAAACTAGAAAGTACATCCTTGATTATATTTCAACATTGGCTACTCCTATGATGGAGTGCATTTTTCATTTGTGTAGCATTTAAAGGGCCAAAAGCATATGAGAGTTCAGAGAAGAGTTACCCACCTCCTTGATTATAAGGAAGGAAGATGGGTCCAATAGGACAAATTAAAAGCATTGAAGTTCCTGCCTGGGAAAGGAGAAAATGTGATTCAATATCTATCTTTGATTATATACAAGATTATTTAAGGACAATGTTACAAAGTTCAACAAAAATCACTATAAGCACAAATTTAGTTGGGAATAAAAAAAGGAATTGTTTACATTTTTTTAAAAATGGTGGAATTTACATTTCTGGCCATATTTAAAATTGTAGATATAACTTTCTTGGTTTTAATGGTTTAATCTCTGGCCCACCTGAAATGTTGGGCTTGTTAAGACGAAGTATTCTGGTTGTATCTATACTATTTCAAGACATCTAAAATGAAGAGACCACTAGTCTAAATGTGTATAGTTAGGTTTTGGTTAAAATGCTATACAAGGAATCCTAAAGATATAGTGACAAAAATACATAACTTCATTCTAGGAAAAGTAACTCCTTACTCTCAATGTAATAGATGGAAGCAACATTGAGTAAAAAGATGCTAAAATATATAGTGGAAATAAATTATTCTCCTGTATTAGTTGGCTATTGCTGTGTTGCCAAAAGCAGCATATCTCAGTAACCTATAGGAATTATTTCTTATGTATTGGGGCAGCTCTGATGATCTTGAATGGGTAACTCTAAGCTGTAGGCTGAGTACAGGGCTGTTTCACTAGGCTCTCATCCTCCTTAGACCAGCAGGCTAACCAGGTCAGGTACTTTGAAAACAATAAATTGGTGGTGCTACAGCTAAAACTCTAGATTCTGAAACACTGCTATATTCATGGGTAGTAAGCAATGTTGTGTGTGTGCAGGCAGTCCATGGTAAGCCAACCCTGGGACCAGCAGAAAGTGGGAGTTTGTGTGCATGGAGCCAGGCCACCAGCCTAGGAGCAGCAGAAAGAGGGTGTTTGCACCCCAGGGACAGGCCTGGTAAGCGAGCAGAGTGGGGGAGACCAGGAAATTAGCAGAGCAGTTTGGAACAGCTATGGGAGACAAACATGTCTGTTAGTTTGTCATATTGTGGTGGCTTGAGTGTTGCTGTGAGTGGCTATGCCACTGGTGTTTCAAATGCCAGCAGGGTCACCCATGGTGGACAGGTTTCAGTGGAGCTTTCAGACTAAGAGAGACTTGGAAGAAGGAAGAGACCATCCACTTCTCAAAGAATTGGCCAATGAAAACCTTATGAATAGCAGTAAACACTGTCTGATATATTACTGGACAACTTTATGAATGGACCTGAAACATTGTGCAAGATAGTGCCAGAACATGAGCCCCTCAGGTTGGAAGGTGCTCAAAATATGACTGAAGAAGTGCTCCCTCCTCAGAGTAAAGCCAACCTTAATAATGTGGATAAAGTAAAGCTTTCAGGACCCCCATTTGCTGATGTGGCATGTCTCAAGATGAGAAGAAATAATTGCAAACATCCATTATTAATTGGAACATGGAATATATGAAGTATGAATCTAGGAAAATTGGAAATTGTCAAAAATGAAATGGAAAACATAAAGATCAATATTCTAGGCATTAGTGAGCTGAAATAGACTGGTTTGGGCCATTTTGAATCAGACAACCATATGATCTACTATGCCAGGAATGACAAATTGAAGAATGGTGTGGCTTTCATCATCACAACAAATGTTTCAAAATCTGTCCTGAAGTACAATGCTGTCAGTGATAGAATAATATCCGTATACCTACAAGAAAGACCAATTAATCCTACTATTATTCAAATTTATCCACAGACAACCAAAGCCAAAGATGAGGAAATTAAAGATTTTTACCAACTTCTGACATCAGAAATTGACCAAACGTGCAATCAAGATGTATTATGACTGGTGATTGGAATGCAAAAGTTGGAAACAAAGAAGAATCACTGGTAGTGGGAAAATATGGCCTTGGTGATAGAAATGATGCTGGAGATCGCATGATAGAGTTTTGCAACACCAATGACTTACTCATTGCAAATACCTTTTTTCAACAACACAAACGGCAGCTGTACACGTGGACTTCACCAATCCTATCAGATTGACTTCATCTGTGACAACAGGTGATGGAGAAGCTCAATATCTTCAGCCAAAACAAGGCCAGGAGCTGATTGTGGAACAGACCATCAACTGTTCATATGCAAGTTCAAGTTGAAGCTGAAGACAATTAAAACAACTCCACAAGGGCCAAAATATGACCTTGATTCTAACCCTCCTGAATGTAGAGACCATCAAAGGAATAGATTTGATGCATTTAACACCAGTGACTGAAAACCAGAAGAATTGTGGGATGACATCAAGAACATCATCTATGAAGAAAGCAAAGGGTCATTAAAAAGACAGGAAAGGAAGGAAACACCAAAATGGATGTCAGAAGAGACATTGAAACTTGCCATTGAATGGAGAGTAGCTAAAGGAAATAGGAGACAGGACAAGATAAAAAAGCTGTTTTCAAAGAGCAGCTCGAGAAGACAAAGTCAATTATTACAATGAAATGGGCAAAGACCTAGAGTTAGAAAACCAAAAGTGACGAACACATGTGGCATTTCTCAAGCTGAAAGAACTGAGGAAAAAAATTAAGCCTTGAATTGCAATATTGAAAGATTCCATGGGCAATATGTTAATGATGCAGGAAACATCAAAAGAAGATGGATGGAATACACAGTCACTATACCAAAAAGAATTGGTAGATGGTCATCCATTTCAGGAGGTGGCATATGATCAAGAACCAATGGTACTGAAGGAAGAATTTGAAGCTGTGCTAAAGGAATTGGAGATAATGACCAGAATTACTGGTCAGATGGACTTTGGTGAGACCCCCAATACTATGGCCCTGGAATACATTCTGGGCCTGGAATAAAACTCACTCCCAGGGGCTGGTTCTCAGCCCAATAGTAAACTAGATGTACACGCAGACCACTCAACTCAGGATGATGCATCTCCACATACTCTATGGAAATGTATCCCCTGGAACAATCAACCATGGGGCACCAAAGAGGCAATATTCTCATGAAGGAAATGCAGGACACACAGGGGTGCATAACTTTGAGGGGTTTGGGGTGGGGGGAGGATTATTGGGCAGGGAGGGAAGAAGACTGGGTTAGGGTTGGGGTAGTAATTGGGTAGTGAAACCAAATGTGCACTAAATGTTGAATGTAAAACAAACTCTGCTTTATAAACTTGCACCTAAAGCACAATTTTAAAAAAAAAAAAGTAAGAAAGAAAGAAAGAAGAAGAGAATTGGCAAAACACAAGGCTCTGGGAATTGATGAAATACCCATTGAGATGTTTCAACAAACGGATGCTGCACTGGAGGCACTCCGTCAGCTATGCCAACAGATTTGGAAGACAGCTACCTGGCCAACTGACTGGAAGAGATTCATATTTGTACCCATTCCAAAGAAAGGTGGTCCCACAGAATGTGGAAATTATCGAACAATGTCATTGATATCACACGCACGTAAAATCTTACTGAAGATAATTCAAAAATGGTTGCAGCAGTATGTTGGCAGAGAACTTCCAGAAATGCAAGCTGGATTCAGAAGGGGACATGGAATGAGGAATATCATAGCTGATGTCAGATGGATCTTGGCTGAAAGCAAAGAATACCAGAAATATGTTTACTTGTGTTTTAGCAACTATGTTAAGGCATTAGACTCTGTGGATCATAACAAATTGTGGATAACATTGAGAAGAATGGGAATTACAGAACACTTGATTGCCCTTATGAGGAACCTGTACACAGACCAGGAGGCTGTCATTCAAATGGAACAAGGGGACACTGCATGGTTTAAAGTCAGGAAGGGAGTGTGTCATGGTTGTATCCTTTCACTATACTTATGTAATCTGTGTGCTGAGAAAATAATCCGAGCACTTACTGATGAAGATTAAAGACTACAGTCTGCAGTATGGATTACACCTCAATATAAAGAAAACAAATATCCTGACAGCTGGTCCAGTAAACAGCATCACAATGAATGGAGAAAAGTAGTTGTCAAAGACTTCATATTACTTAATTCTGCAATCAACTCCAATGGAAACAGCAGTCAGGACATCAAAAGATACATTGCATTGGACAAATCTGTTACAAAAGACCTCTTTGGATTGCTGAAGAGCAAAGATATCTCCTTGAAGACTAACCCAACCTATGGTATTTTCAATTGCCTTGTATGCCTGTGAAAACTGGATAATGAAAAGGAAGACCGAAGAAGAGATGATGCTTTTGAGTTGTGGTGTTGATGAAGAATGCTGAAAGTACCATGGACTGCTAAAAGAACTAACAAATCTGTCCTGGAAGAAGTGGAATGTTCCTTGGAAGCAAGAATGGCTAGACTTTGTCTCACCTACTTTGATCATGTTGTCAGAAGGGACCATTCTCTGGAGAAGGATGTCGTGCTTGGTAAGGTGAAGGGTCGATGAAAAAGAGGAAGGCCCTCAACAAGATGCATTGTCACAGTGGCTGCAGTGATGGGCTCAGGTATAGTAGGGATTGTGAGGCTGGCACAGGACCAGGCGGTGTTTGGTTCTATTGTACATAAGGTTGCTATGAATCAAGATGACTCGATGGCACATAACAACAACAACAAACAATGTTGTTATTTAAGTCACATTTTGCATTACCATTTGTTAATACTAGTTTCTAAGTCAACTTTTTAGGATTAAATAATAATTAAATGAGGGAAAGATTTTGTTTTGTTCACTATTATATTCCCATTGCATAGACCATTGTCTGACACATAAATTTTAATTGTTGAAAGAATAAATGAAATTATACTCTGACAGCTGGAAAGGAGATGGTAAGAATAACTATAGCATATAATACATAAAAATGTTAAGCACAAATACTGGTAATATGTATAAAAAGCTTTTTAGACTCACACATAGGTTTAGCAGATTCATCATGTCTTTTTTTATTTGCTTTACTTAGGGACGTGCTTCCTTAACACAAGAGAAAGAAAAATTTGCCCAGGAACATGAAGAAATGAAGAACCTAGAAGCCATTGTTCAAAAACTAAAACCAACTGCTATCATAGGTAAACTTTTTTCTCCTCCCGGCCAGTTAATTTTCTTTGTGCTGATTTTTGAAGCATAACTTAAGTTTGTTTCCCCTTATTACTTTATTCTTCTGTTAAAATTATTTTAATGATGATACATGAGTTTTATAGTTGAATCTTAAGTGTCATTGAGTCAGCCCCCTGACTCATGAAGATCTCATGAACAACAGAATGACATGCTGCCCCACCCTTCACTGTCCCCACGATTGGTTGCGGATTGGATCATTGTGATTCATAGATATTTTGTTGGCTGATTTTTAGAAGCAGATCACCAGGCTTTTATTCCTACCCCATCTTAGTCTGGAAGATTTGCTGGACCGTGGTTGGCATCGTAGCAACAACAAGCCTGCACTGACAGAGGGGTGGGGGGTGTGTGTGACGTGCAGTGGCCAGGAACCAAACTCCAAACTTGAGTCTTCTTGAAAGGCAAGGATTCTACCCCTGACCCACCGATGTCCCATGTCTTAAATGTCAACATTGATTTATAAAGCATATATAGTCTAATAGACTGAAATAGACCCATCAAATTACTTCCAGAGAGATAATATGTGTTGGGCACAATTTAGTTTTCCTGATACAAGTGCTTATAATCAAAATTCCAAGTGATGGGCCTCTAACTCAGTGTATTATGTGTCATATATCATTTCCATAATTTTTTATAAATACTTATAGAATTGAAACACTAAGGATTATTGCCACTAACAAACATCTCTTTTTATCATTACACTTTACAAATAAATATTCTATATTTTGGTTAGGGCCCATTAGAAATGACCACATTGTTTTCTGGGCATGGACTCTTAGATGAATTAACCATAGTCCTAATTACTGATTTCTCTTTCTTCATTAGGAGTGGCTGCAATTGGTGGTGCATTTACAGAACAAATTCTCAAAGATATGGCTGCCTTCAATGAGCGGCCTATTATTTTTGCTTTGAGTAATCCAACTAGCAAAGCAGAATGTTCTGCAGAGCAGTGCTATAAACTAACTAAGGTAAAGCAAAAGTATAGCTGATATTTTGATACCAAGTCTTGATTCATTATAGGGAAACCCAGTATATCTAAGGTACTTACCAGTGGTTGTTGTTATGTGATTAAGTAGATTGAGACTCAAGCAACCCCATGCATGTACAGTAGAACTGCTTCATAGGGTTTTCAAGGCTATAACGTTTCAGAACCAGTTCACCAGACCTCTCTTCCAAGGCAACTGTAGGTGGAGTTGAACGAACACCCTTTCTACTACTCTATGAGTCCTTAACCATTTGCACCTCTATGGGAATCCTCTTACATACCACTTAACTTTTCTTTAAAAAATTTTATAACCAATTTTGAAAGGAAAGTGAACAGGTCAGAAGAACTATTGCCTTTTCAAGAATGCTGTTGAGTAAATTCTCTTCTTGAGTGAAATAAAATAAACTTTGTAATGTTTTATTGACAATATTCCTCAAGTGACTTGGAAGTATCTCAGATTTAAGTATCAGGAAAGTTAAATAAAAAGTAAAGGGCTTGATTTTAGATGCTTATTAAAATACTTTTTAACTAGCTGTTCCAAAACATTGAATCATACAATATAAAACCACAGTTTTATTTTTGCTTTGCTAAATCCGGGGCTTGGATTTTGATACCATGGATGGAGCATTTGGGCAGCTACCTTGGTATCCAGCCAGCTTTGGATAGAAGTACTCAATACTTCAATACTTTACTGTTTCAAAAAAAAAAAAGTGACTTACTTTATACAATTTTTGTATTAGTATATATTTGACTGATATTTGTCCACAGTCTTTTTTTTTCCTTCCAGGACTTGAAAATGTCATTATAAGAAAACAAAGTTTGAGTCATCTATACCTAACACATATTTTGGAAATAAATCTAAAGTGAACTGGAAAAGTTAAAAATGACATAAAGTTATCTCACCCTACAAATCAGAACTTCATTGCTCAACTTCTTTAAAAGTATATTCTTAAATGCTCATTATTAGAATTAATGAATTTTTGGGAAGGAGTTACTCCATTGGTTTTCTGTTTGTTTGTTTTGTTAATTTGGATAGCATCAATGTTCTCAATAATTTTCATTGTTTTCTTAGCTATGGTTTGGAGAATTTGCCTCACATTGTTCAGTAATCTTAAAATCTTTTGTGAGAAAAGCAAAAAAAGACTCTCTGAGCAGTAAAAAAAAATGTTTGCATGATGGTTGTTCTGGTTACCTAGTGCCACTCCGACAGGAATATAACACAAATGGGATGGCCTTAATAAACAGGAGTTTATTCTCCCAATTAGGAGGCTTTATGTCCAAGTTCACAGTGCCAGGCTCTAGGGGCTGGGTGAAATCCCCTCAAGCTTGGGGTCCAGCTCCGCCTCCTGCTTCTGGCCCACTGGAGCTAGAGGTGTTTCTTCCCTCAGACAGCTGCTGGCTGCTAAGTCTAAGAAGCCCCAAGTTTGACAAGTAAAAAGGCACAGTCTCGATGTTACCAAACCACATGGCAGGCCATTAACTTAAGGCCATTGTAAGTCCCAAGGTTGGCAGAGCATGGCAGGCTGCTGAGCAATGACACAGCTACATTCAGGGTCCAAGTGTGCCATAGGCTAGAGACCATTTCCAAGGCTTCTCCTTATATACAGGAAGCAGACACATCCCAAAGGCAGCTACTCAGCTGCATGTGGTAGATCCGACCATGGAGCTGATTGCCAGTCTCATCATGGGGAATAACTACCACCAGCTGCCCAGCCACTCAACCAGGCCCAGCCAAGTTGACACACAAACATAACTATCACAGTGGTCAAATATAAATAAGTTTTTAATTAGTTATTTTGTTTGGCATATCTCAGTAGACCTCAAGGGTTTAGAGACTCACCTGCAATGCACATAAACTAAAATCAGCCAGTATCATATACTTGTGTTGACTTGTCTGAAAACAAAACTTGATTTTTTGCAAAAAAGAAAAGTTTTATAGACACTTAGAAGAGCAATTCTAGATATTTTTATTTTTATATCCCAAAGATAGTTGAATCTTTATATTCTACACCTTTAATAAGAACCAGAACATATGACATTTGTTTAAAATGAATAGTAAGTTAATATTATTAATATCATAATGGATCTAGACTCTAGAGCTAAGATGTATGAAAGTTATAACCTAGGCTATCATCATTTTAACTATGCTTTGGGGATTTGTGCTTTAGACTTTTCAAATGGATTTCTTAGACTATGATTTTTTTGTTTTTGTTTTTGAGAGTTTCTTATTTATATTTTGGAAGCCTGAACTGTCAGCTGTATCACCCACCACGCTCACCCTCAGAGATCAGAAGGACACTCACTCCCCTTTTGATTAGCAGTGTAGAATGCAGCACTTAGCAATCCCTAAGTTAATGCCATCTTAAAGAATGTCATGCATGAGTTTCCTCAAAAACAAAACACTGAGACTAAAAACAAACAAAAAAAGACAGTTGTTGGTAATTGTTGATAACCTACTCTTCTTCTTTGTTTGCTAATCACACTTTTGGTAATGAATTTGTTCCCTATATTATTTTCCATATAGCTCTTTACTATATCAAAAAAACAAACCAAACTCACTGCCATCGAGTTGGATCCAACTCATAGCAACCCCTCCTTGGGTTTCTGAGGTGGTATCACTATGGAAGTAGATTGCCCAACCTTCCTTCCTAGGAGTGGCTGGTGGATTTGAACTACCAGCCTTCTGGTTAGCAGTCAAGTGCCTTAGGCACTGTGCTACCAGAGCTCCCTTGGAAATGTATAGATAACCTAAAATCTAACCTAAAATCTCACTATTCCCAATACTCTAATATTAACCCGTCAGTTTTTTATCTTTAGAAGTCTGTTTTGGTATGCTTAATGATTCTAAGGGTTAAACCACTGCGGAGAATAGAGCAATGCTCTTAGGGTATCCTAGGTTTGCTCACTTCTCCTGGGAATAGAGAGAAAAATAGAGAACAGTAATAATCACTCACTCAGGAACATATTGTCCAACATCATAAAAACTTGCCCAAATTAGTAGGGAGTTAATGAAAAATTAGATTTCTTTAAAAACACTCAGTATTTTGACTATGACACAGTTATATTTCTTTTATAATACTCTAGTTCTTTTTTATATATGCTTTATATATATGTATAAATATATGTATATATTTGTAACAGTCTTGCTGCTTTTTAAATTGAGTTATATGTGTCTGTGTTGTAGGGACGCGCAATTTTTGCCAGTGGCAGTCCTTTTGATCCAGTCACTCTTCCAAATGGGCAGACCCTGTATCCTGGCCAAGGCAACAACTCATATGTGTTTCCTGGAATTGCTCTTGGTGTTGTGGCATGTGGACTGAGGCATATCACGGATAAGATCTTTCTCACTACAGCTGAGGTATTGTAAAATACCCTTAAGTTTGTCCAAGCTATTAAATGCAAAGTGAGCTGCTTGTAGTTGTCTAATGTTTTATTTATCTGACATCTATGCTCACTCTTTAGATGATGTAAAGTCTGAAGAGGAGGAAATATCTTCCAAGGAGAGGTTGAGTTTTCATATTGAGTCCCTAGTACAAGACTGGCTTTCAGTAGCCAGTAGAAAATTTTGTTGTGATTTCTTAGAAGGAACTCTTTTTATCTTCACATTTCCAAGAAAATTATCTGATAGTAATGAGACAGTTGAAAAATGCTGTTTTCAAATAATAATTAAATGACAAATATTTCTCCATAGAGAACTTTCCCAAATAATGGCATTTTGAAGATTTAAAATGAAATTCTGACAAGATATAGCATATAAGTGTTCATCAGTTAGAGTTCAGTGCAGTAAACAGAAACCACTCTATTACCTTAAGCAGAAAGGAAATTAAAACAGGGAATTAGGTATTTGTAAAATTGTTAAGGAGTGCCTGGGTGGCACAAACAGTTACTGCTCTCAGCTACTAACCTAAAGGTTGGAGATTCAGATCTATCCAGAGACATTTCAAAAGAAAGACTTGATGATCTGCTTTCAAAAAAGTTGAAAACTCTGTGGAACACATAGAGGAGTCAGCCACAGGGATCCAGGTGAGGAGAGGGAACCCAGGCCACACCCCACAAGCAGCAAGGCGGGAAAGCAGGGAAAGGACAGAAAAGGCAAAGGGGACCAGAACAGATCGAGGAGTCAGCTGCAGGGATCCAGGTGAGGGGAGGGAACCAGGCCATGCCCCAAAGCGGCAAGGCGGGAAAGTGGGGAAAGGACAGAAAAGGCCAAGGGGACCAGGTCAGAGCAAGGAGTCAGCTGCAGGGATGTAGGTAAGGGTGGTTGGAGAGGTTTCCAACAGCTAAGGGGGACAAACTTATCTGTCGGTTTGTCCCACTGTGGTGACGTGTTGCTGTGAGTCTTGAGGCTGTGCCACTGGTGTTTCAAACCCAGTGGGGTACACATGGTGCACAGGTATCAGCCCAGATTGCAGACTGAGACAGACTAAGAAGGAAGAGGCCATCCACTTCTCAAAGAATTGGCCAGGGAAAACCTTATGAATAGCAGAGAAACACTGTCTGATAC
>NW_006921598.1:16747536-16769852 GCF_000298275.1 Orycteropus afer afer
ATGGATTGACATGGTGGCTGAGACAATGGGCTCAAGTATAGTCAGAATCATGGAGCTGGTGCGAGATCGGCGGTGTTTCGTTCTGCTGTGCATGGGCTCGCTATGAGTCAGAAACGACTTGATGGCACCTAACGACAACAACATGGAACACAGTTCTACCCGACACACATTGGTCAGAATCAACTTGACAGCAACTGAACTGAACTACAAAATCGCTAAAAGAACTGGAGAAGTGAGCTCTGGTTTGAGCTTCAGGGAGATTCCCATAACAGATATATTGGGGGAAATGGCATGCTGTCAAGAACTATAAAGACTCTGAGATTTTACCCTACTTGCAAGCTATTAAGTTAGCCTTCTAGTTACATTGATACTGCCAGAAGACACGAATCTCTTAGGTCAGAGACAAAGGTCTTTTTTAAGCATGGAATAACAGGTAAAATGACCTTCATGTTCCCATCAGTTCCACTTGCCCCCCAAGTTCATGAGGGCGATGCCTAGGTGATTGGGCATATATTTGTAAAATCATGATTTTTTTTGTTTTAATAATTTTATTTGTACATGCACAATTCAGTGACATTGATTGGTTTCTTCGAGATGTCAGAATGTTCATCTGATTTGTATCATATTTTCAGAGTTGAACAGAATGCTTTTCATGAACAAAAAACTTGAGTTGATTTCTTAAAATTAAACTATTGCACAACATTGTAACTCAACTGAACAAAATAAAATTAATGACTTAAAATATTTTTATCATGCAATGATGCTGTTCTTTCCATTATAAAGAGGAACCCTAAAACAGATATAGCCAGTGTTTTTTTGTTGTTGCTGTGACCTAAATGTTTGGTGCCTGGCATCACTCTAGAACAGATTTCAGGAAGTTAGAATGTTTCATTCCTAACTTTTTCCTCATTAAAATAATGATAGCTCATGTTTAAGGGTTTCGTTAACTTAAAAAAAAATGTATTAAGCATAAGTAGATCTCTAATTACTGAGAGATTTTTCAAGTTGCTCTTGAATGAAGAAAAATGTAGTCATTGTCTTTTCTAAAAGTCTTATGCACAGGGAAAAAAAGTGGACCTTTTACTCACAGTAATACCAAAACCAAAAAAAATAGCCAGTGATTTTTTTTCTTAAGTAACTCTAGCACCCTCTAGTGGCAAATTCAATAAAAACCCCCCCCCCCCCCCCAATAAGTAATAATCACTACCAAAAAATTTCAAAGAACAAAAATGTGGTGCTGCCAGTATCTTCTGACATCCAGTGATCTCTCTGGCTTCATCTTTTGTTTGGTCTTTCCACTGACTTTCTCTTCGACTTCAATACAACGTTTCTGTTTTTCATACCAACTGTTTTATGGCTCATTTGTGGTTTTCTTTGTCTCCTTTTCATGTCCATTTTCCCTAATGAATTTTTTTTCTGACATCATTTTTGCTCCTATATTTTCCTTCTGTTTTTCTCACACTTTCAAAGATCTCATCTATACTCTTGTTTTCATTACCTGCATTATAATAATGGCCCAAAGCTGTGTATCTCCGTTCTCATCTCCAGTTATGTGCTGGATAATCCTACCACAATGCCTAGTTATGTCTTCAAATGCACATGTATGAAACCATACTCATCATCTTCCCTTAACTTCACCATTCACATGTCAATGAGTGATGTCCCTTTAGAAGCAGCACTGAAGCACAGAAGCTTGCCATTCTTTCCCTTCTCCCTCTTCTTGTAGTCTTCCAACACGCTACGCTGTACCTGCGTATGCCTGGTTTATCCAGTATTCTGTCTGAAAAACCCTGATAATTATCATACTCCTGCCTAAACTCTTCAAGGCACTTCTTAAGTGCCACCTTGTCTTCAAATCTATTGGTAACTATTCTGGCTCATCTTGACCTTTCTCCTTGGCCCTGGCTGCCTTTATCAAACAGTTTAACATTTAATTTTAGTCATAATTATATTGAGTTCTCAAAAACCTCATGCTTTAAACAATTAATTTGCCTCTAAAATTAAATGATATATTACCTCATTTAAAGTCAGACTCTTCCATATATTTCTTTTGAGGCCTCAATTGCACCTAGCACAATACTAAGCACATAGTCAATACTTGTTGACTTGAGCCAAATAGAACTAGCTCATACGTCTTAGCAAGAAGAGCATGTACCAAACCACAGAGAGCCCAAAAAAGAAAAAAGCCCTTGTCTAGATTATATTTTATAGTTAACAAAAGTAACATGGAGGAGAGGAGATCTGTGTGAATTTTTTTTATTTTACAACCCCAAGTTTTGTAACTGCTGAGATTGTTGTGAAAAATACTGGTTGGATCTCTCAAGGAACTAGAAGTCACATGGATTGGCACCAATCTCAAAGATGATTTCTGGACATACCATAATTTTATGCAAATAACATGCATATGTATTTTTGGAAACTGCCCAAGCCCTTGTGTGTTAGTTTCCTATGCACATGATTGTGTGCATGTTATTTCTATGGGCACCTTTTATGCAAAAACATAATGTTGATACCACTAAGATTTGTAAGGAGTATAGTGGCACAATGGTTAAGTGCTCAGCTGCTAATCAAAAGGTGGGCAGCTTGAACCCACAAGCATCTCAGTGGGAGAAAAGACCAGGCAGTCTGCTCCTTTAAAAATTACTGGCCACGAAACCCTGAGGTGCAGTGCTATCTGTCATATTGGATCACGATGAGTCGGAATCAACTCAATGGCACACAATAACAGGAGATTTATTGTGCTTTGTTAGCACTCTGGGAAGTCTTGTGGATCTCTGATGAGAGCACCCATTGCTCCCCTGGGTCAGCCCTCCTGGTCCTGTGTGGTCTTTACAGAGACTGGGGTAAAACTCCTCACCACCTGTTCACTTCTTGAAGAAACCTTGGCCTCCTATCCCCCTCCCAGTCTTCCTGAATCACCTGCTTTGTGTCCTCTCATCCCCTTCCCATCCCTTCTTGAGACCTGATCAGAAGACTGTAAGGATGATCATCACAGATAAGATCATCTGGAAGAAACCTTTGATTGACTTAAGCCACTGGATAACTGAAAATCCAGCTGCCATAGCACTGTCAAAATAAATAGGACAGAGATTATTTGAAAGCACCTGCATGTGGTTAGAGGGAGAGGGACTCATGACATATCAAAGATAGTAAATAATTTGTCAAGGAATGAATCCACTAGATGTAGTAAATGAGAGTGAGACTAGGACTCCAGGATATCCTATCCTTTTCACCCCACCAGAACCAATCCCTTCTGTTACAGTCCTACCCAATTCTTTGTGAACAAACCATTGCTTTGTTTCCTCTCATGGCAGGCATATGTGGAAAGCAAAGATTCAAACTGATTTTTCTTTACTCAGCTATCTTCCAACTAATTCTGATCTCTTTAATGATATCTGTACAGCATTCTAGAGAAAAAATGATGGTGTTGATGCCAGCTGTGTGCCAGACATGGTGATAGCTGCAATATCTATGTCTCAGGCAATCTTTACAAGTACTCTATTTTACAGTTGAAAAACTTTCAAGTTGATTGTTTATATAACTTGACCCCAAATCAAATGGCTAATCAGCTAAATATGTTGTAGAGCTATATCTGACCCCAAGGGTTATTTTACTTCCATTTGGCCATTTGCTTCCATTTGCCTACCTGCTCTTTTTGAAGTGGATAACAAAGATTTATTGAACACATCCTTTGTCAGACATGGTGGCAAATTCTTTGCTTATGATTATTTTATTGAACCCTATGAGTTGGTAACTGTTATAATCCTTATATTACCAATGAGAAAACTGAAGCTTAGAAAGGTTAAGTAACTTGCCCAAATTCAAATAGCTAGGATTTGGTGGAGTCAGATCCTGAATTTTGAACCACCACGCTGAACAGTTTTTTTAAGACTGTTGCTATTAATTTTTTTCTATATCCTATTAAATAATAATACAAAATCTATCTATATCTCTATATATATAGTCATAGTCACCCTTTATTTCAGAGCAGAACTGCCCCATAGGGTTTCCAAAGTTGTTATCTTCACAGAAGCAGACTACCACATCCTTCTTCCATGATGCTACTGTTGAGTTTGTACCACTGGCCCTTCAGTTAGCAGACTAGCGCTTAACCACTCTGCCACCAAGGCTCATTAAATAACAATACTAGGTACCCATTAAAGTTTTTGCTTTAACATCTAAGAACTGATTTAAATCTGTCACTTTACAGAACAAGGACAAAACAGAGTTTTATAATAGTCTCAGTTCAAAGGAGAATTAATGTAAAACAGTTTTATTTTGGCCCATCACTGTTTTCAATCATTTTCCATCAAATCTCCTCTTTTTGTCTTTTAATGGCCTTTTTGTAAGTCTGGTAACTTTCCGTTCACTTTCCAGTTCACTCTTCTTTTAACCAGGGGTAATTGTTGTTGTTGTTATGTGCCATCGAGTCGGCCCCAACTCAGAGCCACACCTCTCCTTGGGTTTCTGAGGCAGTATCACTATGGAAGTAGATTGCCCAACCTTCCTTCCAAGGAGTGGCTGGTGGGTTTAAACCTCCAGCCTTCTGGTTAGCAGTCAAGTGCCTTAGGCACTGTGCTACCAGCGCTACCTGCTATGTGCTGGGCATTATTCTAGGTCCTGGGGATATAGCAGTTAGCAGTCGTTAAACATCTTCCTAGTTCAAAATTTTATGTCCAATCCAAATATCATCTCTTCTTTATGTGATACAAGAGACCTGCAGTAGTGGGTAGGGAAGAGTAGAATTCTCTCACACTTCCTCCAACACCAGCACCTTGAGAACTGGGGAAAATTACAGTTTAGGTAGGCTCTGAGAAACCTCCTGGCCCAGGTCACCAATTCTGGGGCAAAGGAAAAGTGTTGCTCCACATCCTTTTTAAAAGGCAAGAAATAAATGAGTTAAACAAAGTGTTCTTTTGTAGAATTCTTTATGATCAACACTCTGCTAGTGCAGTCACTAGGGAGGTAGGGAAGTTTGGATCATACCAGGTGACACTGTCAAAGGAGATGACACCAAAATGACTGTCTATAAAATTTTTGTGCAGTGTTTCCACAGAAATTTATTATTTTTTATAAAAATATCCCTGCAGTTAGTTTTAACAACAAAAACATTTTTCAAAAGCCCAGCTTACATGTGTCAATATACCTCCAAGGTTAAAACATTGTAGTAAGTAGTATTTGTTAACCTATATTAATGAGTTTTTAAGAATGAAGTAGTAATTAAAGGAAAAGAAGGAGAAAAATCAAAGAAGGCTCCCACTTATTTATTAATAATGTTGTAACTAATATGTTGTAATTCCATGCAGAAAATTTTTATAAGACGATTTTGTTGTTAGCAGTTATATAATCTAAGAAATATTACATTTAAGCAGTTTACATCTATATTTTTCACATATTATTCCAATTAAAATTGATAATAAACATTACTAAGGATTCTGTATGGTCTGGTACAGGAAGAGGTCCATGGGGTGGGGGTGTGACACCATGAGTTACTGCACTGGGTGACAGCAACCCTAGTGATGCCACTGCATGCTGCAAAAGGAGCGTAAGATACAGAATTCCACTAGGCTCAGTATGGACTATTGCAGAAGTAAGAATATACAAAGATGATCATTTGGCTTCACAACAATTCTAGATTTGAAAGCCATTTGACTGCTAACCAGAAGGCTGATGGTTCAAACCCACCAGCCACTCCTCAGAGGGAAAGTTGGGCAATCTACTTCTGTAGAGATTCTGTCTCGGAAACCCAAGAAGGGGTCGCTATGAGTCGGAGCTGACTTGATGGCAGTGAGTTTGGTTTATATATATATATATATATATATATATATATATGTTAATATTAAATCAAATAGCAGTTTTACAGCCCGACTACAAGGTGATTTAGATTCATCCCAGTGAGAGACTTAATCTCAGTCCTAGAGCAAAGGGACCTTCAAGGCTTCTGAGTCCACTTCTCTACCCTAGTAGCATTCAATAAATAATTTAGCCTTGTTTGATTTAGAAATAAGGAATTATTTGGGGACAGCAAATGGTGAGACTAGTAAAGTGATTCAAGATAATCCAGAGGTTGTGTAATATGAACTATGTATGGAGTCCATGTGACTCTGAAATAATTCTGTGCTTTCTCCTGTGCATGAGGGCATTGGTAGTTTAGTGGTAGAATTCTCGCTCTCTACATGGGAGACCTGGATTTGACTCCTAGCCAATGTACCTCAAGCACAGCCAACCACTACCATCTTTCAGTGGTGGCTTGTGAATTTCTGTAATGCTTAGCAGGAGCCCTGATGGCACAGTGGTGAGAGCATTCAGCTGCTAACCAAAAGGTCAGCAGTTAAAATCCACCAGCCACTGTGCTGGAGAAAGATGTGGCATTCTGCTTTCATAAAGGTTACACCCTTGGGAACCCTAGGGCACATGTTACAATGATCGTTTTATACATTCTTTGAATATTTACATTCTTTACAATGTGCTCCCATGGAAAACTCTGTCTTATTTAGAACACATCCTTCTGGGTTATCTGACTTGGACTTTAAGGGGCTATATATAGCGGCTAAGACACTTGCCTGCTAACCAGACGGCTGGCGGTTCAAACCCACCAGCCACTCCTCGGAAGGAAGGTTGGGCAATCCTACTTCCGTAGTGATACTGCCTCGGAAACCCAAGGAGGGGTCGCTATGAGTCGGGTTTGACTCGATGGCACATAACAACAACAACAACAACATACCTTTTATGCCTTTGAACTATTTTACAACTCTGTAAGTTGTAGATAACTGGTGACAATGCAAAATAATTCTTGTCTGTAGACAAGTATTTGAACCCTTGGTGGCTTCACAGGAGAAAGATGAGGCAGTCTGCTTCTGTAAAGATTTACAGCCTTGGAAACCCTATAGGGCAGTTCTACTCTGTCCTACAGGGTTGCTATGAGTTAGAAGTGCCTCAGTGGCAATGGATTTGTGTTTTTCCTTTTTTGGGGGGCAGGGTGGTTATGATGCTGAAGATGTTTCAGTGGAGCTTTCAGACTAAGATGGACGAGGAAGAAAGGTCTACTTTCTTCTACTTCAAAAATCAGCCAGTGAAAGCCCTGTGGATCACAATGGTCCAATCTGCAACCAATTACAGGTGTAGGACCCGGCAGCATTTCACTCCACTGCACATGGAGGTGGCCTCAAGTCAGGGACTGACTCGACAACGACTAACAAAAACAGCTTTCTGTACAAGACTGTATGAGCTAGGAGTAATGGTATGATCAGCTGTGGATACCTTCTTTCCCCTCCTTTCAGAGTCCTTTCCCACCACTTCTGTCTTCCTCCTGTTATGATCTTCTTCCTGCCTTTAACCTCTTTCTTCCTGTTTCCCCGGTGTATCAAAATGGAAAGCACTCAGCATTGCATGGTACAGTGGAAAAGGAACTAGACTGAGGCAGAAACCTGGATTCTGATCCAGCTTTTTCAGAATTATGTGATCCCACTAATCACCAAACCACTCTGGGCTCAATTTTTCTATCACCAAAATGAGGAAAGAAAATTATATGATTACATTAATGTAGTCTGATTTTATGCATGACCATTATATGTGACAATTTACTTATAATGGAGTATCCACTCTTCCTTAACACCACATTATATGGTTTGAAGTATAAACATGTGTTTGTTTCTTTTTGTTTGTTTAAGGTTATAGCACAGCAAGTGTCAGATAAACACTTGGAAGAGGGCCGGCTTTATCCTCCTTTGAACACCATTAGGGAGGTATCTCTGAAAATTGCAGAAAAGGTAAAAACTACTCTTTTTCAATCCTCATTATTTTTCCTTCTCTTAGTAAATATGCATTTTTAAAAGCCGCTTCTTTGAAATATGTATCTGAAATATCAACTTGTTGCGTCAGAAGGCAGAGAAATGAAGCATGGTGCCTGTGTTAGACTGGGTTCTCTAGAGAAACAAAAACCAGCAAAGCTTAGAGAGAGAGAGAGAAATTTATCTTAGGAAAATGGCTCACACACGTATAGAAGCCGGCAAGTCCAAAGTCCCTTGATCAAACGTCAAGCTGGAAGCTTTTCCTGGCTCTCGGAACCTCAGGAGCCAAGGAGCTCAAGGCTGGCAGGCAGTACACCAGCTGTTGACTCCAACGAATGATGAATTCAAGATCTCCAGGCCGAACGGTGAACTGCTCATTCACAGACAGTTGTAGGCAGCACAAGAGAATCCCAATCTACAGAAGAATGTCTCTCTTCCCAGGATGTCCCTGGATATACTGGAAGCAGTCCACACCCCTGTGGAAACTCCCCTTCAACAGATTGGCCACTCAGAACACAGTCATCCGATCCCATCCATGGGAACAACCACACAGAACTAGGGTCCAGCCAAGTTGACACACAGCTCCAACTATCACATGGTTTATTCTTAGGCAGGAAGGGAACAATTGCACTGAATCATTAATTTCCCATCTTTCCCTTTTTCCTCCCATAACTGAAATAATTCTGTAGGGATTCCTTTTGGTCAAGTTATCACATTTCAACATATTTTGGTTATCTTCTCCATATCACATGTGTGGTACTCACCAAAGTATTGCAGATGTGGTAGTGTGACATTTAGACCTTGAACCACCTGCCTTATAAATCTTTCCTTGTCTCCATGTATAGCATCTTCAGTGACTAATGTCATGATTTATAATACTCGGAAATAGGCTGAGCAATAAAGGCAAAGATCTCAAAAGCTGTTGGGGTAGTTGATGAGCTATTGAAGGAATTAACCAAGTAGAGCCTAAAGGCAGAGAAATACTCTATAACTGAGAGAGAAATTGGCTTTTCTGTAATGTAGTTATATATTTAAACCATAGTTTCTCAATCTCAGCTCTCTGGATGTTTTGGTTGGTTAATTCTTGGTGTAGGGGGCTGTCCTGGGAATTGTAGGATATTTATCATCCCTGGCTTCTACCCATTGGATGCCAGTAGCACTTTGCCAGTTGTGACAACCAAAAAATGCCTCCAGACATTGCCATATCCTGGGTTGCAAAATTGTTCCTGGTTGAAAATTGGTGGTTTAAACTAATAGCAAGTTTATTTAAGCATCATTTTGAGTTCAATCTTGTTGAATAGAGGATGGGTGCGTCAAAATACAAATACTCCTTCTAAAAATTGTAGCTAATAATCTGCTTATTTATTTATAAAAGAATGGGTTCATATTTTAGTTTTTAACTAGTTTGGACTATTAATATACTGAACAGTATATTGTCATTTTAAGCTCATTTTGGAGATTTAAATGAAAAGAATTTAGCATACAATTAAAGAAGAAAGCAGAAAACCAGGGCACAGCAAATGGAGTATATACACCCAGAGTAATGGGAGGATGCCGGGTGCATAGACAGAAATTGAGAAATGAGGACAAAGAACCAGCTTAAGAGAGAAAGAGGAAGTAACTGGACAGGAGTTGGAGGTTTCAGTGGCACTTTCAGATGTACAATAACAGGTAGATGGAAGTGACTGTAGTTGAAGAGAGGCTAGATATAAAGATGTGGGAATCATCCTCAAGATGATAACATGTGAAGCTCTAGAATTGGTTGAGGTTACCAAGAAAGGAGTATAGAAAGGAAAGAAAACTGAGCACAGGAAAAAAAAAAGAGAGAGAGAGAGAAGAATCCGGTTAAGAAGAGAAATGGTCAGGATTTTAAGGAGATTCAGAACTGAGCAGCATGTCAGAAATTAGAATAGAGACTATTTCAGGATTGAGGTGGAAGTTATGATCAATAAGATCAAATCCTGAAGAGACAAACAGATGAAGACTTTCATACTTGGTGCATAGGAAGTCATCAGAGACTTTTACAAAGCAATTTCTTCATGCAAAAGATTAAAGAGTCAGAAGAGAGTCAGGGAAGCAAGAAAATGGAAGCCACTCAGAGAGTTTGGCATTGACAAACGAAGGGTGAAGAGTTCAGTGAGAGCAGGAATCATTCATTTGGTATGTCCTGGGAGTGGATAGCAGAGGTAAACTTTCACATAGTCTATGGCGTAGGAGCTCTGGTAGTGTAGTGCCTAAGGCATATGACTGCTAACCAGAAGGCTAGTGGTTCAAACCCACCAGCTATTCCTTGGAAGGAAGGTTGGGCAATCTACTTCTGTACTGATACCGCCTCGGAAACCCAAAGAGAGGGCACCGTGAGTCAGATATGACTCGACAGCAGTGGGTGGGTATGGCGTAGTGCCTAAGGCATGTGACTGCTAACCAGCCCTCCTGGGAAGGAAGGCTGGGCAATCTATTTCCCTAGAGATACTGCCTTGGAAACCCAAGGAGGGGTCACTATGAGTCATATACAACTCGACGGCAGTGAGTGAGTGAGTGATGCTCAGTAATGAAACAAAATGTTTTATCATAAAAGTAATATATTGTAAGCAGGCACAAAGGATCTATTTGGGGTGATGAAAATGTTCTAAAACTGGCTGTGACAGTGGTTGTACAATGTTGTAAATTTGCTAAACGGAATTGAATTGTACACTTAAAATAGTTGAATTTTGAGGTGTGTAAATGATACCTCAGTAAAGCTGTTAAGTAATAATGTCATATATATATGTACTTTGGAAAATAGAGATATTCTACTTTCTAACACAGGCATCATTTTGGTATGTGTATGCTTCCAATCTTTGTAACTTTTTATTGTGATTTGGGGGAAATTATTCCAATCTCTTTTCATATGCTTGCTTGCTTTTATAACATCACTATAATCATGCGGTATATATACTCTTGTTTCCTGCTCTTTTCAAAAATGTTTCTTCATGATACTGCATGTCTTCATAATTTTTCATAAATGCATAATTTCACATTGAGAAGAGATAATCATTTGGAAATTCTTTGAAATTAGATGTATCCAAATAATTCTATCATGCAAATAGTTCTGCAGTTATGTTTTTTAAGCTGAAGTGAAATAAAGAGCACATATGGAGTGATGAATTTTGACAAAGAGGAAATCCATTTTTCTCAGCGAAAGTAGGGCAAAAGAGAATATGTGAAGGTAGAGAGGAGAACATTTGAATTGGTATATTTAGATTGTTTCCTCTTAGTAGGAATATTCTCAGTGGGTCAAATGGGGGAAAGTTTGAAATTGCCTTTTGGGAACTATGAGAGGAAGTTTTTAAAAAGAATAATAAGTGATTATGAAAGACTTCAATGGGCCCAAGTAAAGTATGACATCACAGTAGCTCTATAAGTGATAGCCATGAAAGGAGAAAGCCAGCACTGAGAGTTCCCTAGGTTGGTGACTAGAACTGTGGGTGTAGCACAATGCTATGGAGACAAATGATTTTATGATATTAGTAAGGATCAGTGAAACTGACTGTGGCATCCACGCAGATTAGGTGAACAAGATTAAGAGGCCCACAGGAAATAAAGAGATTTTGTACAACAGTATACTCAGAATAGGGATTCTTGAAAATTCAAAATATTTCAGTTCAAGGCTGCAGGAATTTTCAGGTCTTTAGTGCAAGTTAATTTTTAGTCAGATCATGTCAACATTGGTTTATCGGAGAGTACTCGCTAAGGTCACACTTGAATAAGTCTGCACCATTCACACTTTCCTTAGGGGCTGACAGCATCTTCCCCTCTTGCTATATGATCATTTCCCTGTCTTACTGTATGATTTATGTCCATGCACTTTTACTATAAATTGTTTGGAAACAGAAGAGATATAAACTATCAATTCATTTTTAATAACTGATAAAAACTTCTATTGACCTGTCTTCATCATCATCTGCATTTAATAGTAAAGTAATTAATATTATTTTCTTATTTTTAGATTATGAAAGATGCATACCAGGAAAAGACAGCCACAGTTTATCCTGAACCTCAAAACAAGGAAGCGTTTGTCTGCTCTCAAATGTACAGCACTGATTATGACCAGATTCTACCTGATTGCTATTCCTGGCCTAAAGAGGTCCAGAAAATACAGACCAAAGTTGACCAGTAGAATAATAGCTCACATTTCTAACTCCTTTAATGAAATCTTGAAATCTTTCATAATTTTTAAAGGTTGTAATCTTTTATAATGACTCATAAAATGCTTAGGTGAAGGTAATTTTACTTTAACAACCCAGTAATTTATAGAAGAATATTAATATAAATTAGAATAAACATTACACTAGAAAATTTCGTTTCATTTGTCTTCTGCTTATTTATGGTTTCTAAATTTTCCTCAAGTTCTCTTAAAAAGCTATTGTGCTTACTACTCTGAAACTCTTCAGTTTTATAAAGGTAACTAATGAGAAGGGAGCCCTGGCGGTACAGTGGTTAAGTGCTCAACTGCTAAAAGAAAGGTCAGGGGTTCTAAGCCACCAGCACTCTGTAGGAGAAAGATGTGGCAGTCTGCTTCTATAAGACAGCCTTAGAAACCCTGTGAGGCAGTTCACCTCTGTCCTACAGGGTTGTCATGAGACAGAATCAACTCAATGGCAAGGAGTTTTGTTTTGTTTTTTTCAACTAATGGGAAGACCAAAATTAATAATAAATTAAATTAATTAATTATTAAGTAAATAATTAATTAATTAATAATTGATTTGATCAGCATTAAAACTCACAATTTTTTTGTTCACCATTTTGTTAAAAAATCTACTTTTTAACTAAAAATAGAAAGGAATTTCTATTCTATTTCTAGAAACAGATAAATTTTTGCTAAAACAGAAACAACAGTAACTTTGTTGCCAGAAGAAAAGTAAGTGATCAGGTATTTCTACCCCAGTCCTAGATTATATTTGCTCATTTTGTGCAATTGAATTTTACATTTATAGGAAATATCATTGCTGTTTACAATGCTTTGTGCAACCTTGGATTTTAATGTTTTTTTCACCATTATTGCATCTTACAAACTTCTTATCACCTTAGTCCTCAGTCAGAAATTCCTTCTAAAGGTACCTTTCTTTCCACTGACCAAATGTCCTATCCTTCAACTACCATACTTTTGCTGTAGGGCAGTTTCAAACTGTGACCTCTGTCTAGGGGCTAGAACCTTAAGCTTAATACAGCCTGAGCAGTGAGAGGGCTGTAGTGGAGTAGGTAAGCAGCTTGTGAAAAGGCTGCCTGATTAGGAGTCTAGAACAAGATGATGGTTTCCTGAGAAGCTCAGTTCCTCCTTAATAAGTGAACTGCCCTAATGTCCCTCCCCTTGATTAGCTCAGACAATTGAGAGCTCACTGTGTTACAATTAACTCACTTTTCTCTGAGTTTGTAGAAAATAGTTTTGTAATTACTTTCTCAATCAGAAATTATCTTTGCCTCAGATATAAAATCTTTTTAGGACTGTGACTATCCTGGGGGAAAGAGTAGTTGCAGCCTCCAAAATTAATGTTCATTTTGAGTGTTATTAGAAATTCCCTAGTGAAAGAAATATTTTAATTCTTAAGCTCAAGTGCAAAACATTTGCTATTTATTTGTACACCTATTTATAGAGTTTTCTGTTTTAGAAGTAATGCTTTGAAGAGTATGATACATCCTTTAAGATAAACTATACTGTAAAATGATTTTATGGAAACTTGAAGGTTACCAAAATTGTTTTAGGTGTGAGTAGAAAGGGTGGGGTATTGCTGTAGGTAATATTTCCTCAATTTAGTTATTTGGAAAAGATCCAGAATGCTTGTCTATTTCTTGTCTGTTTCCATGTTGTCTTATATCTTACTAAATGTATTTACCTATGCAAAAGGATTTGTTAAAGCATAGAAAAAGTGAATGAATAAAATTATAAAATGATTGTCTTCTTTTCTTAAAATATTGTTACATTGTAAAATTGGTTATGCTTAGTTTTTGAGGTCATATGACTAGTTATACATTTTTAAAATATTCTCATTACTAATTTCTGCATGAAGTTCTTTCATTTAATATATATGTAACTATATGTGCTAGATATTATGATGAGTAAGACACTTGTCCTCGGTGAAAGATAATGAAACAAGTACTTCATGATCACTTACTAGGTACCAAGTAGTATATGTACATTATCTTATTTAATGTAATCTCCATTGTTAACTCATTGAAGTAAATATTTTAAGTAATATTCCAAGTCCAAAAAGGTAAGAAGTGAAGGATGTGGGCTTTAAATGCAGTTTTATCTTTCTTCATAGTTCCATTTTCCTTTTACAAAGCCACTGAACAATGCTGTTCAATAGGAAAAAAAAATGAGCCATATATGTATTTTTAAATTTTCTAGTAGCTACATTAAAAATAAAACAGGTGAGTTTATTAGTGGCTACCAGGGGCTGGTGGGAGGAATGAATGGGGGTGATAATGGAAGGCAGTACAGGTACACGTTATTTCATCGTGCTTTATTGCATGCACAGATATTGTGTATTTCACAAATTGAAAGTTTGTGGCAACCCTGTGTTAAACACATGTAACACCATTTTTCCAACAACATGTTTTCACCTCATAACTCTGTCACATTTTGATAATTCCCACAATATATCTAACTTTTTCATAATGATATTGTACACTTAATATAATACAGTGTAGTATAAACATAAAACTTAATATGCTTTGGGAAACCAAAAAATTCATGTGCCTCACTTTATTGCAATATTCACTTTATTGTTGTGGTCTGGAACTGAACTGGCAATATCTCCAAAGTAGGTATGCTTGTACTGAGTTTCTGCTTGGGATGTTTGGAGATGGATAGTGATGATGATAGCACATGATGAATATAATTAATGTCACTGAATTCCACACTGTAAAAATGGTTAAAATGCCATTTTTAAATTTATATATAGAGATACATATATGGGAGCTCTGGTAGCGTAGTGCCTAAGGCACTTGACTGCTAACCAGAAGGGCGGTGGTTCAAACCCACCAGCCACTCCTTGGAAGGAAAGTTGAGCAATCTACTTCCATAGTGATAACCACCTCAGAAACCCAAGGAGGGGTCACTATGAGTTGGGTCTGACTCAACACCACATAACAACAAGAGATACACATATATCTTATCACAATAAAATTTTAAAAACAGATGAAATTAATATTAATAATGGACCTTATTTAAATCAATATATCTAAAATGTTAACATTTCAATATGTAGACATTGTGAAAAATTATTAATGATAATTTACATTTTTTGATGACACAACTTTGCTGGCTGAAAGTGAGGATGACTTGAAGCACGTACTGATGAAGATTGAAGACTACAGTCTGCAGTATGGATTACACCTCAATATAAAGAAAACAAAAATCCTCACAACTGGACCAATAAGCAGCATCACGATAAATGGAGAAAAGACTGAAGTTGTTAAAGACTTCATATTACTTGGTTCTACAATCAACACCAATAGAAGCAGCAATGAAGACATCAGACGATGTATTGCACTGGGTAAACCTGCTGCAAAAGAGCTCTTTCAAGTGCTGAAGGGCAAAGACGTCTTATTGAAGACTAAGATGTGCCTAACCCAAGATATGGTGCTTTCGATCGCCTCATAATGCATGTGAAAGCTGGACAATGGATAAGGAAGACTAAAGAAGAGTCGATGTTTTTGAGTTGTGGTGCTGGCGAAGAATGCTGGAAGTACCACGGACTGCCAAAAGAACTAACAGATCTGTCCTGGAAGAAGGGCAGCCAGAATGCTCCTTGGAAGCGAGAATGGCCAGACTTCGTCTCACCTACTTTGGTCACGTTGTCAGAAGGAACCATTCCCTGGAGAAAGATATCATGCTTGGTAAAGTGGAGGGTCAACAATAAAGGGGAAGGCCTTCAACAAGATGGATTCACACAGTGACTGCAATGGATAGCAAGGATCGTGAGGCTGGCACAGGACCGGACAGTGTTGCATTCTCTTGTACACAGATAGGGTCGCTATGAGTCAGAGATGACTAAACAGCACCTAACAACCACAAACATTTTTTGTGTTAATAGTATGTTTTCAAAATCTAGTGCTTATTTGAACTGACAATTCATTTCAGATTAGATTAGCCACATTGAAAGTGCCCAATAGCCACAGCTAGCTAATAGCCACCATATTGGACAGTGCAGGTCTAGAAGAGATGATATATACCAATAACTATAATACTGCATTGAGAAGTGTAATTTCCATGAGAAAGGTGCAGCTTAAGTCTATGGGAAATATTTACTCAAAACTATTGTGGTAAATAATGCCTCAATAAGAATGATTATTAAAAAAAAAAAAAAAAAGCCAGCCACTCATCCTAAGCCAGCCATGATAAGTACAGCAGAACAAAATTAATTTATTTAACAATTTGTAAATTGAATGTCCATTTGCTATTGTCAGAGAAAACACAAAATGCAACTGGAGCACATGGCAGGAATAACTGATACAGTAGTAGTTGGAAGGGGTCAGGGAAGGCCTCAGAGAGGAGGAGATGTTTAAGTAACCTAAAGTATTGAAAAAGGATACGTAGGAGTTAGACAGGTGATGTGCGTGTCTGTGTGTGTATGTAGAGAAAAAAAAAGCATGTGCAAATGTCCCAAGACAAAAAAGTATAATACATAAAGAAGGGAAATGAGATTGGTATGGTTAAACAGAATGCCATTCAAAGTAGCCAACACAATTTAGAGGCATCAACTTTTCTTTGGTCTTCTTTATTCATTGTCTGGTTTTCACATGCATGTGAGATGTTTGAAAAATACCATGGCTTGAGTTAGGCACACCTAGTCTTCAAAGTGACATCTTTGCTTCTTAGCACAGTAAAGAGGTCTTTTTCAGTAGATTTGCCCAATGCAATATGTTGTTTCGATTTCTTGACTGCTGCTTCCATGGGTGTTGATTATGGGTTCAAGTAAAATGAAATCCCTGATGACTTCAATCTTTTCTCCATTTATCGTGATACTGCTTGTTGGTCCAGTTGTGAGGAATTTCATTTTATCTTGAGATACAATCCATACTGAAGACTGTAATCTTTGATATTCATCAGTAAGTGCTTCAAGCCTTCAGTTATCACCCCCATTCCTTTCTCCCACCAACCCCTGGTAACCACTAATAAACTCACCTGTTTTATTTTTAATGTAGCTACTAGAAAATTTAAAATTATATATATGGCTCACTGGGAGCTCTGGTAGCATAGTCCTTAAGGCACTTGACTGCTAAAAGGCTCATGGTTCAAACCCACCAGCCACTCCTCAGAAGGAAGGTTGGGTAATCTACTTCTGTAGTGATACCACCTTGAAAACCCAAGGAGGGGTCACTATGAGTCGAGTCCAACTCCATGGCACATAACAACAACAACAAGAATAATATGGCTCACTCTTTCTATTGAAAAGCACTTTTCAATAGCATTGTAAAAGGAAAATGGAAGAAAGATAAAACTGCATTTAAAACCCACCTCCTTCACTTCTTAGCTCTTTGGACTTGGAATACTACTTAAAATATTTACTTCAATGAGTTAACTATGGAGATAACATTAAATAATGTATGTTTTCTTACTTTCAGCAAGAAAGGTGGTGTCATCTGCATGTTGCAGGTTGTTAATGAGTCTTTTTCAAATCCTAATGTCATGTTCTTCTTCATATAGTCCAGATTCTCAGATTATTTTCTCAGCATACAAATTGAGTAACTACGATGAAAGGATACAACCTTGATGTACACCCTTCCCAATTTTAAACCATGCCGTATCCTTTTGTCCTGTTTGAACAACAGCCTCTTGGTACATGTACTGGTTCCTCATGAGCAAATTTAAGTGTTCTGGAATTCCCATTCTTCCCAACGTTAACCATAATTTGATATGATCCACACAGTCAAATGCCTTTACATAGTAGAACACAAGTTAGGTAAACATCTTTCTGGCATTCTTTGATGTCAGTCAAGACCCTTGTGACATCAGTAATGATATCCCTCATCCCACATCCTCTTCTGAATCCTGCTTGAATTTCTGGAAGTTCCCTGTCAATATACTGCTGCAACAGTTTTTGAATTATCTTCAGCAAGATTTTACCTATGTGTAATATTAATGATAATGTTAGATGATTTCCACATTCTGTTGGAGCACCTTTCTTTGGAATGGGCACAAATATGGGTCTCTTCCTGTCAGTTGGTCAGGTAGCTATCTTCCAAATTTGTTGGCATAAATGAGTGAGCACCTCCAGTGCTGCATCCATTTGTTGAAACATCTCAATGGGTATTCTATCAGTTCCTGGAGCCTTGTTTTTGCCAATGCCTTCAGTGAAGCTTGTTCTTCTTCCTTCAACACCATTTTTTTTTTTTTTATTTTTGTTGTGATTTGGGTGAAAGTTTACAGAGAAAATTCATTTTCCATACAGCAGCTCACATACACTTTGTCTCAAGACATTGACTGCAATTTCGCACAATGCAATAGCTCCCCTCCTACTTCTTCCCCATAGTTAACCCCTTCACTGTGTCCTTCCCTCCCATGCACTCCTGCCCCCAGAGCTGTCTCCCTATGCATACACAGCCCTTCTATTCTCTCATGATTGATCTCTCCAAGAAGTGTATCTACCTGATGTAAATGTCCAGCTCATATGCCTGCCTTTGTCTGGCAGGAAGCCACAGGAGTGGGTTCAGTTCCAGACCTGAAGGGGAGCTAGGGGCCATAGTCTCAGGGGCTCCACCAAGTTCTATCAGACCAGCAAACCTGGTCTCTTTTACTTTTTTTATGATTTTGAGTTTTGTTCCACATTGTTCTTCCACTCTATCCAGGATATCCTACATAGAACTCCCTCTGAGTGATTGACAGTGGTAGCTGGGCACCACCTAGATCTTCTGGTCTCATAGTCATATAGGCTAAGAATCACATAACACCATTGGTTCTTGATCACATGCAACCTCCTGAAATAGTTGAACACTGACCAATCTTTTTGGTCAGTGACTGTGTATTCCTTCCATCTTCTTTGGATGCTTCCTGCATCATTCAATATTTTGCCCATAGAATCCTTCAGTATTGCAACTCAAGGCTTGAATTTTTCCTTAGTTATTTCAGTTTGAGAAATGTCAAGCATGTTCTTCCCTTTTTGTTTTCTAACTCCAGGTCTTTGCACATTTCATGATAATACTTTACCTTGAGCTGAGGTAGAGTAGGCAGTAGATGAGACAGTCTAATTCTTGAGCTGCCCACTGACATCTTCTGTTCAGCTCTTTTATCTGGTCATTTCTTCCTTTTGCTTTAGGTACTCTCCATTCAAGAGTAAGTTTCAGAGTCTCCTCTGATGTCCATCTTGGCCTTTTCTTCCTTTCCTGCCTTTTTAATGACCTTCTGCTTCCTTCATGTATGATGTTTTGATGTCATCCCACACTCACCTGATCTTCGGTCACTGGTGTTCAATGCCTCAAATCTATTCTTCAGATTGTCTCTAAATTCAGGTAAGATATAATCTAGGTTGTACTTTGGCTCTTGTGCACCTGTTTTAATTTTCTTTAGCTTCAACTTGAACTTGCATATGAGCAATTGATGGTCTATTTCACTCCACTCCTGGCTTTGTTTTGATTGAAGATATTGGGCTTCTCCATTGTCTCTTTCCACAGATGTAGTCGAGCTCATTCCTGCGTATTCCATCTGGCAAGGTCCATGTGTATAGCTACCATTTATGTTGTTGAAAAAAGGTATTTGCAATGAAGAAGTTGTTGGTCTTGCAAAATTCTATCAGGCAACCTCTGGTGTCATTTCTATCACTAAGGCTATATTTTCCATCTACCCATGAGTCTTTTTTGTTTTTAACTTTTGCATCCCAATCACCAGTAATAGTCAATACATCTTGATTACATGATTGCTCAGTTTCAGATTGCAGAAGTTGGTAAAAATCTTCAATCTCTTCATCTTTGGCTTTGTGGTTGGGTGTGTAAATTTGAATGTTACTAGTATTAACTGGTCTTCCTTGTAGGTGTATCGGTAGTATTCTGTCATTGACAGCATTGTGCTTCAGGACAGATCTTGAAACATTCTTTTTGATAATGAACACAATGCTATTCCTCTTCTATTTGTCATTCCCAGCATAGTAGACCATATGATTGTCTGATTCAAAATGACCAATACCAATCCATTTCAGCTCACTAATGCCAAGGATATTGATCTTTATGTGTTCCATTTCATCCAATTTTCCTAGATTCAAACTTCATCATTCCACTTTCCAGTTATTAATGGATGTTTTCAGCTCTTCATTCCCATTTTGAGTTGTAGCCCATCAGCAAATGAAAGTCTCAAAAGCTTTCGTACATCTACATTATTAAGGTTGACTCTGCTTTGAGGAGGCAGCTCTTCCTCAGGTATATTATGAGTGCCTTCTAACCTGAAGGGCTCAACTTCTGGCACTATGGAGAGAAGGTAGATACAGTTATAATAGTAAGCAGGTCCAGTGTAATCAGAAAATTTGGTCCATAGGAATCTTTACTGAAGGCCAATTAATCACAGGGCTTAAGGCTGAAGTGGTGGTCAAAAATTTATCAACCATGACATCACATGACCAAGAAAAATGGAAGCTGCTATAAACAACTGATGTAGCCACCCAGTACACACCAGCTGAATATCAGCCCTACTTAGGACAAAATTGGTGGGCAGCCCACTTAGGTCCTACTTGATATATCTAACAACAGCAATAAGATTTGACTGGAGCCACCAGAATAGGGTGTTGAGGCCCTCATCAAATTCCCACACTAAGATATGAATGAAAGGAAGATTAAAAAAAATCTGTAAGGGGAAGAATTCTGCAATGACATCATAAGAATGTTCCACAATTTTCTGTTCCATTTACATTTAGGATAAGTGCTCTGCAGAAAGGAAACTACTTGAATTTTGGGAATCACCTACTAACAGCTTTGCATGAATATAAATGAAAATTTGATCTATCCAAAAAGTGGATGCTATAGAATGAAGTAGTAAGTGGGATTTTAACTCAAGTCTGTGTCACAGTAGGTCCAGTGGAATTCTGACTCTACCCTCTAGTTATCGTCTCAGTTCTTGAGTGAACATTTAAAATTTATTTCCTTTTCAGCTATGGCAATATCCTCATAAAGGATCCCTGACACATAAGTAAAGTGCTATTCTGGTAGGAAACACCAAGTGGCTTTTCATAGAGTTAAAATAATCAAAAGGATGACTTGCAGAGATAAGTTCCATCATTAAAAGTTTTAAAAGCAGAGTGTTGATTCTAATCCCATCTGGATTTAACATGATCTTTGTAATGTGAGAGCACATATTCACATATTTTTAATCAGATGATGATTCCAACTATAGCTATTGTCAGACAACTTCTTTATTCTGGGGCAAATCAGTAGTAGCTATTGATCTGATCAATGCTGCCCCCTCCCCTTTTATTCTAGTAAGAAAGAGCACCTGAAGCAATTTGCTTACTCTCTCAATAAGCAGCAATACACTGATTACCATTTTTCAGGGTTACATTAATTCCCTGACTCTGTAGCAGAATATAATCCTTAATAAAAGACCTTGATTACCTTCACTGTACGGAACATCATGCTGGCCCAACACACTGATGATCTTACTGATAAGGCACATATGTGCCACAGGGTGGAAGAAAAACCCCATGAAAACACAGGAGCCTGAAAACCCACTCAAGTTTTGCTTGATGCACGTTGAGATGTTTCCTCCAAAGTGAAGAACAAATTGTGTGGTTTGTTTGTCTTACCATTAAGGAGAACCTCAGTATGTTGTAAGCTTCTTTGAATTTTGAGTGTGTGACTCCACCCATTGATAGGTTGATCCAGATGCCTTGGACTCAGAAAAAGAAGTTTCTCCAGCTGGTCCAGGCTGCAGTGAAAGTAATTCCACCATGTGGGCCTTATAAGGGATATTCAATGGACTCAACATTTCTGTGGTAAATCAGGATTCTGGGCAGAACTAAGATTTTTGAGCAAAATCATGACCTCTTCAGAAAATAACTATTCTTTTAGGTGACTACTGGACTACCTGAGGTCAAGCAAATGAAAGAAAATTGTCCTGTTCAGAAGGCTTACATGAAGTCCTCAGGTAGGCCTTCTCAAATTCTGAGTTGCAATGGCATGTAAGCAGTCAGATATGGACACTTGAGTTCATAGGCAACATATTTCTGATTTGGGCTATTGAGTAGTCCCTGTGCTATTGTCCGTTGGCTCATCTGGTCTGCTCTTTAATCCATTATGCATATATCCTCAGCACTTAGCCTAGCACATAATAGACCAGGAAGAATGAAAAGCAAAGCACATCATTGAAGAGCAATTGTTCAACTCAGGCACATTTAAAAAGCCAATGTAGAATAATAAGAGGAGTTCCAGCAAGATGGCGGACTAGGCACAAGGACTGCACAGATGCTCTTCAACAAAGAAAAGGGAAACCAATTAACACAGACACAGAAGATAATCTTGGACCCCTGAGCCTTGAAGGGAAGGATACAAAAGTGTACTAAA
>NW_006921598.1:16774229-16779622 GCF_000298275.1 Orycteropus afer afer
GTAGTGCCTAAGGCACTTGACTGCTAACCAGAAGGCTGGTGGTTCAAACCCACCAGCCACTCCTTGGAAAGAAGGATGGGCAATGTACTTCCATAGTGATACCACCTTGGAAACCCAAGGAGGGGTCGCTATGAGTCAGGTCTGACTCGATGGCACATAATAACAACAACATAGGGATTTAAAGACGTTTCTGGTGGTTCAGTGGTTGAGGCATTTGGGTGTTAATCAAAAGGTCAGTAGTTCAAACCCACCAGCCACTCTGGTAGGGGAAAGATGAGACAGTCTAATTCTGTAAAGATTTACAGCCTTGGAAACCCTGTGGGGCAAGTTCTACTCTGTCCTATAGGGCGGCTATGAGTGAGAGTCAACTCGATGGCAGTGGGTTTGGTTTTGGTTTTATAGGGATTTAAGCAGCAAACTCACAAACTATCTCTCCAGGAGTCTACCAGAGAGTGAGTCAATTCCAATCACCTTTGTCTCCCAAACTATATAGAGAAGGAGCAGTTCCCCAAAGTGGTTTAGTGTGTGTGTTATGTATGCATGCATGTGTGTGTTTGTATGTGCACATGAAGAGGTTATTTGTGCTCTTATCAGGCTAGGCAAACAAAACCAGCTGGCAAGGCTGAGGTTTGAGTTATATATGCGTCTCCCATAATTAATGTCTATTATCAGTACTTCTCTTTTATCTTGTCATTTCTTCCATTTGCTTTAGCTACTCTCCACTCAAGAGCAAGTTTCAGAGTCTCTTCTGTCATCCAATTTGGTCTTCTCTTCTTTTCTCATCTTTTTAGTGATCTCTTGCTTTCTTCATGGAAAATGTTCTTGATATCCTCCCACAATTCTTCTGGTTTTTGTTCGTTGGTGTTCAATGCATCAAAATCTATTCTTTAGATGATCTCTAAATTCAGGAGGGATATATTTGAGATCATATTTTGGCTCTCTTGGACTCGTTTTAATTGTCTTTAACTTCAAGTTGAACTCACATATGAGCAGTTGATGGTCTGTTCCACAATCAGCTCCTGGCCTGGTTTTAGCTGAAGATACCAAGTTTTTCCACAGCCTCTTGCCACAGATGTAGTCAATCTGATTTCTGTGTGTTCCATCTGGTGAAATCCATGTGTAGAGCCGCCATTTGTGTTGTTGAAAAAAGAAAAAAGGGGTTTGCAATGAACAAGTCGTTGGTCTTGCAAAATTCTACCATACGAGTTCCAGCATGAACAGAAGCTGAAGAGAAGATTTCAAAGAGCAGCTCGAGTAGACAAAACCAATTACTATAATGAAATGTTCAAAGACCTGGAGTTTGAAAACCAAAAGGGAAGAACATGCTCGGCATTTCTCAAGCTGAAAGAACTGAAGAAAAAATTTAAGCCTCGAGTTGCAATATTGAGAGATTCTAGGGGAAAATATTCAATGATGCAGGAAACATCAAGAGTAGATGGCAGGAATACACAGAGTCACTGTACCAAAAAGAACTGTTCGATCTTCATCCATTCCAGGAAGTGGCATATGATCTAGAACCAATGGCACTGAAGGAGGAAGTCGAAGCTGCAATGAAAGAATTGGCAAAGAACAAGGCACCAGGAATTGACAGAATACCAACTGACATATTTCAACAAATGGATGCCCCATTGGAAGCACTCACTCGGTTATGCCAAGAGATTTGGAAGACAGCTACCTAGCCAACTGACTGGAAGAGATCCGTATCTGTACCCACTCCAAAGAAAGGTGATCCCACAGAATGTGGAAATTATAGAACAATATCATTAATATTGCATGTAAGTAAGATCTTACTGAAGATAATTCAAAAACATTTGCAGCAGTATATTAACAGAGAACTTCCAGAGGTGCAAGCTGGATTCAGAAGAGGACGTGGAACAAGTGATATTATAGTTGTTGTCAGATGGATCTTGGCTCAAGACAGAGAATACCAGAAAGATGTTTACTTGTGTTTTATTGACTATGCAAAGGCATTTGATTGTGTGGATCATGACAAATTATGGATAACATTGAGAAGAATGGGAATTCCTGAGCACTTGATTGTACTCATGAGGAACCTGTACCTTGACCAGGAGGCTGTCGTTTGAACGGAACAAGGGGACACTGGTTTTAAATCAAGAAGGGAGTGTGTCAGGGTTGTATCCTTTCCCCATACTTATTCAATCTATATGCTGAGCAAATAATCCGAGAAGCTGGACTATATGAAGAAAAACGTGGCATCAGGATTGGAGGAAGAATCATTAACAACCTGATATACACAGATGATACAACTTTGCTTGCTGAAAATGAGGATCACTTGAGGCACTTACTGATGAAGTTTGAAGAATACAGTCTGCAGTATGGATTATGTCTCAATAGAAAGAAAACAAAAATCCTCACAACTGGACCAATGAGCAGCATCACAATAAATGGAGAGAAGATTGAGGTTGTCAAAGAATTCACGTTGCTTGGTTCTACAATCAATGCCAATGGAAGCAGCAGTCAGGACATTAGAGGACGTGTAGCATTGGGAAGGTCAACTGCAAAGGAACTGTTTCAAGTGCTGAGGAGCAAGGATGTCTCCTTGAGGACTAAGGTGCACCTGACACAAGCCATGATATTTCCAATTGCCTCATATGCATGTGAGAGCTGGACAATGAATAAGGAAGACCGAAGAAGAGTTGATGCTTTTCAGTTGTGGTGCTGGCAAAGAGTGCTGGAAGTACCAGGGACTGCTAAAAGAACTAACATCTGTCCTGGAGGAAGTGCACCTGAAATGCTCCTTGGAAGCGAGAATGGCTAGACTTTGTCTTACCTATTTTGGTCATGTTGTCAGAAGTGACCATTCCCTGGAGAAGGATGTCATGCTTGGTAGGGTGGAGGGTCAACGGAAGAGGGGGGAGGCCTTCAACGAGATGGATTGACATGGTGGCTGTGATGATGGGCTCAAGTATAGCAGGGATCATGGAACTGGCGTGGGATCAGGCAGTGTTTCATTCTGCTGTGCATTGGGTCGCTATGAGTCGGAAATGACTCAACGGCACCTAACAACATCAGTACTTCTGATACGGAAAAAAAAGTATTGCTGCATGCTCATGCTGGGCATGTAAAAGGTTCTGAAAAACTATCAAAAATTGCTTCAGGATACTTTTGGGGTAATAGATATGTTCTATATTTTGACTAGGTGGTTACTCTGGTACATTTGTAAAGATGTATCAGAGTGTACATTTAAAATGAGTGTATTTTGTTGCATGTAAAATATACCTCTATAATTACTAAAACAAGTTTTATGGCCAAAAAAGAAAAAAAAAAACAAAAAACTGTTCCAAGAGCAGCAGTTTATAAGAAGTTCATAAGCTAGAATTTATTACCACTATTTATTGAGTTGGGAGCTCTGGTAGCATGGTGGCTAAGGCACTTGACTGCTAACCAGAAGGCTGGCGGTTCAAACCCACCAGCCACTCCTCCGAAGGAAGATGGGGCAATCTACTTCTGTAGTGATACCACCTCGAAAACCCAAGGAGGGGTCGCTAGGAGTCAAGCCCGACTCAGTGGCACATAACATTTATTGAGTTAAAAATCTATTCTTGTTACATATTTTGATCTTTAATCTTATTCACATTTCTGTAGCTTGGTCATAAAAAAATAATAAACAGCTATGAGGTAGGTGAATGGTACATATTATCTCATTTTAAAGAAGAGAATGGAGTCAAACCTGTTTAAGGCCTTACGACTTGTGCATTCTAACTTACTTACTGAGTCTTGGAGAAATGATGTAGGAAAATGACTTCTATATTATGTTGTTTTAGACATGGTAAACACAGAGAAATGAGTCTTTGCAAATGTAGTATTTTTTCCCCTTTGTGTATGCGAGGCCCCATCTTGAGTCCTTGCCTTATTCAAGGCTAAGATTAACACACCAATGCACATACAGGATGATTCCACAGAGTGGGCCCAAAGGGAGCCTTGGCTTGAAGATCTGAGGTGTGTCCTAAAAAGAAATTCATTCTGAGTCAAGAAAGCAGGCAGGACAAGGTCGACCCAGTTCCAAGCCCTCATGGTCAGAGGGAGGTGATAATCTGATTAGTATGATTTCTGCTGGTTAGTTATGTCCTCTACCTTGCTCAATGGCACACACATGTATTCTAGACATAGAATATACTGTTTGGCCAATTCTGTAAACTCCCAGGCTATACATAGCATTGGTTAGGCAGCCTTCTAAGAGACTGCAGTATAAAATAGGGAGCTAGTCATTCCCCTCCATGTTACTTGATCCCAGCACTCAGCTTTGGCATCCCGAGGGTCCAGGGTATCAGTGGGATGCTTGACTGAAGAGGTAGAGGACCCAGTAGGAGCATCAGATTCTGCCTTGAAAAGGGCATCAGTTGTTAAGAGACCATGGAGATGAGAGAAAGCTATGGAGATACTGCCAAAAAATTCTTGGGGATGGATGGATTCTTTATAATGAAAAGGTAAGACAAGAACTACTTAACTAGGAGTTTTTATCAATAAACTAAACTCATATTTGAGTTCTCTCATTTGGAAAAAGGCTGGTAAAACCTGTGGAGCTAGGAGTTTTCAGAAGAGATGGCAGTGACTTATTATAAAAATGTAGATTCTGATTATTTTTCCCAATAAGATGATGGTGCAGGGCCATTCCTGCTGGTCCCCATTCAACAGTTCTTGCCTTAGGCAGTAATGCACACTGGCACACAAGCCAACATGGGAAGAAACCAAGGGAACACTTTGTAGGCAAGAATCCATTAATTTTTTTTGTGGATAAAGATGGAACTAAGAATATTGGTATCATTAGCCTTAACATCATTAACCAAGGGACATAACTTGCCCAAACATAGCATTATGTGTTAGATTCATTACTCTTTTAACTTCATCACTATGATTCCTCTGCCATTACAGTTAGGTAATGGCAGTTTTGCTAACAAAATTCAAAATAGGGTTTAAAGTTTTTGAATAAGGGGTCCTCTGTATTCCATTTTAAACTAGATTTAGAATTCATTACCAACAACAAAAGAAAATCAGGTCTGTCAACCATATTCTAGCATCATCAAAGGGAGAAATGTTGTTCCTATCTGTGAATGTATAACTGCACTTCGATTTTTGACATTAACTGTGTTTTTTATTTGGCTGCTAACCAAAAGGTTGGTGGTTTGAACACACCGTCTGCTCTGTGGGAGAAAGATAAGGCAGTCTGCTTCCATAGAGATTTACAGCCTTGGAAACCCTATGGGGCATTTTTACTGTGTCCTATAGGGTGGCTGGTAGTGTCGTGCCTAAAGGCACTTGACTGCTAACCAAAAGACTGGCGGTTCAAACCCACCAGCCACTCCTCGGAAGGAAGATGGGGCAATCTACTTCCGTAGTGATACTGCCTCGGAAACCCAAGGAGGGGTCACTAT
>NW_006921598.1:16779845-16828811 GCF_000298275.1 Orycteropus afer afer
TCCACCTGGGGTATTTCTGTTGAGCATAACACAAAGCAATGTTCTGGGAGGTTCCTGCTCTCAGGTGCTTAGAATTCTGATGTTATGATTGGTTAGTTTGGCCACTTTGCCAGGCTCAAAAGGAGGCCTCCTAGAAGCAGAAGTCTCTCTCTGACTGTTGGTTGAGGAAGATGTGCTGCTGAAAGAGAAATACATTGCTGAGGTACTGAGGGACACTCACTGTTGGGAGAGAGACTGTGGTCTGGGAGAGACTGAGCATTCTTCCTGAACTTGAATTATTATTAGCCTGGTGCTTCCCTAATAAAGCCCGTAATCTGTGAGTTCTGTGTGGCCACTGCAGGCAATTATTGAATCCAGGAGAGAGGTGGTGGGTGCTTTGGGAGGAACAGTTGGTAAAAGGGCTGGAGGGAGGCAGCATGTCTGGCCTTGCAGGAATAGGCCTTGGGCTATTGATGGTGATCCTGTCTTCCTCTTGTGGGGTTACAGGAGGTCAGGAGATGCAGCCTCCATGCCCTTTTTGCAACTGGTTAAACTGACAGTTTTTATTAATTCCCCAAAAATAGTATTTATTTAACAAAAGAATGTAGAGGTAATATCACAATTGCATGTTGAAAATTATGGTGCTAGGTTTCTTAACAGAGAATGCGAAACTGCCACCTGCCCTTTTATTTTGGTCTTATTAATAGAAACAATGACTTAGTGAAATTACAAGCATAAGCTTCTTAGGAGCCTCCTAGGATTCTGAATGTTTGCTTTCAATACCAAATAATATCTGAAAAACATGCTCACTTTTATGCTTTTTGAGAAATTCTAAGAACTGGCCCAGATTCATGTGATAGTCATTCCTTAATCCATAGTCACCATGGGCTTCAAGGAGTAATTCTTCAAAAGACTGGAAAAGCCGTAGATCTTCCCCGTTTCCTTCAGTTTCAATACTTTCAACATGCTTACAGGAAATGTGTTTCCAGTTGGGATATCTAATTGTGTGCCAGAATTCCTCACAGTGCTCTTTGAAGCCCTCTACACAAATTATACCAGGCTTTCCTGTCATGCAGAACCCAGTCACATCTAACCTTTTTCCAACATCCAGAATCTTTTTCCTTAGGTCCTGCTGATATATATGGTGACTGTAGATCCACATTCGGTGGAATGTGTTCTTGACTGGCTCTGCTTGTGCAGATGGTTCATCGATGAGCTTTTTGTTCAAGACGTAGGAGGCACTATTGTCCTGTATCCACTGGATTGCTGCACACACACAGATCTCACCTGGATCAAAAGTCGCTATGTAAGAAGTAAGAGTTTTGTTGAGAAGTAGCTGCTGTTGCCTGTTGAGCTCAGATGACCGTCCAAACAGCTGCAGTGCTTCATAGGGGTAGCTGTGAGGCATGATTACTTGTAAGTCAATTTTCACCTTAAAATAAAAATAAAATATTTAAGCACCACAAAATCATGTTAGTTTATCAATGGTAAATGCTTTTAATAAATGTAATAGTTACTGTTACTATTATTTGCTATGTACCAGATATTGTACAAGGTACTTTATATAAACTATTCCTTCCATTTCTACAGGCATTCTTTCAAATATTGACTGACTACTTACCATGTGCCAGGTATACTGAGCTGGTATAAAGAAATAAAGATGCTTTATATACTATTTCTGCCCTCCATGAAGTCTTTAGCCTAGTGAAATAGAAACAATGCACATATTACACTCGTCAAGTACATAACTCCAATTGTGAGAAACAATTACCATGGAAAGGTTCCATGGAAATGTGTAGCCAGAGGATTTAATCCAGTCTGGGGAACCAGGAAGGCAACTCTGAGGATGAGAGCAGGAAGTAGGTAAAAAGGTGATTTTCAAATGTCCAGTCCACACAGTACCTATGATACGTTAATGTTGCTGGAAACGAGGGAATGATCAGAGGAAGCTGAAGGCAGATTCATTTCTAGTGTGCATGTTTCATATAGTTGTTTTCTATGTTGTGGTGTTATATTGGTTCTGCAGTGCTACTATAACAGAAATATCACAAGTAGATGGCTTTAACAAACAGGAATTGATTCTCTAACAGCGTAGGAGGTTAGAAGTCCAAATTCAGAATGCTGGCTTTAGGGGCTGGGTGAAGGCCCCTTGACCTTGGGCTTTAGCTCTGCCTCTTATTCTAGGCCCATTGGAGCCTGGAGGGTTCTCATAACTCATGCAGCTGCTGGCTGCTGAGACTGTTGAATCCAAGGTTAGCAGGTGGAATGGTACAATTGCAAGATCAAGAAACAACAGCAGGGCACTAATTCAAGTCCAGGAACAATCCCAATATTGGCAGGCCACTGAGATAAAGACTCAGCCAAATGCAGGATCCAGGCGTGCCAAAAAGCTAGACTTTTCTCAAAGCCTCTCCTTACATACTAGAAGGAGGCCACACCCCAAAGGCAGCTCCCTTTCTACTGATTGAGGTCACTCAGCAGATTCCACCATGAAGGTGATTACAATCTCATCATGGGAAACAACTATATCCAGTTGCCAAGCCACTCAGAACAAAGGCCCAGCCATGCTGACACACACAACCTGAACTACCACAGGTGCCATCAGAGAAACATGTATTCACTGATTAAAAGCCAGTTTTGCAAAAGGCAAAATAAGCTTGTGAAAATTACCATGATATATATATCAGGTAGTCCATACTACCACAGTTGCATATGTGAGAAACTGGATGTATAAAGAGAATGGTAGTCTAAAATTGCAAGATGTTTTAAATAAAAGTACTAGGAATATTTGATAGAAGTGTGTACAAATTTATATAAAATCCAGGATATCTATTGAAGAGAATTTATAAAACATCTCATAGTTTACATTGTATCTCGCTTTTGTAGCTTTTAAAAAAGAAAAATATATTTTGCTTTCAAACAAGTAAAAGAAATATACATCTGGAAAATTCTCTATTTGTTCCTGACTCAGAAGCTCCTGTTCCAGGCATTTTGGTTAAAAAACTGGGAAAGCACAAAACAATTCAGGGCACCCACCTTGGGCTCCTCAATCTGCAGTGTAATCACAAATTCGATTTTTGGTGGCAGGGCCTCTCTTTTGCCTTCCAAGTATCTCTTTATAAGTGTCAGGGTATTTACATCTTCAAGTTTTACTTCTCCTTGGTTAGGAAACATAGAAAACAGCATTTCCATCTCCAGCAGCTGAAGCTGAAGGCATTCTTTCACTGAAGCAGACATGTTCCCTGGAATCAGCGTTCCCGGAAATCTGGCAAGGTCGCAGGGATACCGGATTTGTCAACGTCAGCAGTGTCCAACAAAATTTCCTTAAGATACCTTTTACGTGGAAACGGTTCTGCTGCAGTGTTTTGCAACAGAGCTAGAGACACAAACCGCATCAATTACACTCTTCTGCTTTATCTCCAGACCCTAAAATCTAGTATCCCAAACCACCCCCTACCCCGCCCCGCTGTAAAACCAAAGTCAAACCCACTGCCACGAAGTTCATTTCGACTCACAGCAACCCTACAGGACAGAGCAGAACTGCCCCACACGGTTTCCAAGGCTATAAATCCTTAAGGAGGCTGACTGCCACATTTTTCTCCTGTTCCTGGGTTGGAACTGCCATCCTTTCAGTTAGCAGCCTAGCGCTTTAACCACTGAGCCACCAGGGCTCCTTGCTTCAGCCACAGATATAGGATTCTTCACTTTCAACAGGTGTACTGTATTATTCGTTTTATGTGGTCTGCATGCGTCAGAATCAATTAACAGAAAAGAGTTTAGTTTGTTTTTTTTTTGGTATGTGGTTGGCAGCCAACAGATGCTACAACAGTAGCTGGTCAGCCAGCAGGGCTCTGGGAAAGGCAGGGAGCCTGGTAACGAATCCCACTTGGGTCCCGGGCCCGCTACCCCAACGCCTCCGGCCAGCGCGGGCCAGTCTCTGCCCCTCGAGCCCAGCGCTGAGGGCGCCTCCAGGGATGGCCTTCCCACCTCTGCCGGTAGCCACACATACCCAGCAGCATCCGTGGAGCCGGGGGCATCTCGTATCCACCCGGTCTCTGTTCTGAGAGGCCAAGGAGAAGAGGAGACTTACAGGTAAATAAAGAAAATGACTTTCATTGCGAGCTCAGGAGTATGGTGCCCCATCTAGGCTTCCCAGAGTCAACGGTTTGGGAAATGAAACTTCGAGAATCGAGAGGGGGCGGCGAGGAAAGCCAAGCTGGCGCTCATTGTGGCCGAGATCCCAAATCAGAGTTCGTATCCCCTTCCAAGACCCCGGGGACCTCCGGCTTCCCAGTTACAACACGTCTGCCTCTCTCTGAGGCCCAGGTTTCGAGGCAAAGGCTGTATATCTACCGGCCCGTGACCCTCGGCCCCCACCCCTGCCAGTACCCGGCAGTTCTCCGCAGAGCCTGAGGCCTCACCCTTTCTCGTCTTTCAAAGGGCGCAGCCCCAGGGCTCAGAACCACAACCGCAGTTCCGCGGGCGAGTTCGGCACGTGATCTACTGTGAGACTAGGGCGGGGCCCGCAGATTCCTCCGCCGAGATTGGCTGGAGGGCGTGGCCACGACCCGGAAGCCACGCAAGGACACGTCTGCGAGTTCTGATCGCTGAAGTCGGATTCTCGGCGCACTGGAAGCAGGGGCGGTTCTGATAGAGGTGAGTAGGGCCCTATATTTGGAGTGGAGAATAGGAGAATTTCAGCACAGAGGTTGAGGGGAAACCTGGCTGGCGTAATCCTCGGCCTATCAGCCGTTAGCCCGCTGGGTGGCCACTGAGCTCCGGACTTCGTACCGGACACACCCACCTGCCACGGCGCCTAGGGAGCGGGTGGTGGGTCCCGCCAGTGACATCACTAGAGTTGGCGTCACCCAGTGTGGTAACCCACGGTGTCATCTCCCCCCCTCCACGGGCTTCCTTCTGTACCGGACCATATAAATCCTTAGTAATGTTTATTATACGTTTTAATCAGATAAAGGTAGTTGTAAATGTCTTAAATGTTATAATAACATTTCTTACGTGAATACTAACAATAAAATTGTTTTGTAAAATGTTTACACTGCATTTACATAATTAGTAACTGAGCAGATGTTTTTCCTTTTCCTTTAATTATTTACTTTATTTGTAAAGTTATTGATGTAGGTTCACAAATACTACAGTATTGTAGTTAAACAGCGGAGATTTGACAAAATCAGCTGCTATGAAAACACTGGCAGCAATGAAAGCAACAATGCACGATTGTTGCACGTGCAGATGAAACTATGTGATTGGAAGCTCCTTGTAATTGGGTAATAATGATAGCTCTGACCAGAGCAAATGAGAAGATTCAAAAAGTAAATTAGCATAGAGTTTTAGCCTTGTAGATACATTAATACATGTAAGCTGGGCTTATGAAAAATGTTTTTGTTGTTATAACTAACTAAAAGGATTTTTTTTTAATATAAGAAATAATAGATTCCTGCAGAAACACTGCACAAAAATTTTATAGACAGTCATTTTGATGTTATTGCCTCTGACAGTATCACTCAGGGTTTGGACTGCCACCCTCACAGCTGGCAAGTGTTGCCGCTAGATTTGGCTCAAGGGTCTCATTCTCGTGCCTCTTGTTTTTTCTGGTGGGGCTTGTCTACTGGACTGTGGTGAGTCTCACTGTTGAGTGCCAGGGTAGAGAGAAAGGGGAGGAGAGAGGAACAAAGAGGGCTTTGAAGATTGAATGAAGGGAAAGGGGATACTTTCTTAAAAGAGTGTATTTGAAAACCTAAGTTAAAGCAATCACATGCACATTGAATATAGCTTTTAGGATCTGAAATTCATTTAAGGATGGAAACATTTATCCTGACTTTGAAAAATTTTAACACTTTGTGGATTTAGCAGTACTAATTTATGCCTTTATGAATAATCATAATACATTGCTTTTTTTTTTTTTAAGTTACGCTTGTGAAACAAATTTGATCATTTTGAGCTGAACTAAATTGACTTCTTGCCAGCTTTTTCTAACTGGACACAAACAACCTTTTTTTTTTCTTTCTCCACCGTTTCTTTTAGCTTTTGTTCATCGATTGAGTAACATAAAGAAAAGAAGATAATGTTAACTGTAGGCTCTTTCATCGTCTCTGAGCTAATTGGGGATTGGATTGCTCCAGGAAGTAAATGGAGTACTGAGTGACTAAGGTTGGAAGTATGAGTGGGTTTACAAAACCAAGACAAACTCACTGCCATCGAGTTGATTCCGATTCATAGTGACCTCCTTTGGGTTTTTGAGGTGGCAAATCTTTACAGAAGGAGCTCTGGTAGCATAGTGGCTAAGACACTTGCCTGCTAACCAGATGGCTGGTGGTTCAAACCCACCAGCCACTCCTCGGAAGGAAGGTTGGGCAATCCTACTTCCGTAGTGATACTGCCTTGGAAACCCAAGGAGGGGTCGCTATGAGTCGGGTTTGACTCGACAGCACATAACAACAACAAAAATCTTTACAGAAGTAGATTGCCAAGTCTTCCTTCTGCCCAGTGGCTGGTGGGTTTGAACCGCCAGCCTTCTGGTTAGTAGTCAGATGCCTTAGACATTACACCACCAGAGCTCCTTAGTGGGCTTACAGCCAATATTTTATTTTAAAAACTCAAGTTAAAAGATAGCATTACTTAGGAAGATGTTAGTTTCAATTTAGAGGAATGTTCTTCCGCTTCCTAATGAAAATTGAAAAATCCCCTGCATGACATATTAGGAGGTCTGGGCAGAGTCTTTGAAACAATTGCCCTTTACTTTTCTTTTGAGAAGATAGCACTCAAGGCTGGGGGGAATAGCAGAAGAACCTCACAGATTTCAAAGATATCATGAGGTATGTAGTGCCAGTCTACTTGGGAAGCTGGAGAATTTGACCTTAGCCCTCAGTCACCCACGTTATTTAATTTAGGCCCAGGCTAAAATTTTCTTATTTGTAAAGCAAGATGATCTTTGCTCTTTTAGGAGTATCTCAATCTTGATGTGAAATCTTTTAGCTGAGAGTGAAGCATTTTAAATTCTACCTGGGTCAAGGAATAGTCCTTGAGCCAAAATGGGAGTTGAATTGGGACAACCTGATTTCTGCTCTGAATCTGGCCTGGAGTGGACAATGTAAGTAGGATGGGATCTTCTAGGTAAGGACTCTGGTGGTGTAGTGGGTAAAGCATTTGGCTGCTAACCATAAAGGTCCATGATTCAAACCCACCAGCCACTCTGCAGGAGAAAGATGAGGCAATCTGCTTCCATAAAGATATACAAGTTTAGGACCTCTATGGGGGTCACCGAGTTGGGATTGACTTGATGCATATGATCCTTTTGGGATGCTCAGAGTAAGGTAGACCTGTTAGGGTAGAGTGAAGCTTTTGAAGCAAACGGTCCTTGAAAAATTTATTATGTCTGAAAATTATTCCATAATTTCGTAGACATGGATTTAGATGCCATTACAAAATACTCTGCATTACACGCCAAGCCCAGTGGACTCATTCTTCAATATGGGACTGCTGGATTTCGAACAAAGGCAGAACATCTTGATCATGTCATGTTTCGCATGGGATTACTGGCTGTCCTGAGGTCAAAACAGACAAAATCTACGATAGGAGTCATGGTAACAGCATCACACAATCCTGAGGTAATGCATTTAGACTCTGTCAAAGCAAACCTTTATTTACAAGACCAAATCTAGTACCTGGGCAGTTTGACTCAAAGTACAGATTCCAATTTGAGGAATATGCTTTCTCATTATGTGCCTCTGGATTGGGGGATGGGGGCATAGGGACAAAAGTAAAAAACCACAACTTTTTCTTATTGGAACAGTCATTTTGCTTATGACTCTTTAGGGTATGGTGAGAAAGAAATGAGATACTGTCATTTTTTGGAGGGTGTCCATATTAGAGAAATAACAGAATGTTCTTCCCAGGTTAGTTGTATTCTGATAGTATCATTAATAAAAGGGTATTCTATGAACTTAGAATTGATGGAAGAGATTGGGGGTAGGAGCAGGAAGGGAGGAGAGGGCAAATATTTGAAAAGACAGCACATTTTGAATGTTGAGGCTGGTTTTCTATGGATAGAGAGTGGTTTCCTGTCCTGAATCAGCAGATGGCTGCAGGGATCCAAGAAATCCAAAAATTTGGGGCAGAATGTTGATGAAGCCCAGTACTTCTCATTTTCCTGACCAATTTATAATCAAAACATTAATTTTATTATGCATTGCCTATAGTTCAGTAATACATGGTTTCAATAATATGCTGTTATGTGATACTAAGGCAATAGATTTTTACTTTGTAGTAAAATTAGCTGCAAGTTACGTAGGCCAGTGTAGGATTGTTACCTCTACTTTCCCCTAAACAAGGAGATACTGCTTGTCCCATTCTAAATGTGTGGTAATGATAAATATGTAAATGTGAAAACCATCATAAATGATTAGTAACTTGTAGGAAGTACTCTAAATTTGTTAGTTTGAGAAGTATCAACCTAGTTCAAAACTATTCTGAACTATTTCCTTCAGTTGGCATTCAGTCCTAACTGTACTTTCATTCTAGGAATTTGAGCAGAACAGAATTAAGAGTCACTACTCAGCTGCTATGCCACTAGTGGTTGACAGGCTGGCCAGTATGTTCTTGGAGTCAGAGTTACAGGGTGAAGGCTCTGTACATGCCCTCAACCTCCTCCAGTTGTGCCCTAGTCAGTTAGGTGATAGTGAGTGCCAGTGTAGCAAGGTGGGTGGGAGATGTAAGAGTCAGGCTTTTAATATCAGCACTGACACTTAACTGTGTGGACATAATAAGCAAATTACCTAGTCTGTTTAAATCTCAGTTTTCTCATAGTAAGATTGATAAGTGTGTCATGAGGATCTAAAGAGATAATGTATCTAAAATTGAAACAGCTGGTTTTCAGTCTGTGGTCACTTGAAGTTGCTCTGCCATCACTGTCCTTTGTTGGGAGGAAAAATAGTATGAGTTCTCCTTCTTCAAGTCATCACTCATGAATATGAACAGATTGCTTATTGTTTCTTTTAAGGAAGACAATGGTGTAAAATTGATCGATCCTCTGGGTGAAATGTTGGCACCATCCTGGGAGGAACATGCTACCTGTTTGGCCAACATTGAGGAGCAGGATATGCAGAGAGTGCTGATTGACATCGGTGAGAAGGAAGCAGTGAATTTCCAACAAGATGCTTTCGTCGTTATCGGTAGAGATACCAGGTGAGCATCATAGTTATTGGTAGAGATACCAGGTGAACTAGGAGCTACCTGGTGAAGGCAGTTTTGAAAAACTAGTGTGAATGGTTACATCCTTCTCAGGATCCAAAAGGCTTTGAAAGAATTATGTGGAGTAGAACTGCCCTGAGCGGCTTGTCCATCTACCTAACTTTCGTAATAGGATGTAGGAGTAAGTCCGGTGGCTGGTGGGCCAAATGGTTAGGCACTTGACTAGGAGCTGATAGGTTGGCAGTTTGAACCCACCCAGACGTACCTCTGAAACAGGTCTGGCAATCTGCTTCTGAAAGGTCACAGCCTTGGAAACTCTTCTGAGCACAGTTTTACTCTGGTGGATTAGCCAGTAAGCAAGGTAAGCACTGGCTTACTTGTGCTGACTTTACTTATCTGTAACCAACAGTGTATTAAGTAATCACAAGTAAGCCTCTGCTTACTTTGCTTACTGGGTACTCTGTCCCTGTCAGTGAGTATAAATTTGAAGAGGCTTTGATTCTGTAGGAAGGTGCTGTGGGGTTTGGAGATGCCAACCATACCTAGAAGCAGAATCTTTGATGTGGTGAACAAATGTGAAATTATTCACTATAGATTAGTTAAGTACAAGCAAGCCTGGCTTATCTTGCTTGTTGAGGAATCTTACACTGAAATCACCATGAATTGGAATCAATTCTATTACAACTAAGAACAGCAACAGGAGTGAGTTGTAGGCTGGGTGTTAGACTTTTTTTTTTTTTTAAAAAAAACCCTTTATTGTGTTACCAGAGTGGTCTTTCAGACACCACTGATTGCAGATTTATAGGTAGCAGAAATATGCAAGTGACTTCAGCTCTGAAATAAATTACTATTCTACTGAAAAACTAGCCCATATGTATTTGGCTCTTGCCTCTTAACTAATTTGAACAGTTTGGAACATCTTTTTCTACAAGGCAAGTATGTAATCAACTTCATTTTCATGTATAAAAATAATTTGGACTTTTAAAAATGAAAATTTTTTTTTCAATCTGTGGTAGTTTAGGACCTAGTACTATATTATGCATGGTTTGACATTTATTGTAATTATTCTTTGACAACATAAATATTGTTAGAGTCAAACTTGGAGGGAAAAGGTGTTTTAAGATAGTAGGATTAGTGTATGATTTTATATCTATTTTCTAAATACATTTAAAAGCTAAAAATCTTTTCAAGAAATACGTTCTAAAAGCTACTGTAAAGTGCTTACAATTTACCTGTAGCTTCTCAGAGTGTACAGGAGCCCTGGTGGCACAGTGGTTAAGCACAAACTAACTGCTCACCAAAAGGCTGGCAGTTGGAACCCACAAGCCACTCCACAGAGAACCATGTGGCAACCTGCTTCTGTAAAGATTTACAGCCTTGGAAATCCTGGGGAGCAGCCCTACTCTGTCCTAGGTCACTAAGTATTGGAATCAACTTAAAGGCAGTGGAGTTTTTCAGAGTTAATAGATTTCCATTAAAATACAGCAAACTTCTTCTTATTCTGAAGTTTATAGCACATACCTGCATATTCTTTCAGAACAAGCAACTCTGCTGGTTTTATTTTCTTTCTTTCTTAGGCCAAGCAGTGAGAAACTTTCACAGTCTGTTATAGATGGCGTGACTGTCTTGGGAGGTCAATTCCATGGTAAGTAGTTAGCTATCTTGAGCTGTAAATTAATCTTTAAAATAAAAAAAACTCCATAAAAATTGCATAAGTATTTGTTTTTAAAAAGTTTCAAAATATTGATAAAAACATAAAAAATGAACTATCAGATATAAAATACTAAACTTTTCTTTTCCCCCCTGGGCATGCATATTTTCTCTATGGGAATACTGTAGGAGATGGTAGGTAGGACATTCTGATCTTCTACATCTTCCTTTACGTCAGTACACGTGGAAACCCTTGAAGCAACTTGAAGATGCTGATATTGGGAGACTTGTTGATATTAAATCAAAACCAAACCCATTGCCACTGAGATGAATCCAACTCCTAGCCACCCTCTGGGCAGAGTAGAATTGCCCTGTAAGGTTTACAACTATGAATCTTTATGGAAGGAGATTGCCTCATTTTTCTCCTGAAGAGGAGCTAGTGGGTTTGTACCATTTTGGTTAGCAGCCAAAGGCCTTAAGTACCACGCCATGAAAGCTTCTTTTGTCAATATTAGGTATTGCTAATAGCTGATGAACTGTGGAGTCAGCTGTTGCCTGTTAAATAGTGATGGAAATTACCTTTGGCCTACATGTAATCATGATTGTTTACTTTTGACAGATTTTTGAAATGCAAGACAAGGGAGACTCAATTATGTCCCTTGTTAAGACAGTGACTCCACTGTCTTGTGAACATTTTCCTAGTGTCATATCTTTCACATTGAAAAAAGAAAAATCTCTTCACCTTTTAAACCTCCCATCTAGCTCCTGCTGTGTTCAGTTCCTTCACAATTAGTCTGACCACTTAGAAGAGCCCATTGTCTATTTTCTTGTCTCCCAGTTTTTAGCCTGCTGAAGGTGAGTCTCTATCCTTGCTCCTCCAGTGCAATATCTCCTGTTACACTCATCTAATTTCTGATCGTCAAACCTGGGACTCAGCAACCCCATGGAATCTTTGGATAAGCTGCAGGGACCCTGTGACCTCTTGGGATCGGGTGCAGAGTATTGCGTGCACGTGCACTCTTCTAGGAAGGATACATAGCTTTGTCGGGGACTTACAAATAACATCAACAAGTCTCGTTTTAAAGTTGTTATTTCATTTGACTTCGTAGCTTTCCAACTATTAAAACTCCTGTTTTATTTTAGTTTTTACTTCCTTGGCCACTGTTCTTTACATAGCATCAGTTCTGGCTCTTCTGGCTCTTTTAATATGGGCATTCCTTAGTTCTTTTATGCTACACGATTTTCTGAATGGTGTACTGCCATAGTTTCAGCTACCTGTATCCTTGTATAGGGTGATCAAACTTTTTGACTACCTGCTGTGCACTATGTACATCACTGTATATCACAGCCAAGTCATAGTGAGAAACCTATTTTGTGTCTTGACATGTATGTGTGCTTGTGTATGTCACTAAAGAATTTCAATAAACAGTATTTACCTTTACTACATGTCATGCATTCATTGTTACGTTAAAAATGCAGAAATGCTAGTTGCCTCTCTGTGGGGTAAAGAATGTAACATTACCAAGAATTTGGTGTCTGTCCTTGGTTCCTGAGGGATAACCTCTAAAACCTTGGAATTTCCCCCATTGATTGAAGTGTCTTTGATAATGTCTCCACACCACATCTAACCTAACAAATTTTGATAAGTTATGCTTATCAGATGACTCAGGTGAGGACTGGCCAAGCCAGAAAGACCACCAAGTGATAAGCAGTTAACCTCAGGGAAGTGGGAATGTGATTCAATCAATCATGCCTATATAATGAGGTTCCATTTAAGGCTCTGAATGTTGTGGAAGCTCCAGGGGCTTCCTGGTTTGTGAAAAAAGATGCACTTGGCAGAATATTACATCCCTTATTAAGACTTGAAGGCTGAGCATGGGGAATGTTCCCAGACCTTGCCCTATGCCTATTTGTATCCTTTTTGTTGTAATAAAAATATAATTGTAAGTCATGTATAGGGTTTTCCTTGAATTTTGAGTGATTTTAGCAAAACTCAAGGGAGTAGTGGGAGCTAGCAGGGCAGAAGTAAGGAGGAGCTGGGAGTCACAAATTTATATTTGGGAAGTATAATTAAAAATAAAATGTAATCCCAATCCCAGTCCCTATCCAGAAAACCTCTCCACAATAATGAGGGGAGCCTCTCATTTTCAAGGGAGAATTAAAACCTTATTTTCAGTTTGTATTCACCCTTACACTTATGGCCGGCATCCTGAGGGGGCAGTGGGAAAACCCTCAGTTTGTAGCTAGGAAACATGAAGTGATGGTATCCTGGAGACTGTAAGCTTGCAACTGTTAATCTGAGGTCTTGGGCTGGTGGGACAGTCTGGAGGGATTGTGCCTTGTAACTTGTAACCCTGACTGAGTGTTTAGGGTTGGAGGAAGAAGTGCTGTATTTGTGGTTGGTCTCAGAAGTGGAACAAAGGAGGACAGATTGATAATGATTTGATTGATCTTTATATAAACAGCAACTGGTTTGTTTTGTATTATTTTGGTATAGTCTAAGTAGATCCCATGACCCACTGATGGGCTCCAGCCTGTAATTTGTAAAGCACTGATCTGGGTGTTTGTCTCCCCTTAGTTGGCCTACCCTCCCTGGATTCAGCCTGCCTCAAACTATATTCTTTCTACTCAGGCCTTTGAGCCAGTTCAGGTAGGGCTGATGCATTGAAATTGGAACAGAGTTGAATTTGTAAAATGTGGGTGTACTGGAACAATAACTGGAATGGAGAGATTATGGGTTGAAGCTCTGAAATGGGAGACTTGGAAGAGGCAGTGAGTCCTTTCAGGAGCCTGATGCAGGAGGTTGGATTATTGCCAGGAATGTAGAGGCCAACACACATTCCAAGCAGTGTGGGCCCTGCCGTCCCTGAGGGGCATCACCGCTTCTGCCTCTGCCAGTCACGAGTGCTGGTTGGGGTATGCGAGGCGCATGCTGCCCTTGACTTCTAAGAGGGAGGTTAAGTTTCTGTAAGGGTGTTGATCCATAATTTTTTCCTTTGCGGTACACCCACATTTTATAAATTTGAGTGCCTTCCTGTTCTGGTTTCACTTCCTTAGCCATGACTGAGTCCGGAAGCACCAGTTCGAAGCTCTGTTTCTACCTCCACAGAGGGTGACCTTCTCAAGACTCTCATTCTGTCTCTAGAACCATCATTCTTTCTAGTGTTGTATTCTTGTTGCCATGGTGACCCCACGTTTGCAGAGTAGAACTGTTCCACAGGGTTTTCAAGGCTGTGACCTTTCAGAAGCAGATCGCCAGGCCTGTCTTCTGAGATGCCTCAGCGTGAGTTCAAACCACCAGCCTTTGCTCAGGAGTCAAGGGCTCAACTGTTTGTGCCGCCCAGGTCCTCCTTCTAGTGTTTGAGTCTAGGAAAATTTGAGTGACTTCTTTAGTCTTTCCTTCATTTCACTCAGGAAAGAAAGGAGGTTAATGCAGCTGCAGCATGGGGAGAATGGGGGAAAGTAGTAGAAGATAAGGTTAGTGCGGTGAGCGGGGGCCAGATCGTGCTCAGCCTTTCAGGTCAAGGTAAGGATTTGGAGTTTATTCTAAATGCTCTGGGACTCAAGATGAATCCATTTAAACTTGGTTTTTTTCTTTATTAAATGTAGTGAATTTCTTTTTGTATTTCTATGACAGATTATGGCATGTTAACCACACCCCAGCTGCACTACATGGTGTACTGTCGAAATACCAGTGACCAGTATGGAAAGGCAACTATAGAAGGTTACTACCAGAAACACTCTAAGGCTTTTGTGGAACTTACCAAACAGGTGAAAATCTCTTGAACTTGGTTAGAATTTAAATAAATGAATCACCACAGATCAATTACAAAGATATATATAAAAATAATATATATTGTCATGTAATTGAGGTGAGGTTCTTATAATAGTTAACTGTTTTACAGTGTACAATTCAATAGTATTTAGTTGACAGTGTTGTCTAGTTCTCCAATTTCAAAACTTTTTGTCATGCCATAAAAATACTCCAGACCTATCAGGTAAATCTATTATTTCCCATTCCCTCTTCTCCCCTCTCCTGGTAACCTTTAATCTGTCTCTGAATTTGCCTTTCTGGATACATCATATAAAAGAATCATAAAATATGTCATCTTTTGTGTCTGGCTTCTTTGACTTAGCATATTGTGTTCAAGGTTCATGGAAGTTGTAGCATCTACTGTTAGTACTTTGTTCCTTTTTAGGGCAGTATCTCATTGTATGCATCTAGCACAATTTTATCCATTCATCATTGATGGACATTTGTGTTGTTTCTACCTTTTGACTGTTAAAAATAATGCTGTTCTAAACGTTGTTGCTGAAGTTCCTGTGTGGATATATGTTTTCATTTCTCTTGAGTTTGTAACTAGGTGTGAAACTGCTAGGTTGAACAATTTATCTTAATTAGATAGTTTGTCACTCCTTTCTGCAAAAGTACAAAATATATTTTTGTTCTCCCTAGGATTCCACAAAGTTCTCATCTACATATCCTGCTAACCATGGGTTGGCACTTACTTGGCAAGGAACACATCACATTCAGAGATCACTGAGGGGGAGTACCCTATTTTTTGCTTATGACACGCATAGTGTGCTCAGGAAATTAACATGCAAGGGAGTTCTGCAGTTTACAAAAAAGAGTATAATGTGTTATTTACATAAAAATATAGTACTATTCTTGCTATGGTTATCATAAATATTCATTTATATGACTTTGGTACCAGAGTTAATATAGGTGCTATTAGCTTTCTACTGTTGAGAAATATTTTTTTCTTAGGTATATTGGCTTGTTAAATCTGCATGAGATTCCAGGGGTTTATAATTCATTTGATCAACAAATATTATTTGTTATGGCCAGGCACAGTTCATCAAAACAAAGCCCCGCTCTCATAGCATAATATTCTAGGGTGAGAATGCGTGGAAAAGGAGATGGTTAATTAGGAAAAATACCAAGCCTGTCAGGTGGTATCTTATGCTATGAAGATCAGTAAAGCAGTGCAGATGGTTAGAGAATGAGAGATATTATTACAGCTCATTTATCTATATACTTATTCTCACATAAGAATGGCTGTCATGTAATATAGACCATGATAGAATTTTCAAGGGACCCTGCTTAATTGAGGCTAAATTCTAATAAAGTTCCATTCTAGTAACTGAAGTAACTTCAGTTACTGAAGTTATATAGTGTCAGAACTTCCTAGTATCCAAAATATTTTTAAATTTTAAATTTCATTTTTGCATTGGTTATGTATAAACCAGTTGCTACTAAGTTCATATGTGTCCAGTTGGAAGAGCGCTTCATGATTTCACTTAAATATCAGATACTGGTTTACGAAATGGCTGACTTACTGGAAGTAGATTATCTTAATGGATTACACCACCCAGGTCATGTATAAATAGTGCCTTTAACAACATTTGAACATGTGTACCTGCTAGTTTCTTGGGTTAAAATAAGTTAACTGAAATATAAGAAGATGTTTATATATATATATGTATATGTATATAAAGGAGCCACGTTGGCACAGTGATTAGAGCTCTGGTGGCATAGTGCCTAAGACATTTGACTGCTAACCAGAAGGCTGGCGGTTCAAACCCACCAGCCACTCCTCAGAAGGAAGATGGGGCAATCTACTACTGTAGTGATACTACGTTGGAAACGCAAGGTGGGGTTGCTATGAGTTGGATTACTCGATGGCAATGAGTTTGGTTTTCTGGTTTGCTGCTAACTAAAAAGGCTGGCAGTTCAAACCCACCAGCCGCTCTGTGGGAGAAAGATGTGGCATTCTGCTTCTGTAATGATTTCTAGCCTTGGAAATCTTACGGGGCAGTTCTACTTGAATCAAAATTGACTCAGCAGGAGTATGGATCTTGGTACACACACACACCCATATACATAAATACTTCACTTTTATAACTTGAAATGTTGTTTCCATGTATCTTTTTTCTGTGAAGGCTTCCTGCAGTGGAGATGAAAATAGAACACTTAAAATCGACTGTGCAAATGGTATTGGGGCCCTAAAGCTAAGAGAAATGGAACACTACTTCTCACAGAGCCTGTCAGTTCACCTATTTAATGATGGGACCAAAGGGAAACTCAATCATTTATGTGGGGCTGATTTTGTGAAAAGTCATCAGAAACCTCCTGAAGGTATGCAGAACTACTACTGTAAAATTTTGTTTTGAAGGCTCTTTGAAGACCATCTCATTTACAAAAGGAAGCAGCCAAATGAGTAAAGTCATGCCACTAGTCCTGGCTCTGCCACTGTTAGACATCTAGCAGTTTTTCCACTACATGGTCACATTGAAAATACGGTCTGTGTTCTCCAGCTATAAAGTCCATTTGTAGGAAATAAGGATGAGAAAAGTGAAATCAAAAAACAGTTACCTGAACTTCAGCATGCTCTATCACTGGTGGACTTGTAAACACACAGGTTGCTGGGCTCTACCCAGAGTTTCTAATTCTGTAAGTTTTGGATGGGGCCTAATAAATTACATTTTTTTTTAAAAAAGGTCCCAGACTTTGTTTATTTTGTTGCTTTGGGGACCACACTTAGTGAACCACTAATCTAAATGTTAGCAATAGTAAGTATAATTGCCTTTTGCTTTTTCTGAGACATTGTGGACAATGAATGCAACTCTATTTGGTTGTGATTGCAAAATCAGTTTTTCCACAGTGGACATATTAGGAGGAAGACTTTCATCAGATTGCAGTGTCCTACAATTATCTGCATTATAGATTCTAAATTGGCAGCCTCTAGGCTAAATCGGCTTACATGTATGTTTTGTTTGGTCTGCTCTGTATGTTTAATTGCATTTGTTCCCTCCATTTAAAAATTCTGTGATTTCATTTAAGTATCACTCTCTTTACCAAAGGCAGAAATAGCCATACTTAACCATATTTTTTGCATATAATGCACCCATGGAAATAATGCATGCACTCATATAACATGCATAGTGTGCACAGGAAGCTAATGTGCTGGTGTATTGGGGGGGGTGTTGCGTGGTTTGCAAAAAACAAAACCAAACACCGTGTAATAGGAGCATTATTTGCATAAACACGGTACATGGTTGTAGTCTGCTGCATTTGATAGCTGCTGCCCCTCATCTGGTAGCATAGTGCCTAAGGCACTTGACAGCTAACCAGAAGGCTGGTGGTTCAAACCCACCAGCCACTCCTTGGAAGGAAGGCTAGGCAATCTACTTCCATAGTAATATCGCTTTGGAAACCCAAGGAGGGGTCGCTATGAGTTGGGTCTGACTTGACAGAACATCACAACAACAACAAACCTCCTGCAGAAACAGGACATGCATTCTACAGAACTCTACAGACATCACCCAGTTCCCTCACTCATTTATATTAATTCTGCTTCACTTTAGGAGCATTTACATTTTCAACTTTTGGTCAAATTATTTTTAATCAGCCAATTTTAGCTTCTTTTCAAGGAATTGCTTGTTTTGGTATTTGTTTTATTGACAGTTCAGTTCTGTGCTACTCTTTTATGCATTCACTGAGTATTTGAGCTCTTCCTCCCTACTGCTCTAGGTACTGGAGATTACGAACAAAACCCACAGGTTCTCCGTTTTCTGGAAACTTGCATTCTGTGTCTCATGTTGTTGTATGCCGTTGAGTTGGCCCTGACTCATAGCAACCCCTCCTTGGGTTGCCGAAGCAGTATCACTACGGAAGTAGATTGCCCAACCTTCCTTCTGAGGAGTGGCTGGTGGGTTTGAACCACCAGCCTTCTGGTTAGCAGTCAAGTGCCCTAGGCACTATGCTACCAGGGCTCCTGGTAGCATAAATATATATTTATATTCCAGGGGGAAAAAACAACAAAAAAAACCCCCTCACTTCTTAGTTGCCTCATGTTGAATTTATCACTGTGCTGCTGTTATGGTTGAGAAACACTCAAATTTTCTTTAAAAAAATTAGAGTCGAAAATTTGATAACTATGCAAATTATACAAACTCACATGCTGTAATTTTTGTTCTCTTATCAGTGTTTCTTGTTTATGCTGTGAACAAATAAATCACTTCTATCAGAAATAAAGCACACACCTGACCTATTGCTAATTTATATATGTATGTAAGGGATATCACACTACTAGGTAAATTGCATTAAGATACTATCTGTAGTTTTCAAAACTGTATAGGAAACCTGTCTTAACTAAACCACCTAGCTTGTAAAATGGAATTTTTATTTTAGTATTATATCAAGTTTCAGAATAAAGAGATTTTGAGTGTTCCTTTTTCAGTTTGCTGTAAAAGAATTTGACCTGTAAAAAACACCAGTAAACTGGAACAGAATTTAAAGATTAAGACATTGGTTTTTGTGGAAGGGTAATGGTGGAACGGTTATTTTAAATATCTCATAGAAAAATCATAGGAGACATGCTATTTGCAACATATAAGGCCAGTTATGATCTACTTTATTGAAAAATTTTCCATAGTAACTAGCGTGAGAGAAAAACTTAAAACTAATTATGTTGACAGAAATGAGATTTTAAATTACTCTTGTGCTAGGAATGGAAATGAAGTCCAATGAAAGATGCTGTTCCTTTGATGGGGATGCAGACAGAATTGTTTATTACTACCAAGATGCTGACGGTCACTTTCATCTTATAGATGGAGACAAAATAGCAACACTAATTAGCAGCTTTCTTAAAGAGCTTCTATTGGAGGTATTTTGGGGTGATTGGTTACCATGGCAAACAAGATATACTAGTAAAATAATTCTGTATCAGACAGTCATTTGAATGTCTAAAAGGCATTACTTATGGATAATTTCTCATGTTTGTGGCTAGGAAATGCAGAAAGTAGTAGTAATTCCAATTTCAATATTGGGCATTGATTTTGGAACCTGAAGATACTTTTTTGTTTCTTCTACTGGCAAAGTTTTATGATTTGAAGCTTTATGAAGTTTTAGTTTTTTTTATAACTGATCTTTTAATGACAGTTCTACCATCCTCCCCAAAGCCTGAAATCTAAACAGAAATACTCATCATCTGAGAGATTTATTATTATTTTTTATTATTATCATGATCAGCTTTGTAATGAGATATTTTGTTCTTTCTGGAAATAAATTTCAGGCTGGCTTTTGTATACAATTGGAAATAATTGTTATAATTTAGTAAAAATATATTTTACTTTAAGAACTCAATAAATACTTTAAATAAAAGATAAAAAGATCAAGAGATGATTGTTCATATGTTCTTTACTTTAAAACATTTTAGCCACTTTTCTGGTTTACATGTACATTTTCAGTAAGTCATTTATTACATACACCAGGCTATGGCTGAACTGGCAGAAGATTTTATGTTATCTTTTATAGCTCATTATATTTTTGCTTTTATAGACTCTTTTACTTCTGATGGTAAGTTAAGTATCATTGTTTTCTTCTAGGTTGGAGAAAGTTTGAGTATTGGTGTTGTACAAACTGCATATGCAAATGGAAATTCAACACGGTATCTTGAAGAAGTTATGAAGGTATTGAATCATTTTTTATTTTTGTAAATTTCTTAATTCTATTTTAGGCTGTATCTGTGGGGAAAATAATGTCCTTATGAGTGAATAAGCAGTTGTGCAGGGAGCTGAGCCACTGTCCATGTAAAGGTAAAATACAGTTTAAAAATCAGAAAAAAACTCATTCTCTGATATTAAAAGGGAAAAAGACTTTCTACCCTTTTCTAAAAGCGTTTCCTTTAGAAAACTTGTCATCAAATTCTTTCTCTGCCTCTTTAAAGTCTCTTGATAATTTTGTAATCCAGGAATATATTTTAAGTGCCGAGGAATCTCTTTGAAATGTGAGTTTAGTTATGTCAAGATTGGCAGACTGCAGTCCTGTAGGCCAAGTATAAGTAGCCATCTATGTTTGTTTTGTTTGAACATTTTATTGTGGTCTGGATGAAAGTTTACACAGCAAATAACTTCCCATTCAACAATTTATATGTTTTGTCTTGTGACATTAATTGCAGTCCCCTCAATGTAACACTTCTCTCTTTCCTTACCCTTCCTACCTTCTGAACTTTGTTTTTGGGCAAATGCTGCCCTTTTGGTCTCTTAGTTTGTTCTGAGGAGCATGTTCCTCATGGATGTTATTGTTTACTATATTATAGGCTGAAAGGGGATCTTTGGGTGTGGGTTCAGTGCCAGGTTTGAAAGGTGTCTAAGGGCCATAGTCTTGGGGGGCCGCCAACCGGTTTTAAAAAAAAAAATTTTTTTTTTGCATACAACCAAGCTCACTCGTTTATGTATTATTGTCTGTGGCTGCTTTCATACTACAATGGAAGAGTTGGGTAGTTAATAAAAAAGAAACCTGTGGCCTGCAAAGCTTAAGCTGTTTACTGTCTGGCCCTTTACAGAAAAAGCTTGGCCAACCCTACTGTAAGCCATTCTCCATATGATAATTAAATTCGGTTTTCTAAAACATGAAGATCCTATCGCTCCCCTCTTCCTTAAGCCCTTGACTGTGTGCTTCTTCAGAAGCCCTAAACTGAAAAACCAACCAACCAACTTCATTGCCATTGAGTCTATCCCAACTCATAGCAACCCCCTTTGGGTTTCTGAGGCCATAATTGTCTACAGAAGTAGATTGCCCAGTCTTTCTTCCACGGAGTGGCTGGTGGGTTTGAACCACCAATCTTCTGGCTAGCAGTCAAATGGCCCAGAGACGCTGGGTGGTGCAACAGTTAACTCACTGGCTGCTACCAAAAGGTTGGTAGTTCAGGTCTACTCAGAGGTGCCTCAAAAGAAAGGCCTGGTGATCTACTTCCAAAACAGCCGCTGGCCTGTGGGGGCACAGTTCTACTTTGACACCAAGGTGATCCTCATGACTCAAAGGTTTGGTTTGGTGTGCTTCCTCACTGCACCCACTCTCCCACCGTAAAACCTGCCATGTTGTATTTAATTGCTTACTTGTCTTTTTCACTAGACGAGGCTCCAAAAGTTCTGTTCTTTTTTGTACACCTAGGATAGTAGGTACACAGTATTTGTTAATTGAGTAACTGTTGTCATGGTTATTTGTTTTAGGTACCCGTCTACTGTACTAAAACTGGTGTGAAACATTTGCACCACAAGGCTCAAGAGTTTGACATTGGAGTTTATTTTGAAGCAAATGGGCATGGCACAGTAAGTTCTCTCAAACAGTTACAACTGTGGCTTTAGCTGGCACTTTTCATTATGATGGGCATTCTGTATCTGGGGCAGTAACAGGTAATAGTCCACTTTCATAAGATGGTTGGGATGGCTGTAAAATAAGATTATTTGGTTAATTTAATATTTTATTCTATAACAAGTATTTTTTTATAGCTGGCCATAGGTGGGAAAAGGAAATCTTCAGTAGTTGTGATGAAATTAAAGTTACTAGAAAATTTAAATTATAAACTACTAGACAGAAATGTGTTTAATTAGTGATAAGCATAATGACTTTTTTATTCCCTTAGCAGATAAATTTTTTTTTTAATTTTGAGATATAATTCATATACTATTTACTATTTTAAAGAGTGCAAGTCAGTGAGTTTCAGTATATTCACAAGGTTTAGAATTTAAAAAAAAATTTTTTTAAACCTCATCTCATTTTGTAATTGGATTTGAAGTGTCCAACAGAAAACCTCAATCTAGGCCAGATCATTTTCTTAATTAATTAGACTTAGGCTTCTGAAGGCCATAAATATAAGAAGGGGAAAAAACTAAGTAAGTTCCTAGAAAATGCAGTTAAAATACAACTTCAGTGATCCAATCTAGAGCTTGGTAAACATTTTGTTAAAGGGCTCGATAGAAATGCTTTAGACTTCGTGGGCCAGAAAGTCTGATGCAGTTACTCTGCCCTTGTAGTCTGAGTGAAAAGGTATGGCTGTGTTCTAATAAAACTTTTATTTACATAATCAAGTGGCTGGTCTGTGCCTTGGATTACCAACCCTTGATCAAACATACATTTCATTAAATGGCTGAGCATAATATGGTACTCCCCAGAGTATGAGACCTCTTGAGAGCAGTAAAAACACTGATAATTCCAAAAGGATGTAGAAATCTTGAGGAGTTGTATGTTTCTTATACTTAACAGCCATGATACAATTTGCCATAAATGAGAAATATGAACCCTTTTCCTACTTTGGCTAGCTGCTGCTGCTTGTTGTTTGGCGCTGTCAAGTTGACTCTGACGCATAGTAACTCTGTGTGCAACAGAATGAAACACTGCCTGGTCCTGTGCCAGCCTCACTATCCCCACTATACTTGAGTCCATCATTACAGCCACTACATCAATCTGTCTCATTGAGGGCCTTCCCCTTTGTTGACCCTCTCCATCTTACCAAGCATGATATCCTTCTGCAGAGAATGGTCCCTTCTGACAACATGACCAAAGTAGGTGAGATGAAGGCTGGCCAGTCTCACTTCCAAGGAGCATTCTGGCTACACTTCTTCCAGGACAGATCTGTTAGTTCTTTAAGCAGTCCATGGTACTTTCAGCATTCTTCATCAACACCACAACTCAAAAGCATCGGCTTTTCTTAGGTCTTCCTTATTCACTGTTCAGCTTTCACAGGCATATGAGGTGATTGAAAATGGCCTGGGTTAGGTGAACCTTAGAGACATCTTTGCTCTTCAAGCACTTTAAAAAGGTTTTTTGCAGCAGATATATATAGTCTAGCTTATATCCTTAAAAATTTTAGTCCAATAAATTGTACTAGTTGCAGTGAATTATATCTTTCAAAGTAAAATGGATGCAGACCAAGTCAAGTAACCAGATTACACAGAAATGATAGAGCTTGCCGAAGCCAAATGTACCAACTAATTTTGTGTATTTTCCTTTTGTCAAAGTGGTGTTTCCTTTGTAATCAACCATTTAAACTTTGATAACCAGTTTTATAATCCATAAATAAACCATTTTGCGGGGGGCAGGCTGGTAATCTCTTTCAGGTTCTTGTTTTATTTTTTTACTTAATATTGCCATTTTCTCCCTCAGTTCTTCCATTTTCACTAAATTTCAAAAGTGGTTTTAGCTAGTCTTCCTAAGGTGGCATAGTACCTCAGGCATTTGACTGCTAACTAGAAGGATGGTAGTCCAAACCCTCCAGCCGCTCTGCGGAAGGATGATGGGGCATATGGTTTTAGCTAGAATGAAAGAAGAATGGGGCTGTTAGGGTGATTTGTTTTGTACACGTTCATTGCAGGTGTTGTTTAGTAAATTTGCTGAAATGAAGATAAGACAACTAGCAAAAGAACTAGAGGATAACAAAAGGAAAGCTGCTAAGATGCTTGAAAACATTTTTGACTTGTTTAACCAGGTAAGAATGGACTCCTGGTCTACCTTTACATTATTCAGAAGATAGACAGAATGGAGTATACTGTGTAAAAAATAAGAAGGGATTAAGTCCTGGCCTGGTGGCTTCCTTGCAACAGTGTTACATACAGTTGGGATTTACACTGAAATGGTGTAACAATTTTTTTATATGCTTCACTCCCTGGTTTTTATGATGAAAGTTCTTTTAAGTATGATGAATCCACCTAGGTTCAACAACTTCTGAGTATAGATATGTTACTATTTTTAAACCTTCTAGAGAAAATTATATTGGTTGTCCCTTTGACAAAGGACATGTCTGTAAGTTAGATACAGTTGGGATTGGAGTAGAGTGTGGTTATGGATGAGCAAAGATGAAAAATACAGGGAAAAGTGATGGAATTGATATTTAAGCATCTTCTGCATATTGTCCACTTTACATACATTTATCATGTACTTCTTGCAGTAACACTGTGACAGGGGTTATTATAATCATTTTAGAAATGACGAAAACAGAGGCTTAGAACTAGTAAGTGGCAAGTATGACTCCAACTTCCGGTGTTATCTTACACCAAAGCTCCCATTTCTCCACTTTGCCTTGATGCCTTCCAGTATGTAGTACCTATTAATACCTAAAAAGGGGGATCTAGTTATAAAGAAAAATTTGAGTCACAGAATGTTAGTGCTGGATCCTTAAGAGGTATCCAGTCTAATCACATTTTACAGATAAGATTAAAGGCAAGTGTCTCAAGACTTAGTTTCAGTATTCTTTATATACCTTTTACACTGTCTTCCCTAGATAACTCTCATTATTGTTCATTTTCATCCACACACAAAAAAAATCATTAGTTATTATGCTACGTGGAGTTGGGGAGGAGCACAAGGCACTATGATTGGTTTGCTAAGACAGAAACCATTCACATTCAAGATCTGCTTGTGTTAAGAGAGTGATTTCTTGTATTGTTTTCCCATCGCACAGGCAACTGGTGATGCTATTTCTGACATGCTTGTGATTGAAGCAATTTTAGCTTTGAAGGGCTTGACTGTACAACAGTGGGATGCTCTCTATACGGATATTCCAAACAGACAACTCAAAGTTAAGGTATGAGAGAGGGTTTTATAATAACTGCTAAAACCTATTACCCAGAATCTCACTATATAAAAATATTTGCCAAGTATGTCATATTTTGTTCTATACATACGCATACATCAACATAGAAAATCACACATTGAAGTTCTAGGGAGCCCAGTTCTGACACATGTGGAGCTGCCATGAGTCGGGGATCAACTACATAGCAACTGGTTAACCGTATTTTCCCACATTTTAAAAAAAATTACAGAATGGGTGTAAATTCCCTTTACTTTTATTATACAAATAGTTGGTTTCTAATTTTATCATAAATGATGTAAGCCACTCTATTCATCACTTTTTTTTTATGGTTTTACTATGGGAAATTTAAAACACAGAAAGTAGAGGGAACAGAAAAGTGAACCTTCACATACTCAGCTTTAATAGGTTTCATCTAGCTCCCTACTCAAATATTTATACCCTCCAGATTATTCTGAAGTAAACCCTGATAGTTTATCATTTCAAGTGCACATATTTCCTCTGCATTACTCTGTAACATTATGATAAATAAAGGTTGAAGTTGTCAAGGATTTAATTTTATTTGGATCCACAGTCAACATGATGGAAAGCTGAAATCAAACAATGTATTTCATTGGCCAAATCTGCTACAAAAAACCTCTTTAAAGTGTCAGAGAGCAAAAATGTCACCTTGAAGACTGGTCTTGGTGGAAGTATGGCCAGAATGCTCCTTAGAAGTGAGAATGGCCAGACTTCATCTCTCACACTTTGGTCATGTTAGAAGGGAGCAGTCCCTGGAGAAGTATAATGTGCTGAGTCAAACAGAGGGTCAGTGAAAAGGGGGAAGCCCCTCAATGCAGCTGTGATGATGGGCTCAAGCACTGTAAGGATGGTGAGAATGGCAAAGGACCGGGCAACTGTTTTGTTCTTTTGTACAAAGGGTCACTATGAGTTGAAACCAACTGGATGGCACCTAACGGCTCCTGCTGTTGTTACAGAGTACTTTCTGACGCTAGGTGCTGAGAAGGGGTATGTGAGCACAATGGATGAGAAATGTTTTGAGGCATTTGAGATGAATTGCTAATTTAGTTCCTGCATTTGAGATGAATTGCTAATTTAGTTCTATTCAGGTTTATACTAGTTTATTATACATTCACCAGAATTGGTGAAAGACAATTAGAGATATGAAAGCCAAATTTCTCAGAAAAAGCTACTTCAAATGAGTTTTTGTCATATTTATGAGAAATCATGACCCTTTTATAAATGGGTATTTTTGAAAAAGAAGGTAACTGGCAACCTAAGGTTATTTGAAAGAAGCCCTGATGGTGCAGTGGAAAAGCCTGTGGTACTTTAAACCCACCAGCTGCTTCACAGGACAAACATGTGGCAGTCTGCTTTCATGAGGATTAGCTTTGGAAACTCTATGGGGCAGTTCTGTTTTGTCCTAAAGGATTGCTGTGGGTTGTAAGTGACTCAACAGCAATGAGTTTTCAACATCAATGGGTTTTAAGGTTAACTGATCAATGGCTTTACTGGAGTCCAAAATTTGCTTTAGTAATAAGGAAAAATGATTTTATAACTTTGAGACAGTCTGTGGAAATGTGTATCTCTTTTTGTGAAAGGGAATTTTTTATAGATCAAGAAAGACGTCACATAAATGTTGGAATTTTATCCTGTGCTTAATCTGGTACTTTGCTATCTCTGTGTTGTAGTCCATGGTACAATAAGCTGAGGTCTGTTATATTAAAATGAAAGGTCCCTATTCTTTTGGTGGGAATGTAATTATGTTGAAGAGGTGAATTTGCTGAAAGGAAGTTAAATATGGTAACAAATACAAAATATTTGTGCTTAGGTTGCAGACAGGCAAGTTATTAGTACCACTGATGCTGAAAGACAAGCAGTTACACCTCCAGGACTACAGGAGGCAATCAACGGCCTGGTGAAAAAGTACAGGCTTTCGCGAGCTTTCGTTCGGCCCTCTGGAACAGAAGATGTAGTCCGAGTATATGCAGAAGCAGATTCCCAAGTAAGATGGGTAGTTCTATTGAAAAAAGGTGCAATGTGTCTAATAGCATAGGTTGGTGGGGGCTGCGGAGCAGGGAGACAATAGTGTAGTAGAGAAAAGAAAATTTTAAATAGTGTTTGGCCTATTACACTCTTTGAGATTTATTTATGGGCCTTTTACGTTCTTATCAAGACTATACACTTGAACAGAATTAGACTCACTTAGCTTATTTCTCTATTGATTTATTCTAGACTTCCTGAAAGTGCCATATTTCTAACTTAAGTGTGAATAATTAATACTTAGATTGATACATGTTAAGTTTATGCAGTGTGAATGGCATTACCCTCTTTTATTCTCCTTAAAAATACAATCCACTGATATTATGAAAACAAGTTTAATGGTCTATTTCTAAATCTATGTCCATCATCCACACTGTTTGAAATCCATCTTTGGGTTTGGACTCGTGATTTGTTTATAAAACTATTTCCTGTGTGGGCCTTTGTTACTTTTCTGGCGGGGTCAGGATTGTGTGATGTAGGTTTTTATAATTTGCTCCATCTTGTCTTTCACCTTAAATACTTAATAAAGGTGGTCACATCGCTGGGGCAAAGTAGAATAGGTTGAATCAGGGACTCAGAAAGAGCACATTTCCAATTAATTTAAAAAATAGCTGGCAGCTTTTGTGAAAAACCCCCTAGGCCGTCCTAGAATATGGTAAATGAATAGTCCTTGATAAAGAGAAGTAGACTATGACTGAGGTCATAACACTGGCTTAGTCTTAGGCTAACAGTAGCCTTCTTATCTCTAAGAAATTAGGTTTCATTTAACTATCAGAGTTTTGGAATGGTAAGTTTTAGAATTAGCTAAAAACTTACCTTATTTAGAAGAATTTCACCTGTCTTCCATTTATTTAAAGGCCTTGGAATTTCTTACTGAAAGATGAAGAAAAAAAGTTTTCATTTGAATATGTTAGTGTAACAAAAATAGAAAACCCCCTTCCTTAGATTTGTAGGTAGCATATGGTAGATGTTATGTCATTTTCATCTAATCTCCTTTAATGTAATTTGCAGGAAAGTGCAAATAGCCTTGCATATGAAGTAAGCTTGGCAGTATTTCAGCTGGCTGGAGGAATTGGAGAAAGACCCCAGCCACGTTTCTGAAGACAGTTTGAATACTCCTGAGAAACTTGATTTTTTAAAAGATATTTTTACAAAATAATAGTAGTGTTACTAGTGCAACAGACATGAAGACTTGTAAAATCTGAATGTTTATAGCACATCTTACGGGATTGTTCTAGATCGGATTCTTTTTATTTTTGGACACTACCAGAATAAATCTTTAGAAAAAAGTAAAAACACTACCAGAATAATTTTTTTAGAAATAGGTAAGCCACCTAAAATTCATTTTTTTTTAAAAAAAACTTACCTCTAAGTTTAGTCTCACTGATGTAAAATATTGGGATTTAAGTATATGATCCAATTATTAACTTTACAATGTGTGTAGGGAAGAATTCATGAGAGTGCTGGAAAATAAAAGCTTATTTAACTCCTTGTGGCATCTTTTCCATCTCCATTACTTAACCAGAATGTTGTTTTGCAGTAGTCACATCTTTGATACAATTTTCCATACCAGGATCTTCAGAATGCATACGGAAGACTTACCTATTTGATTACTGTCACCAGGACATCAGCGGCATAAATAAAGAGCTATCTACTTTGTCCTGAGTGTTGAGATAGTGCTACACTTAAAAGGATGCATAACCCAGGCTTCAGTTATGTTCATTGCTCTTAGAGAAGGTAACATGGAACAAGAACTAATACATTCCAGAGCCTCTGATAGAGAAGTGGTATCATTCTGGTAACAGGACATTGGTAATAACAGAAAGAAAAAATATCCCCCATCTGTCTAAATTAAACAAAGCCTGAAACCAACAGAAAAAAAATGTGTAGTGTGTATTTTGCAGGTTTAAGACAATTCAGGACAATTAAACAATGGACTATGTATATATATAGATCTCTCTCAGGCACCATAATCAATATGAGCCAACAATATTTAAACTTGATTCAGGCCACATTCAGACATTTGCTCTTATTTACAAATATTTAAATTAAATACAACCTGAAGTGTGTGTTGTTACATACAAAAACCAAAAACTATACAATTCAGAGCAGTGTTTGTTTTAAATAATTTACATTTAAGCTAAATGGAGTCACTTGTGGTGCTCAAGTTTTTATCACCCCTTCCAGAAAATCCTTCTCTACCATCTCTTCTATTTTTTGCCTGGCTTTGCTGGAAAATGGTTTGTGGTTCTCCAGTTTCATGTCCTTATTAGGGAAGGGGTTGTAGTAGAGGACAGGGCTCCCTGAGTGTCCTGCACATCGGCTTGTGACTTTGCTGTTGAAGACTTGACTGAGCACATTGAAGAATGGCAGGAGCTGCTCAATGCTGCGCACAGTACAGGTGGTGAGCAGCAAGTGCCCTGGCTCCCAACCCAACGTTCTCCCTGAGTTGTCTTCCTCTGGGTTTTTCTGCAAAAACAGAAATGGAATTGTTATAAACAGATGATGAAGTACTTTGGAAAACTTGAAGGAATATAAAAATCAAGAATCAGAGCTAAGAATGAATGTAAATAACAACATTGAGTCTTCATTTCAGACTTGAAAAGCCCTTCTTCTGAGGCCTTTTAGTGCCAATTATTAATTGTTTTATATAGAGATCTAATATATTAATATATTAATAAATCTTTCCTATCTAGGCTACACAGGTGAGTTTAGCCAAAATGATTTTGGGCAGACATAGGGAGAATCAAATATGAGAGTTTGTGTTGTGCTTTGCATATACTCAAAAAGCTCCCATGTTTCTGGACTTCCACTAATGTAACAAAGACTAGGTTACAAAATGACTGCAGAAGCAGCTAGAAAGGGACACAAGGCTTTATACATTTCACCATTAGTAAATCAATCAATTCCTTTTTAACCAAAGGCCTAAACTTCCCACAACATGGCAGCAATGTCTAAAGTGAACAATTATTATTGGCTCTGCACTACAAGGAGAAGAAAGGATCTCAGGGGAGAAACTGTCTGTTCCTTTGCTGTACTAAAGCACACTGGGAGAAAACTGGACCTGGAGTCACAATAATTGGGTTAATGTCCTGTCACTGCTATTTACTTTGTGGTATTTTTAGGCAAGACACGTAAAGGCTCCTCATTTAGAAAATGGGAAAATCTAATCTTTACCTTTCAGTGAAGAAGTCAAATGAGAATGCATGTGAGAGCTCTCTTAACTAAGTATAAACACATATTCAGAGGCTATTTTAAGAAGCCAACTAAATTATACATACACAGTTGAAGACAGCAATCTCTACAGAAAAATTACGAGAAAACTGGAGATTTTGGTATTTAGGCAGAATCACAGGTATGGATAATTAATACGACGAACTGAGTGAGGAAAGAATCATTAAATGAGACTAAGGAAGCAGAATTACATCTGTCGAATCGAGAATTTTGCCTTCTAACACCAGATGTTGCTGAGATGTTTTTATCTAACATTTTAATATATCACTAATTTCGTAGTAGAGAAAACAAATGCAAAATCCCCCTTATTATGTATGCTTTCAGGGGTGGTTTGCTTATTTTAAAGTAAAATCTTGAGAAAGGAAAATAGACTTAAGTCAACAGAAGACTCTAGGAGACATCGAGAAAAGATCACCTGGTTGGTTATCCATTGCCAAAAAAAGTAAACAACCAGCATTAATGTATTTCTTAGCAATTATTTAACTTCTGACCTAGATTACAAAATATACTGAACTGTCTTCTTTCTCTTAACTATAACACTGGCTTTAACAATAGTCCTGTGGCTGGCTTTTGCCTACCTGACTACCATTACTCAAGTACTGAGAACACCACAGGTTGACCACATCACCTCTAGTTCCCTAAATCAAACTGCAGATAAATGGTAATTAGCAGGTATACTAGAATCCCTGGGTGGCACAGACAGTTAACTGCTGGACTATTAGCTGAAAGGTGGCTAGTTTGAATCGACCCAGCAGTGCCTTAGTGATCTGCTTCCGAAAGGTGTCAGCCATGAAAACCCTATGAAGTTCTTCTCTGCACACATGGGGTTACCATGAATCAGAACCAACCCAAAGGCAACTAACAACAAGAAGCAGGTATACAAGAGATAAATGTATGCTTTATAAAAATAAGCAAAAGCTTGAACCATCTACACCATCCACATATAGCTGGTATCCAAATGTAAGAGAATTACGGTGTAACTACCCCCCCGCAAATATTCCTGTCAATATGTACCTTTAAGAGAAGGACTTTTTACTAAGCTCTTAAGAAGAATGCTTCCCTGTTTTTAACTATTCTTAATTAGAACTCTACCTCCCCCTCAACAAAACAAGAAATCTGACATGTTCCATGCAAACTTTCTCTTTTTGACTTCCCCTGATCTACACTTGAAAAAAACTTCCTATTTACCTCCCTTGTATTTGTTGACATCCAGACCTGGGTTTGTGCCTCAATATCTGGTTTAGATGTTGCAACATCTGCTGCTATATCACAAGCATCAAAAAGCCACCCTCACCTGATGCTTGGCCATCTCCAATCCCTCCAAAATCACTGTCTTAAAGTCCTCCTCCTTGTCCTGTGGAAGGAAAGAGGAGAACTCATAGCCTTTATCCAATGAAAAGTATGCTTGGCCATGAAGACCTTTTTTAAGTGATTTGGATGGGAAAATGGTTTCCTACCACAACAGTCTTCTTATTCTGTGGCATAAGTTTTGGGCAAAAGATGAGAAGTACTATGAAACTCTCATTACTAATAAGGGGCTAACAAAGTCCATGTGCCTGCAGTCACTTGTAATCACAATGCCAAGGACTTTTTGTCATCATTACTTTTCCAGACACTCATATCAAAGTGAAAGTACCTGAAAGTTCTATCCTAGCTTTCTGAACCTTAATTTCACCTCTCACCTCTCTCCACTTATTCAGCCCCTGAAGAAGCAACCAGCATTTTAAATCAAGCTCCTCACGTCCTTCAAGTACAACCTCTTGTCTTATTGCTTCCTTCTGTTCCATTTCCATAGTTTATGGAATGTAGTTTAGAGCTGCTGCCTGAATATGGACTCCAAAAACCTGGAAAATTTCTGAGCAATCAAAGCACATACTGCAAACCTGGACTAACAAAACAGCCTAGGTCATCCCAAAATTATACATTTTTTTTTTTTTAAATTTTGAATACACGAGAAAAGACAAAAGGTTTATTAAAAAAAAGGGCCCAATGATAGGCAAAGAATTATAGTTAATTAGCCTGATGCATACTAAAAGATTTAAAGTACATTAAGACATGATATAAAATGTATTTTACAAATTTTATCCTACTGTACTTTATTTATGGAGCCCTGATGGTATAGTGGTTAAGTGCTCAGCTGAGAACCTGGTTCAAACCCACCAGCTGTTCTTTGGGAGAAACGTGGCAGTTGGCTTCTGGAAAGGTTAAGCACCTTGGAAATCCCAAAGGGAATTCTAATTTGTTCAACAGGATTGCTACGAATTGGAATCGACTGGATGGCAATTTTTTTTTCTTTCATATACAGTAGTCCCTTCTTATCCATGGGGAATATGTTCCAAGACCCCAGTGGATGCCTGAAACCATGGATAGTACTAAATCCTATATATGTTTTTGCCCTATACATACAGACTTATGATAAAGTTTAATTTATAAATTAGGCACAGTAAGAAATTCACATTAACTGATGGGCATATAGCATACACAGTGTGGATATGCTGGACAAAGGATGATTCCTGTGAAGGGGGCGGGGTGAGACAGCATGAGATTTCAGGATGCTACTCATTTAACATTTTTATCCTTTGGATGACAGCAGGTAGTTGAAACCACAGAAAATAAAACTGCAGATTATGGGTGGACTACTGTATTTTATGTATGGCAAATGTTTTAAGTAAACTCCATTCTTCTCCTTGAGAAATTTCTCTAACTAGTTACTTTTGAGTCCTTCACTGCTTTTCTAATAGAGACAGGTTAATTTAGAGCAGTGTTTTTAAAACTGGAGATAGGAGGTTCTTGAAATTAATGGGTTAATGGGTCACAGCATTTAAAAAAGAAGAGGAACTACAGAAAAGAAAATACTGTATTTTTCTCATGCTCAGTGAGGGAAAGTATTGTTTTGTGAGAAACTTGTATTTCAGATCCTGACCCAGTACAGCTATATAAGTGAATCTAACACAATTATTACTGTAGGTCAAAATCAAAAATGTAAAAAACATTGACTTAGAAAATGAATTTTTAGCATTTATATTATCTTAAATTGGTAAACAGAATATTAATGATTATTCCCTTTATTCTGATTCTTGATGAAATATGATTTTCTCAGTGCATAAAACAAAATCTTCTCACCTACTAATTAGTTCTTTTGAAAAAATATATGACATTCTAACTTGTTGATATGGAAACCTTTTAAGACTACAGTGTTACATGATTCCAAGGTTTTTATTTTATTTTTTGGGAGGAAAATAAGGTATATCTTATTAATAAACAGAATATTTCCTTTTTCTTTTTAAAAGGTGAAAGGTATAAAAATTATTTTAAAGTAAAATTTAGTTTGGGGGAAGAGGCAGTATTAAAATCCATCATATCCACTTTCAAATGGCCTATCTGTGTCCTGTTCTATGCAGTGATGTTAAACTACATAAAAAGATCGTCATTATCTATTAATGAAAGTGTCTATTCAGAGTTAAAATGAAACTTTTGAGCATTTTTATGAACGAAGGCAAATATAGCCCGATAGCATAGTGCTTAAGGCACTTGATTGCTCACCAGAAGGCTGGTGGTTCAAACCTACCAGCCACTCCTCGGAAGGAAAGCTGGGCAATCTACTTCTGTAGTGATACTGCTTCGGAAACCCAAGGAGGGGTCACTATGAGTTGGGTCTGACTCGAGGGCACATAACAACAATAACAACAAACGTTAAAATAAAACACTGTTTCAGCTGCCTAAAAAGTATTTCAGGAGCTGCTTTCAGAAATATTTGCTTCTTTTTCAAAAGGAAGGAAATCAGTGTACAAGATGTATAGGTCAGATCAAAAGTGACTAGTGGGAAGGTGTCAAACAAGATATAACAGTCGAACTGCTTAAGTAAGTACATTGTTAGCAGGGATGTGAATTGCTTCCCTATTAATAGGTATTTTAAAGATTATTATGATAAGCAAATTCTCCTTCAAGATACAGTATATTTTTTAAATGTCTGGAAATATTAGGACCATGGACATAAATTCTCAAAACTAGGGAATTTTTTCCAAAATATCTCAACATGATATTGTTCTCTGTTTCCCATGAAGTATTTAGTAAGGGCCTCACCAATATACATAGTTACATAAAACAAAACAAAAAAAAATGTAATACCTTTGCCCTTTTCCGAAGAAGTTTTGCTAGTCGTACCACATAAGGTTTAAACTCTCGTTGATGTATGCCCTGCCTTCTGACTTCTAAACCTGAATCATCTGAGGCTTCTGGAATAAAGGCCCATCGGTACCTACGTATAGAAAATGCAATTGACATTAAGTAAGACAGATTTTGTACTGTCTAAGATGAGGCCACATAGATCACAGCCCCACCACTAACTTGGATTAAAATTACCAGCTCTGCCAATTGTAACCCTGATGCTCTGGGCATGTTTCTAAACCTCTCTGAACCTCTTCATCAGTAAATAACCACAATTAACCACTTCACAGGACTGCAATTAGTAAATGAATGTGTAAACTTTTTAAGTGCTCATCTCCACATAACCCACATGTTCAGTAACATGGGAACTATTGCCTTCCATGAGCAGAAAGCAAGTGTTCCACATATGTTTCGTTCCCCATTAATTAATAGGCAAAAAGTCCTTAAAAGAAAATTACTTTTATTTAGCTTATTATCTCTTTCTACTATAACACAATCTGACAGAGTTGATTCTTCCACATGTACACATTACAGGGATAAAAGTACTGACAGAATTTAAGCAATGACATTAATTACAGTCATCATTTTGTGCAACCATCACCACTACCCATTTTCAAACTCTGAATTTTAAATGCCTGTGAATCAAATACACGCTTATGAATCAAATACATTTTTATGAATCAAATATATGATGAAAGAAGAGATGCATAATAAAAATTCAAATACTTTCCTGCTCAAGTATAGAAATGAGTGAAAGTTCTTCTTTGGGAGGTTAGGGTAAAAACATAGTTAATGTACATTTTCTCCCTTTTCTAGTATCATTTTGGTTCTTGTCATGGAATACGAAAAGTTAATACCTTGAGCATACTATTTTATGTTCTTCCTAGAGTCCATAAAAGTACATTTTCTATTGCCTTTGTGAATATAAGCAACCTGGTTAACTTGGACCACTCCTCTACAATTCCTCTTAGTATCCTTTTCTGAAGGTGCCCAGGAATATAATCAGTTTAACAGATTCCCAACCACTGGAATTCATCAAGAAGTAGATGCATATGGTTTTTAAACAGAGAAAAACAGAACTGGAATTAATCTATACAGTTTCTAGTGCTTAGGATTAAACTGAACGAAAAGCAAGCTTGTGAAACACAGTTAAGAATGTCCAAATATAGCAAAAAAAATTCTGGTCTCTTGCTCTTAATTCTACTATTAATATTCCAGAAGAATAATACATTATGCCACTGCATTTTCAATCTTGCGGATAAATTCTCAATTAGCTACATTTTGAGTAAAAAATTTAATATAGTTTACCCATTTTTTTTAAGTTTAGATATTAAAAACCATATATTTTTTTCCTTTAATGAGCTGCTTTATCATAGGAAGAGCCACTTCCTAATAAAGGTTTAAGTTGAAAACAGATTCCCCAATTGGGCAAATAAATGAAGCCCTTAAGATTTCCAATGTAATACCATTAATTCCTCCACTCTCCTCATGGTGCAGAACCTCAGTGAATCCTTTCAACCATTTTATGCCTAATATAATGCAAACTATATTTTACTATCCAAAAACATCCAAACTTATCATTTTGGTGAATTTCAAATATTTTTGAGCATGTAAGAAAAAGAGTTGTAATACTTTAGTTTTTTCAGTTTGCTCCCTATCCCCCCTGCCATCACGCTGGTCCAATCCACAATCACCATAAATAAAACAGTCTCAATTCCAGTCTTTCCCAACTCCTGTCCTTTCTTCACAATGTACAGCCAAACTAAACTTTCTGAAATGCAAGTCTGATAACATCATTTTGTTCATAGGATAAAATTTAAATTCTTTGATACAGCTTAAAAGGTGTTACATGATTTAGTCCCTTTCCAGCCTCTTCTCTCAACACTTTGGTCCAGCACTACTCTCTCAACACTTCAGGTGTACTAGGCCCACTAGTGCCTCTAAGTCTTCATACATGGGCCTCCCCAAGCCTTATTCTTCACTAACTCAGTTTAAACCTTCCCTGAGGACCTGCTCTGATCATCAAAGCTAAGAGAGAGCCTCTGTTGTGTAGCCTCAGAGCACCCTGTATATAATCTATCATAATATTCATTATGTGTTTAACTGTACATTGCCTTCAACAGACTTGAAGCTTCTGAGTCATGTACCTACTGTTTCACATACAGTGAGTACTTAATTTAATTGACTGAATGGTCTGTTAATATATCCACCTAAACTATTCCAGTAACTGTGCCATCCCACTCCTCTGTCAAAACAATTACATTCTAATAATAATACTGAGTATTTCAACTTACAAAAAGAATTTTTTAATTAGGCTTAGTCAAGGAACATATTTAAAAAACAAAAATCTATTTAATATCCTTGCTTTTACTTACATCTGGAACTGAGGAAGATTTTCGGAGGGCAAAGCCAGAGCCAAATCCAAAAATTTGCAAGCAGAGAGATAGAGGTTTAACCAGCGCTGGCTGTTATATGAAGTAGAAAAGCCATTACCTCCTGTATAGGTTGTCTCTAGACCAGCCACAGAGGGGCCTGAAGTCCTGCCAGCAAGAGACAGTGTTGTCAACCGCTGTCCCCATTTACTCACACATAACTACTAGTAAATCCAGCTAATATTTTTCATAATCATTCTGATAAAACCATTACAGTAATTACTAAGCAAGGTCATGACTAAATTAATTTTGCTATTCTCAAGTAAACTTCACTTTTTTTACCTTTTACAATGTAAAAAAGTAGTACATAATAACTCACAACACACTCAAGGAATATAAAAACATAAATTGTAAAACCGAGAAACTACAGTACTATTCTATTTCCTTCTATAGAGAAGAGGAAAAAATTTTGATAAAAATAAACACAGTTATTTATACAGAAGACACACTTTATAAAACTAGCAATGAGGGAGATGGATAAAATTATTCAAGACAAATTGTCCTAAAGGAAGTTTCCAATTTGTACATTTAGTTGCATAAAATTTCTTGCTTATAAATTTTTCAATTTGTAGATTTTTTTTGTATAAAACTTCCTGCTTAAATAAGTAATATTTAGTCACACATTGAAAAAATGCCTCTATAAAAAAGAATTACAGTATATTAAAGTGGGACCATCTGCAAAATATGGAGATATGGACGGACACCTTACTTACTTAAAGGCCACTTGCCATAACAACCTTTTCTGTATGTTAACAGTATTTCAGGGAATAGATCTGACATACCAAAACTAACATGGCTCATGTAGCTAAAACAGTATTTTATGGTTTTAAGCTCAATTTGTGTCTGGATGCCAAAAGTCATGAATGCCAACAGTTTAATCAAGTCTAAAATTCTTAAGGAATAAGGGTAACTACATTATATTCAAACATGAAGAACAAAATATATGAAGTATACAGGTAAACCTTTAATTGTTAAGGAACATTCTGGATGATTTTAGGATACTAAAAACTGAGAAGACAACATTGAAATGAATTACATATTACCGTGAAATATCTTCATCAGCAGTAAGTTCCTGTTCCATGAGTAAAAATACTTGTACCTGGAGATCACAGAATAAATTTTAAGTATATTTCAACTGTATGTTTAACCTTTATTTCAAATTATCTCTGTGTTATATTACTACAAAAACAAATTTTAGGCTACATCTTCATGACCTGCTAAATTACATTTAGTTTCTGAAAGTAAAACTGCAATGAGCAGCAAAGAAACTTGCTCATCATTTGTCAGAAGCCCGTCATGGAACAGAGTCACAGTTTGGGGGGAGGGGGGAAGAAAAAAAACCTGAAAAATATTATATATATTTTTTGTGGCAAAATTATAAATGTAAGGTTTTTTCAGATTCCTTTCCTTTCTTACTCATCTCCTTTAACTCCACTCCTGAAGTTATTCAGACAAAGGTGACCTGGTATGGTTTGGGAGTGGGATCTGGGAGGGTTTTATTGTTTGGGAATACATGAAATCTTTGTGAAAGTCTCTCCAAAGCTTGCTGAACTGGTTAAGTACTTCACTTGAATAGTAAGTATATACCTTATGTCAATCCATCTAAATCTACCTAAACCACCTCTTTTCACCCAGAGGTGGTGGTGGGAACCAGTCCTGGCAGCCATGAAAAAGTTAAACCTTTGATGTAGAAGAGACAACTAAGTAAGCGAGATGATACAAAGTAATGATTCATGATGAACTGGCTTGGAAGTTTAAGCTGTTTAGAGATGGAATCTTAACTTGGTTTACTAACTTTTTTTAAATCATAAAAATTGTCAGTAACTAAGGTAATTTTTTCCAATATTAATTTTTATCCAGTAAGCATATAATAGATGATCATACAGTTTGATAGTTTAGATTTAAACCTAACAATTAAAATTGACTCACAAGTTCTGTAATCATGGTAGGCCAGAGTGAGGTAAGATGTTGTGGAGACATTCTTAAAAGTAACACTCTAAAAAACAGGAACACTTGAGAGTGAAGAGTTGGCACCTGGGGCAAACGAAGGCTCTCAACCAATCTCTCTGAAAGAAATACAGTAATATTTTTAATATTTAATACTAAACCATTTGAATCATTATCATATAAACCTTTTCTAATATCTGGTCTAGTACTTGTCAACTTACCTGTGGTGAAAGACCACCTTTGAAAAAATTTCTAATCTAGTGAAGACTGATACTTTCATAAAATCAAGATAAATTACTGGAAAAATGAAATTAAAGAAACAAAGAAAAAATACAAACTATCTTCTTATTACTCAAAAAATCTGCCAAAGTACTGTAAAAGTTTAAAATGCTCACTCTAAAGTTTTATACTTATCATGGATAGAAAAACAGACTAATACTGGTCAGTGGACTACACTGCGTAGCAATGACCTATTCAGCTTTAAAAGAAAAAAAAAACAGAACAAAAATTCCGTGCATGTCATATATTTGACATTAGGTACATTGTTGTTCTTATTATGTACCGTCAAGTCATCTCTGACTCATAGCAACCTTGTGTACAACAGGACAGAACATTGCCTGGTCCTGTGCCAGCCTCATGATCCCTACTACACCTGAGCCCATTGTTGCAGTCACCTGGTCAATCCATCTTGTTGAGGGCCTTCCCCTCTTTTCGTTGACCTTCCACTTTACTAGGCATGACATCCCTCTCCAGAGAATGGGCCCTTCTGACAACATGACCAAAATAGGTGAGATGAGGTCTGGCCACTCTCGCTTTCAAGGAGCATTCTGGTTGCATTTCTTCCAGGACAGATTTGTTAGTTCTTTGAGCAGTCCATGGTACTTTCAGTATTCTTCATCAACACCACAATTCAAAAAACATCAACTCTTCTTTGGTCTTCCTTAGTCATTGTCCAGCTCTCACATGCTATGAGGCAACTGAAAATACCATGGCTTGGTTAGGCCCATCTTAGTCTTCAAGGTGGTATCTTTGCTCTTCAACACTTGAAAGAGTCCAATGCAATACGTCTTCTGATGTCTTAACTGCTGAGCTTCCACTGGCGTTGATTACAGAATCAAGTAATATGAAGTCTGACAACTGCAATCTTTTCTCCATCTATCATGATGCTGCTTATTGGTCCAGTTGTGAGGATTTTTGTTTTCTTTATATTGAGGTGTTAATACATACTGCAGACTATAGTTTTCAATCTTCATACTAAGTACTTCAAGTCATCCTTGCTTTCAGCAAAGTTGTGTCCTCTATGTATCGCAAGTTGTTAATGAACCTTCCTCCAATCCTGATGCTACGTTCTTCTAAATATAGTCCAGCTTCTTGGATTATTTGCTCAGCATACAGATTGAGTAAGTATTGTGAAAAGATACAATCCTTATGCACTCCCTTCCTGATTTTAAACCATGCAGTATCCCTTCATTCTGTTTGAACAACAGCCTCCTGGTCTATGTACAGGTTCCTCATGAGTACAATTAAATGTTCTGGAATTCCCATTCTTCTCAATGTTATCCACAATTTGTTATGATACACACAATTGAATGCCTTTGCATAGTCAATAAAACACAAGTAAACATCTTTCTGGTATTTGACATTAGGTATAAAGGGTTAGGAAAGAAGGAATCATGTCTTCTGGGAGAAGAGCAATAATTTCATGAGAGAAATGACAATCGTCATTCCTGGCCCAGTCATCATGTTGGCTGCTGAGGCTGGTGGCTACTATACAAGCACACTCAGGCACGAGGGGTGTTCTGTTTTGCTACAAACAATTCTTCTCTGGGTAATGTTTATTCTTTCCACTGTGGAGCTATTTGGTGACACAAGGTGATTACAAATACTGATATCCTTTTACATACAGAGTGCCACCAAACCCATTTGATGAAGATGCTCAAAAACTTTATATAACCCCTCCCCCAAAACTAGTTTATCTCCCAATGTTACTTCTAGCCCAAATTTCCCAGTTCTGTCTGTATTTTGGTCCTGTCCTTATGGGTATAAACCTCTATCTACAGTAAGAAAACCTGCCTGCAGCAGAACAGTCTTTATATCTTATCCTCAAACATGAATTCCTAGGACATTTGGACCAAATAATAAAATAGAGGTCACTTTTAGGCACATTCTAAAAACTCTATTATCTTATAGATACTGGTGATAATTTCTGCTGTTTCAGTAGAGCAATTTTTAAATTCTAAAACTTATCCAAATGAATTACCTATACTTTGATGTATTTCACTCCAATTTACAACTTAGGGAAAGCATTTATTAAGGAACAAACAAAATTGTAATTTAGAAGACAAAGGGCTTTTCATGATTTACCTTGTATATCTGGAAGATATTTCTGGTATTGGTCAATTTCACTGCTAAAAATAGCAAATGCTAATCTTTTGAGAAGCATGGCTCTCTGTTCTAGCTCCACATCACGGTTTGCAAAGAGGTTGAGTGAACTGCTTTGAGCTACTGCTACACGAGCTAAGAAAAGAAAGCATGTAAGAGACTATGATACAGATATTCATCTAGTCATTTGAAAAGGTATTATTCTGTTATTACTCTTTAAAAATGGCTACAAATGCCCTATGACATGCAAGGCTGAGAAGAGCTTGGGGCTCCTCTCTGAGGCAGAAGGGGTGGCAAACAGATCCAGCACACGTAAGCCAGAAGATCAAGAGGTAGGAATTGTGATACAGAAAGACAATTTATAACTGGGTTTTAGGAGGTAAAATTACTAATAATATCACTTTATAAAATTCTTTAACATTAAAAATAATTTGCCTAAATCATGTGCATTGCTTTAAAAGTAATTTCCAGCCTGTCCACCTACTTCTCCCTCCTTATGTCCTGCTACTCACCCTGAACAGCTCACTCTACTGTAACAAAACTTTCTTACTTGCTGTTTCTTGAATTTACCATTCCAGGTAACTTCTCATCGAAGGGCCTTTGTAATTTTTGTTCCCTATGCCTGGAATATTCTGCCCCTAGGCCTTCTCATGGATGGCTTTTTTTTTTTGTCTCAGCTTAAGTATCAGCTGAGTAGAGAGACTTTTCTCTACTCACTCATTCAAGTGGGTTTTTTTTTTTGTCTTGTTTTCAATTAAAATCTGTAACATCACCCTGCTTTATTTTTTTCACAGATTCTCCCTGAAATAATCTTTTATTTAAAGTTAGCACAGTGTCTTGCCAACTGTTGTTTTTGAATAAATATTTGTTGAATGGATGAATTTGAACCTTCCCAACAACTTTGTGGAGCAGACAGAAAAGATGGTATATTGCCCTTTTTCCAGATGAGGAAATTGCAGTTTCAGTTATAGAATTTACATAAAATCTTAGAGACTGATATAATTTCATTTCTATTTTAGTCCATTTAGTTTAGTAACTTTCAAACTTTTTTTTAAAAATTAAGTAAACTTTTTACAGACGAAATACTACATGGAACTCTCATAATAAAACTAATCAAGGTAGAAGGGGAATGGTGAGTGATTTTGACTTTGGACTCAGTCTTTGTTCCTTTGAAGAGATAAAAAATAGACCCAAAGAATTAAAGTGATCTTTCCGATAGGCCAAATCCAATTCCTTTCCCTGCCCTCCACTTGTCAGTCTTTCATTCATTAAATAAGTATTTATTGAGTATGTAATATATTCCAGGAAGTGTATTGGGGAAATAGTTAAATCAAACATGACCTTTTCCTTCTGCTATTTATCACTACCTCTGTAAGTATTAAGTATAATTTGACATAGAGCTAATTCAGTAGCTTCCAGAAAAAAGTAAAGTAAACAGTAACAATGAATTCTGAACAGGGAAGAATTTGGGTTGTCATCCCATAGTACTCACTCATCAAATCTCTAAATGTTGTCTTATCATGTGTCATCAAATTGTCCATAATTGCTCTCCAACTGAAAGAGATAAGGATTATGATATGTAATTAAGTGCTATTACTATTAAAGAAACAGTGTTCTACTTTGGAGGATATCAGATGAATTCAATAGACTTTGTGAGATGCATGATCATGTTGAATGCAGGACAATGACTTACTGATTAACACAAGAGGCATCCATCTGAAAGAAACTGGGATCCATAAAGAGGTCAAAGGCTTCTTTCTTCCAAGCTCTTCGTGTGTACTGATACCCACTAAGACTGCTAAGCAGCTGGACACAGGCTCGATAACTAGGGGCATTATGTGCACTGTAAGGAAAAAAAACCACTTTAACCTAAATGTTACAATTTTATCATCAAATTAGATTATATATATGTATTTGCATTTATCTAAGACAATGACATAAAGACATTAAACAGAAAGAAAGCATCATAAAAAAAATAACATCTGATTAAGTTTATGTTTTTTAAACATTAAAATTCAAGGTAAAGATAATGTCATTTTGTGGTTAACTCCAAGAATGGTAATAAGGGAAGACAACTTGTTTTTCACTGGCTGAGAACTTAAGAAAGAATCTATGTAAATAATAATAATACCTGTGATTTCGGAGGTAGGGCACAACATAATGCATAATATTTACAAGTAACGGAATAACCCTTTCCTTTTCATCACTGTAGAAAACCATATCCAAAAGATGAGCCAAAACCTAGGAAACAAGAAATGAAATGGAGTACAAGATGCAAGCTGAAACTGACACTGTCCAAAGGAATCTATTTTCAGTCTGTAAGAAACCTAGACACTTAAAAAAGAAGTATCTATAATTCATTTTTATATTAATAGTTTCTGCCATTATTTGTTTTTGTCCATTATCACTATCAGCATATAAAAACAGGGGTACATTTTACTATTTCTAACTGAGATAGGGAAGTTCAGTAAAAGAGAGGTCAAGAACTTTCTAATATGAAACAAAGTAAACAGCAAATACAGATCTCGAAACTAAGTATTTTCTCTCCCTGACTATGTTTAAATGTGGCTTGAAAAAAACAACCAAATCAACTTTTATTTATAAAAATTAAGTCCCAACTCTGTCAATTAATAGCTATTTGGCTTCAGTAATGCTATTCTAATCTATGGGAAGCTCAGTGTCCACATCTGTGAAGGGCAAATAAAAATGATCTGCAAGGCTATAGTCAAAAACTAAACCAAACCCACGCCACTGAGTTGATTCTGACTCATAGTGACCCTAACAGAGTATTTAAAAGAGCGTGACAGATAATGTGTATGTGTCTGCTAAACTATAAAGTCACACAAAGCAGCAGGCATCACTATAGCACCTTTACCCCTTCCCCCCATATTGCCGTAAGAAAGTACTTTTCTTCTAAAAATACACTTTAAATAAAGTGTGTAGAGGAATATCTAAAGTTGTAAAACTAGTATCAAACAAACTAAAAAATCTGAATACAGAAAAGGTCAAAACTGTGAATGGTTAATTCTATATAATCATTTCTAGAAGTACAAAATGGTTTTTCAAATTAAAAACTTCTCCATAAAATGGTTAATATTTAATTATGAAGCTGTTTAAATGTAAATTCTTGTGAAAAAACTTGTAAATATTTACCTCAGAGAGTAATGTCAATGCATGAACACTATATACAGAGGGAGTTATGTTTGAGGTTTCCATTGCAGGTGATAACATATCTAAATATGAGAAAATATAGGTAAGATAAAGATATAGTTAGGTACTTTCTTACTGAAAAAAGGGATGATTTTATAGTACTTATAATGCTAGCTAAAATAACTTCTTATGGATATCCAAATCAAACCCATTGTCATCGAGTCGATTCTGACTCATAGCGACCCCCATTGGGTTTCTGAGGCAGTGTATCTTAATGGAAGTAGATTGCTCAGTCTTGCTTCTGCGGAGTGGCTGGTGGGTTTGAGCCACCAACTTTCTGGTTACCAGTCAGATGCCTTAGGCACTGTGCTACCAGAGCTCCTTTCTTATGCATATACCCCCCAAAAAAACAAACTTGCTGCTGTCAAGTAAATTCGACTCATAGTGACCCTTCCCTGGGTTTCTGAGGTGGTATCTCTATGGAAGTAGATTGACCAATCTTCTTTCCGTGCAGTGGCTGGTGGGTTTGAACTGCCAGCTTTCTGATTAGCAGTCAAATGCCTTAGGCTCTATGCCACCAGTATTTGAGAACAGTACCTTCAACATCAGATTCCAAATTGGTTCCATCCACCACTATTTTGGGAGAAGGCTTAACTTCAAGATTTCTTCGTAGCCATGTTGTCTGTTCCAAAGAAGAACCAGCAATTGCACCAATTGCATCCACTATTTTATGTGTTACATCCTAAAGAGATAATGAAGAACCATGAATAAATGTGCTATCACCATATACTAGTTATGCAATTTTGCTGTTCAGATTTCTGGAAATAGGTATGGTATACTTATTCTCATAGAATCACGACCCATTAAGAGTTGGAACAAACTTCACAGATTATCTTATTCAACCCTGCCATTTTAGAATTGAGGGCGCTAAGAAACACAGATGCATGGAAACCACTCTCAATGTGGAATGCCCTACCTGAAGATCTCTTTGGTCTTTTTTATTTTCCAAACTAGGGTTTTTCATAATAAACTCATTCAGAACCCTAAAACAGAGAAAGAGAAACAAGAAATATTATTTGAAAAGTACCTCTGTGGATTCAATTTCCACTCTAAATCTTTAATGAATACATACTCTATGAGTCAACTGAACTAACACATATGCATGAGAAGACATGCACAAGAATGTTCATAACAGTATTATTTATAAAAGTCAAAAACTAGAAAGAACCCAGATGTCCAGCAACAATAGAAGAAATAAATTGAGGAATGTTCATATAATGTAAAGCAAGAAAAATGAATACACTCAAGTTATATAAAATGAATGAATTTCACATACATATGATGAAGGAAAGAAGCCAGACATAAAATACATACTACATTTACATATGCATATAATTCAAAAACAAACCAAACTTTATCAGTGGTGTTAGTAGTCAAAATAGTGGTTATTTCTGAGAAGAAGAGATAGTAATTGGGAGAGGGCCTGACTGGCAATCATCAAATAATCATACAAATTATTAACATAGATCAGGAAGCTCCAAGGCACAGAGAGAAAAGAACTTTTCCAAGGTTATGTTCAGGGCCCAGTTTAAATGCCCCTACCTTTATGTTTCCCTTCAGTCATGCTATTCAGCCCCTCCTCTTCCAATCCTACACTTAATCCTGAAAGTAACTTCTGTTAACAGTTTCACGTTAGTGTGTTTATATTTTGTATATATATAAACACATATCACCTCTCCCCCTTATTTGATAGACTTTGCATTATACTACATCTAGTTCTGCACCTTGAGTACCTTATGAGAAGGTAAAGAGATCATGTCACCCAAAATACCTTTTATTCAACAATTAGGACAATGGACATTTTCCTTTTATTTGCAATATTATCATTAAGTGAAATTGCTTACCCCAGTATAAGGAACTGCCCTGGAGCTGGAAGACTCAGTTGTATAGAGTCTTTCAGAAGTATCAACAGGGATGCCCAGCTATCCACTAAATTGGGCACTGGAATCCTGCAAGATAAATACTGTCTGTATAAACAAAAAGCCACAGAGAATGTTTTCTTTGTATCTTCCCACAGTCTTTATCACATTTTCCTACTAGTTCCTCTGAAACATCCCTAAATTTTTATAGACAATGATAGAACAAAATTCCTAAAAGCTGTATTTTTAAATAGTATTATGTAAGAAGAAAACTAAACACATTTAAAATACCCACTGTGATTTCTTCATGTAGAAATTTTTAATCATATGGATTCTCAAAAGTAAAATCCAACTTCAATACATCTCAGTTTAATTACTGAAATGTCATCTACTCCCTAACCTGGTCTCTCCACTTCCCTCTTGTATTAGCTCTTTTTCCTTCATATAAGAATGTCCACATCTTAGGGAAAACTGTCAGTTTATCCTGAATACCATTCTCTCAGTTGTAAAGAAATTAAGATTATCTTAATTATCTATTCTTTCTTTCTTTTTTTTTTTTAGTAGCCCACTTTTTTTTTTTTAATTGTGATTTGGGTGAAAGTTTACAGAGCAAGTTCACTTTCCATACAACAGTTCGCATACACTGTCTCATCGCATACACTGTCTCATCGCATACACTGTCTCATGACATTGACTACAATTTACCCCAATGCAACAGCTCCCCTCCCACTTTCTCCCCATAGTTACCTCTTCCCTGTGTTCTTCCCTCCATGCACTCCTCCTGCTCCCTGAGCTATGTCCCTGTGCATACACAGCCCTTCTATTCTCCCATGATTGTTTTCTCCAAGGAGTGTATCTACCTAGTGTAAATGTTCACCTCATATGCCTGTCTTTTGTTTGGCTAGAAGTCACAGGTGTGGGTTTAATTCCAGACCCGAAGGACAGCTAGGGGCCATAGTCTCAGGGGTTCTATCAGGATCTATCAGACCAGCAAAACTGGTCCCCCTTTTATTTCCCCAAATGATTTTGAGTTTTGTTCCACATTGTTTTCCCACTCTATCCAGGATCTCCTACATAGATCTCCCTCCGAGTGGTTGACAGTAGTAGCTGGGCACCATCTAGTTCTTCTGGTCTCATAGTTATATACGCTGAGGACAACATGGTGTACCAGTCGAGTTTCAGCCTATTCTTAAACCTAGTACCTTTCTATGTCTATGTTCAGATTTTACACTGTCCTTGCTCTAACTCACAACCTGTTTAAATACATCAAACAACCTAACTTTATAAAAGTTAGTCACAGATCATAAATGGATGCTAAGTTTGGTGATTAAAATGGAATCATACGATAGAAAGGATTAAGATTCATCTTCTCAAGTAAGAAGTTATCAAAACTCAAATTAAGTAAATTCTTTTCTGGGGTCAGTAAATATAAAGCTGGAATACCATGACAAAAAACATATTTCACATCATTATTCCTATCAGCTTTTAATCTGATTAGATGCCACATGTTCATTTATATCAAAACACTAATGGATTCAGTGGTGATAGGCATGATTTCAAGAGTAGAATTCAGCTTTTTCATTTATATTTAAATGATTTTCTTAAAATTCAGTGTTTAATATCCAGTGTATCTTCCATAGATGTAGACCTTTAGGCTGGAAGGATTTGGACAGCTGGCTCATTAAGATGGGCATGATTTACATTATATCCCAAAACAATGTTCTGTTTCTAGCATTTGTTCTTTTAATTTTAGGGAGAAAAAATGTAGCAACTATTCAAAGAATACAGGAAATTTTCCTTCTATATTCTCAAACTTCTACACATTATTAAAGCAATCAGGAGAGATCATCAGTTATCTTACCTTTGAATATAAGCATAGAAAAACTGAAGCATGCAGACTTCCAAAGAAAGATGTTTCTACAAGCAAAAGAAATCAATTTTACAGAGAAGTAAAACTCTGCCTTTGCTTTTTCATTGCTGCAATTACCTGCATCTTACTATTAATTTTTAATAAAAAAAAAAAATTAAAAGAAAACAAAATCAAAATATTAGTTGTTATAAAAAAACATGATACTCAACTGCCTACTTTTAAATGATTCATTTACTCTAAAGGCATCTAAACTACTTAGGGTTATCAGAATGAGGTCAAGACTTTTTATTAAATGTAAATTTAAATCTATTTTACTACATACATCTGTTAAATTAGTGTAGTTAGTTCAAATTTGGGGCCAATTCCTAATAATCTAAAGTGAAATCATTAAATTAAAGATAGGTCTGGGTCTAATATATAATAATAAAGAAACACTTGCCCTTACAAATTAGTAATAGGCAAGAAAGTGATACTGATGTCTATTCACATTTACCAATTTGTTCCTTTTTGTTGTTGTTTTGCCGTTGAGTCGGCCCCGACTCATAGTGACCCCTCCTTGGGTTTCCGAGGCATTATCACTATGGAAGTAGGATTGCCCAACCTTCCTTCCGAGG
>NW_006921598.1:16829046-16830743 GCF_000298275.1 Orycteropus afer afer
TATATATATATATATTTTTTCTATTGTATTGTATCCTCATGCTTGTATCGTACCCTCATCCTCATTCACATACTTAGGCGCTCAATATATAATGCTGAATTAAGTTTTCACATACACTAAAACTTTATGACAAATGCCCCAGATGTGATTTTAGAATGGTAAAGAAATTAGTAAACATTACTAAAGATATTGACACAAATACATTTGTCCCTTGGTAACTTAAGAAAAATAATAAAATAAATCAAAATGTGCAGGTATGTGTAACAATTCTTTTAAGAATGTTCTTATGTCTATTCTGGCTTGGTTTAAAGTCTAATGTTTGTAGTTGGTAAATATATTCCAAGAAAATATTATTTCTTGGTATTTCTGCAACAAAAAGCAGAAAAGTAGGTAAGTCTATAATTTTACTAATTTGTAGACTTTTATGTCTACAAAGCACTGTGAATGCAAGGATTAGGTTTAATTCAATTTCTATAACCCTTGCACCTTGGTCAAGAAATGACACTGACTAGGACTGAGGTTATAGCAATACTGGGAGAGTTTACAGAATTGAGAGAGTCATTCAGAACAGATAGGAATAAAAATGTGATGAAAAGTGGCAACAACTGAGGTAAGCTGACCTTGAGCTCTGGCTCCTGTGTTCTTTCTTTACATGATCAGAAACACCTCCCTAAGAATTTGTTCACACAGTTCCTGACTGCCTTGGATGTACATGTAGAGAGGTAGGAGTGATTAACAGCTCTCCACAGGGTATAGGAATAATCATAGTAGCAAATCATGGCAGATATTGATAATTGTTTTCATTACAGCAGTGTGAGGGCCAGCTGCAATCATCTGTGTCATCAGTACTATAGTTAAGACATATGGTACAAAAAAATGTCTTACTTATTGGCATAATTTCTGAAACAAAATTGTACACAAGAGCTAAGAAAAGCTTTTTCTTACCTTGTCCTTTGCTATGGCTGGGGGCTGCTTTAAAACTTCTTTCACAGTCTGGATAACAGTTTCTGCTCTCATGACGCTGATTGAACGAACCAACTCCACTAGTAAAAGCTGTTCTTCACTGGCTGCAGGAATGACCTAAATAACACATCATTGTATACATATGTATGTAATTTTTTTTAATAGTAGTAGCAAAATCAAAAGAATATCTTATAGCCTTTTCTTTATAAAGATCTTTTCAAGTCCCTTAGCTGAGTAGAATTTGCTTTTTAAACTCAATATATAAGATGTACCCCATTTCAAAGAAAATCAAACAGATGATACATCTGACAAGAAAAAATAACCCTATCCCTACCCATGCCCAAATGCAACCATGCTTAACTTTCAGCTCTTTTCTAGACTTCTAAATAACACACTGGTATTTTTTTTTCCTATTTTCACATTTTTTTCTCAACTTTAGACATTACATCTACTAACTTCTGACTTTAGAAGAGGAAGAGTAGCTCTCTTACACTTTTTTCCTATGCTCCACACATAGTTATACTATAAACCACACAGTTATACTATAAACCACTGCCACTATATATGTGACACTATAAGACAGAGCAGACCTGCCCCATAGGGTTTCCAAAGCTATCTTTATAGAAGCAGACTGCCTCATCTTTCTCCTGCAGAGTGGCTGGTAGGCTTGAACAGCTAACCTTTAGGTTAGCAGCCAAGTGCTTTAACCACTGTGCCACCAGGGCTCCATAGTT
>NW_006921598.1:16832218-16832800 GCF_000298275.1 Orycteropus afer afer
CTACTATTTCTTTGAGATTTTGCCCTCATTTTGTTTTGTACTTTCTACAAAAAACTGAGTCTCCAGGATTGCTCCCCCTAATTTCTTCTTCCTCCCATTCTCCATCTCTTTAAATTTTTATTCTTCTTGGTATTTATCTACTTTATCTTCCAGCCTTTCTACTGATTTCATGGATGCAATATTCTTTTACCTCTTGAAGGATGTGACTATTATTGTTTACATTTTATTCTGTTTCCTACATTGTTTCTTTTGGTTATTTTTTATCCACTTGTTCTGGTCTTTGTGTAGGATATTAGAGGCATTCTTCATGTGACTGTTATCTTTGGTTGTCTATTCATATTTTAATGTGAATAATAATAATACAGATAATATTTACAGAGTGCTTATTAAGTGTTAGCCCTTGCTCTACAACAAAACTCACTGCTGTCGAGTCCGATCTGACTCATAGCGACCCCTCTCTTGGTACACCATGTGATCTGCAGCTTATACAGCTATGAAACCAGAGGAACTAGATGGTGCCCCGCTACCACTGTCAACCACTGGGAGGGGGATCTATGTAGGAGATCCTGGATAGACAGGGAG
>NW_006921598.1:16833120-16842935 GCF_000298275.1 Orycteropus afer afer
GTCAATGTCATGAGACAAAGTGTATGTGAAATGCTGTATGGAAAGTGAATTTGCTCTGTAAACTTTCAACCAAATCACAATTAAAAGAAAAGAGGATATTCAGGGGACCAGCAAATACATGAAGAAATGCTCACGATCATCAGCCATCAGAGATGCAAATGAAAACAACAGTGTGATACCATCTCACCCCAGCACTAATGGCTAAGTTCACCAAGACAGAAAATGGCAGATGCTGGTGAGGATGTGGAAAAATTGGGACTCTCCTAAACTGCTGATGGGACTGTGAAATGATACAACCACTGTGGAACTACTGTGGAAAACAGTATGGTGATTCCTGAAAAAGCTGGAATTAGAAATACCATTTGACACAGTAATCCCTTTGTTGTTGCTGTTGTTGTTATTATGTGCCACCGAGATGGACCTGACTCATAGCAACCCCTCCTTGGGTTTCTGAGTTCATACACTACAGAAGTAGATTGCCCAACCTTTCTTCTGAGGAGTGGCTGGTGGGTTTGAACTGCCAGCCTTCTGGTTAGCAGTCAAGTGCCTTGGGCACTATGCTACCAGAGCAATCCCATTACTAGGTATATATCCTAAAGAAGTGAGAGGCAGGACAAGAACAGATATATGCAAACCTATGTTCATCACAGCACTATTTACAAAAGCAGAAAGATGGAAACAACCTGCCCATCAACAGAAGAATGGATAACCAAACTACAGCACATACACACAATGGAATACTATGCAACTCTAAAGAATAAAGTAGAATCTACAGAGCACTGTATAACACAGATGAACTTGGAGGACATTATGCTGAGTGAAAGAAGTCAATCACAGGACAAATATAGTATGTATTTGTCAAGGAAAGGTTTATGTATAGAAAGAAATTTTCTTTGTTGGTTACCAGGGATGGGAGGGGAAGGGAGGGAACAATGAAAAATAAAAAATTCATTGATGTGTGTCAATTTAGTTTTGTGTATTTTACTGTTCATAAATTATATTTCAATAAAATGCATTTTTTAAAAAAGAAAACTTCCACATATATAATCTAATCAAAACTAGTATATGAATCATATTTAGAAACATGATTTATTTACGCTACCACATCATAAAGAAAAACGACAGTCAGGACTAAAACTCCTCTCTATATCTTTACTTTGTACTGAATGACTAGAGTTTAAAAATACCATCTTACCATTTCTGTTTCAAATACAGCTGTAACATGCTACTTTCTCTTTTCTTCCACATAAAATGGTGCCTTTTATACTTGATTTCAAAATTTTAACCAAAAACACACTTAAAGAAAAACCTAGACAAGTCATTATCTAAACCTGTAGAGAAATAACATTGCTTTTCCACTCCTCACCCCACTCCTACTGAGTCTCACTGCAAGTAAAGGAGAGTTGCACATAGAATGTTCTTACCAAATGCTTACTAAATGAAAAACCAAAAAGTACCAAGTGGTTAAATACATACCTTTGTCCTGGTGGTAGTTTTATTCTGTCTCCTTTCATTCCACACAAATGCAATAGCAGCCATAAAGTGAACACCATGATTCATTGAAATGGGCCCCAATAATTCAAGGATCTGCTGTCTTAAATTCTAAAACAGTTTAAGGAAAGGACAGGTGAAATTAAAAAAATAACAAAAAACCCCAAAACTTTACGAAAACATTGATAACTACATTGAACTTTTAATTTTTCTTGAACTAGGCCTGGTGATCTACTTCTGAAAACTAGTTTAATAAAAACTTAAAAAAAAAATAAAAATCACAACAGCATTGTCTGATTATCAATGATCATGAAGATAGTGGAGGATGGCGGTAGCATTTCACTCTGTTATACACAATGCTGTCATGAGTCAGTGCCAACCTGATGGCAACTAAGAACAACATTTAACCTATGTGTTTTATTGCCTAAGTAACAGTAAAGGAACTTTTAATGGTGTTAAGAGATGCTACCAGAGCCATTTTAATTTTAAAGGAAAAAAACAAAGTGACAACTACCAGTCAGCCAAATGGAAGAGTCTACTCACTGTAATGAGATAACAGAAAAACAAGACATGAAACTCAATTTATCATTAAGTTTGAGGTAAGATCTTTTTTTGAAGAGGAAGATATTTTCTTATTTAAAATTTAAGTGAAATTAAACAAAGAAAAGGACAGTTTAATCCAAATCTCAGTGTTCTGACAAAACTTTCCACTGGTTTTCATCTTCCCATTTCCCCTAATTCTATATGTGTTCCTATGACTCTCAAATCTAGGAAGTCAGTCTAGAAGTAAGATCAGGCAACTTCGGGAGGCCAATGTGATAACCTGATATAGCATAACATGCTTTTAAACATTTATATAATTTTCTTCTAAGGATAAGTGGAAAATCTGAAAAATACCAAAGAGCATAAGGAAGAAAATATAAAAAATTTAACCATTAATCCCATCATGCTGAGATAATCATATTAATTTATGGATGGACTTTTTTATTCCTTTTTCTGGACAATTTTTAATTTTTTTTTTACATAATTGCAAATGCAATGTTTGTTCAACTATATGACTTCCTTGTTTCTTTGTTTTATTAAACTTTTAAGCACTTTTCCATCAGTAAGAATTCTTCAAAACCATGCTTACTAATGGCTACATAATGTATCACTGAAAAGACAATTTACTTAACTATTTCCTTATTTATTATTCAGGCTCTCTCCTTTTTTGCCATTTAATAATCTAGGATGAACAGTTTGCATATATATCTTGGCTTAATGGGCTTCCGAGGCAGTATCATTACGGAAGTAGGTTGCCCAACCTTCCTTCTGAGGAGTGGCTGGTGGGTTTGAACTGCCAAAATGCCTTAGACCCTATACCACCAGAGATCCCAGAAATAAATTCCAACATAATCAAAATTAAGTCAAGATATACATACAAACTGTTTATCATAGGGAGCTCTGGTGGCATAGTGCCTAAGGCATTTGACTGCTAAGCAGAAGGCTGGTGGTTCAAATCCAACAGCCATTCCTTAGAAGGAAGACTGAGTTTTATTTCTAAAGTAGATTATAGATACAAGACTGTGAAACATTTAAAGCTCAGTTACTAAATTGTTTTCCAGAAGGGTTTTACTTGTTAAAACATCAAGTTAAGCCAAAGCAAACCTGCTGCTGTAGAGTCAGTTCTGATTCCTTGTAGCCCTATGTGTTACATGTTCCATAGGTAAAACCGATCCACAGGATTTTCTTGGCTATGATCTTTATGGAAGCAAATCCCCTTTCTTCCGCAGCACTGCAGGGTGGGTTTGAATCACCAACCTTTAGATTAGTAGCTAATCATAAAGTGCTTGTGCCACCCAGGGATCTTAAAGAAAGTCCTTACAAAAGGAACAAAGTACTGATAAATTAACCCCACAATGATCTTCAAAACATTATGCTAAGTGAAAGAAGTTAGACACAAAAGACCACATTTGGTCTTTAGTGCAAAAATAATGAAAAAATTATTTCATTTACATATAATGCTCAGAAAAGGGAAATCTATACATGGAGAAAAAAGATTAGTGGTTGGTTGTGGCTAGGATGGGAACCAAAGGTAAACTAAACCCTCTGCTACTAAGTTAGTTCCGACTCACAGTGAGTCTCACTGGGTTTCCAAAGCTGTAAATCTTTACAGAACCAGGCTGCCTCATCTTCCCCCCGGGGCGCAGCTTGTAGCAGGTTAAAACCCCTGACCTGGTTAGCAGCCAAATGCCTTACCCACTATGTTACCAAAGCTCCTTTGGGATGGGAGTAAATGGGCACAAGGGCTCTTTTTCCAGTAATGTGTAGGTTTTAAAATTAGATAGTGGAGATAGTTTCATAGCTCTCTAAATTTACTAAAGTTCACTTAAATGAATACTTAAAAATGAGGGGATTTTGTGGTTGGTATGTCAATCAAATCTCAATACAACTGCTAAAAAATTATTTCACAATTAATCAATCTATGCAGAGTGGCATAAATACTACTCAAATTATTCACAAATTCTCAATATACTCTTTGGGAAAGCCCTTTGTAGGCTTTTGAACACTACAGATTCAGTGTAAATTTTCTAACCTTTGTGGCTCCAAGATTAATAGTGGTAGCAGACGCACAGGCGGCAACAAGCATCTTTTCTGAAGAATCAGCCTGATGCAGTATACTCCAAAGCAACGTCACAGAGGACATGACCATATGAAGGACTGAGAGGATCCCACTGCGTGCCTCAAACAAGTGTTTTTGGTCTACGTTGACTAAAAGCTAAATATTGGGGAGAAAAACATAATTATCACTTACTAAGGTTCACAAATGAAGATTTATTAGACTGCATAGTCTTTGTAAAGGAGTCAAATATTTTTAGCCTTACTTGGTGATACTGAGTAGTTGGATCCAACAAACAGTAATGGATAATAGTTGTGATGCCTTCTAAAAGAGTAAGAATCATATCTGGTGGAATAATTGATGCCATCCACAGAGGCCTGAAATAAAATGTGTTCATTCTGACATAAGTTCTGTGAAAGCAAGTTTCTGTTTTGTCACTGATAAATATCCAGCATATGCCAGGCACACAGAAGATGCTCAATTGATATTAAATAAATAAATTACTAAAGGAATAAACCAGAGGATTTTATTTCGTATTCTATAAAATAAGGGAGTTACACTAAATGTATGAAGGTTATTCTTGGCTAAAAAATTCTACACAATCTGACCATGAGTCAGAGTCAGTGTGATGGCAACTGATAACTTGTTAAATAAATACAGGCAGTCAACCTTTAGCAACTGACGAATGGCAGGCATATCAATAGTAAACTGCATAAGCAGTTTTCTTTCTTTCTTTTTTTAAATATGTTGTAGCTGAGGTCATACTGGAGAAAAAACGTCTGTTAGTAAACGTTTGGCTGATTTTCCAGACTTAAAGAGTTGGAGCCTACTTGATGGCACCTAATAGTAACAACAATTTTGAACATGGACTGAAATTTACCACCAAATCATGAAACTCCAAAACAAGAAATAAAATTAAGTGGCAAAAGAATTATCTGTAAATTTGAATTTGAATGTGGAGTCAGATAACATGCCAGAGATAAAACTGGGGAAACTGCTGAGCTCTCTATTCCTCTTGTCAGGTCAATCAAAAAGATTCAACATTTTATCCCTTGGGAGAAAAAAGGCCTGTTTAAATACTCCTTCTTTTTTTTCCACTTTTTCCCTTATACTGATATTCTTAAGCTGAACTTTTTTCTGTGTGAACATGACATACTATTTGTAACCTATTTATAACCACTAATTTATTTACTCAAATTGTCACTTATTTTCTAGATGTTTAGATATGTGAAAAAGGCCACTGACAAGATAAAAATCAACACTTACCTACTATCAGACAAAGCTGTCTCATATTTGTACTGCTGAATTAGGTTATCCAAATTTTTGCAAAGCTGTAGTGTCACAGACACAACCACTCTCTGTAGTACTTTTCCCATGTAAGGCAGAGTAGATGTGATTAAACCAATCCACTGTGGGTGCATTTTACAAGCACAGTGTTGATGTAAAGCTCGTATCACTGCACAGAGGAACATGCCTTGACATGTGATTGGCTGAGCATGCAAATACTGAAGAGAAGTCATGGGCTGATGGGGACTGATGTGTTCTAGGTCAGATACAACAAAATCAAAACCTGTTTCATTTTCTTCAGGGATAGTCATTACCCGGTGTTCTAGAACAATCAGCCTTTGAAGCACCTTCAGGAGTTGTGACTGGAGTGTGCTACCATTATCAAATTCATCCTCTGAAAAATTAATGAGACTGTCTTCTGAGAAACCTTCTTCCACAGCAACCATGTTCTTACCTGCCATTTTTTCACTATGCCATTTCTGTGCACTAAAGATAGATGACAGCAAACAGTGAAGAATTACTTTCTGAACTTTACACTTAGACAACATATCAGAGATAAAACTAGGGAAACCCTTTGCTGAGCTCTCTATTACTTTTGCCAGCTCAGTAAAGAGGAGTGTCAAAATTTCGATGCTCATCATCTGCATGTTTCGATTGCCTATTAAATCTTGTGCAGTGACCTTGACGTGAGTTGGGTAATGGCTACGCATGTAATATAAACAGAGCGAAATAAGGATTTCTATGTACATAGAACTCCGGAAGTTATGATTGGAGTCCACTGGAATGTGACTATAAAAATCTTTGCCCATAACAGAAATCCGATGTCTGGCCAATAAATTCTGAAGCAGAGACAACTGAGGTGTATACGCATTATTTACACTAGTGGTTGAAATGGCATTTACAAAGGCAATAGGATTCGTTTTCAAGATGGCTTTGATAGCAGAGAAAGCATACAAAGTCCTTGAGGAATCATATAACTGGAGATACAGGAGCACATGTTGATAAAGAGGATGGATGTTGAAGTTGGGAGATTTCCGTGATCCTGGAGAACCCAAGTCACTCTCAATTTCAGAAATTTCTCCCTCTCCACAGCTATACCAGTTCTCTAAATCCAGACCATCACTGAAGAACACGCTAGTTTGTTTGAGTTTTTCATTTGAAGTTTTTTTCTTGTCATCATCCTTCCTTCTGGCAAGTTTTACTTTGGGTTTTGCTCCTGGTTGTTTACCTGACTCTTTAACAATTGTTTCTTTCTCTGAGACTTTTTCTGATAACTTTTCTTTGAAGCTGAACTGAATACTACTGTGACTCCTCTGTCTAGATTTGATTTCTGTGGCAGCAAGAGAAGGGTCATGGAGAGTCAGGGTGGTTCCTGAAATACAAGGTGAAGAGCTATTTCTGAAGATTCCATTTGTCATGCCCTCACGGCCTTCTTCCACAGACACAGACAGAAACTGTGAACTTTCGTCACTCAGCAAATCACTCTGATTCTGCTGAGTGGACAGATCTGCATTTTTAACTGCTTCCTCACTCATATCTAAACCACGGCACTTTGGTGTCATAACTTCACTTTCTAATTGAGATGTAATGGATGAAGATTCTGCTTCAAGTCCACTTATGACTTTACATATTAAGTCAAACACTACCTGCTGAACATCATCATCTGGGGAGCTTGCCTTCAGCATCTGAGAGTCCTCTTGGACATTCACATTTTCAGAATCCACGTCATAACTCAAATTATCCCCAGCAGAAGAATGTGAACATCCAGAGTCAGAACTCTGAAGTATTTCTATCTGTTGGTCCGGAAGATCAAAATCAGATACAACCATTGGAATTGTCTCACTGCTGGTACTTAGAAGGGAAAGTCTGTCACTTAGTGGATTAACCGTGAGACTGAAGTTCTCTATTTCATCCATGGCAAGTGGCTTTTCACCATTTCCTTTTGATGTAATGAGTTGCACTTGGCTTACTGGCATGAGAGAAAATTTGAAAAGGAGGAAAAATACAAAATTTATTAATATATTTGAAATGTAAAAAGGTAGACTCAAGATTATTAATCATTAATATCACTACCTACTTACATTTCTTAGGAAAAGTACTTACGAATTTATCTGTTTCAGACCTTTTAAGTCAGAAAAATTATGTAGATGACTGTTAGAGTTTAGTAGTTTAAAGATAATTCAACAATAGAAGGTCTATTACTGAATTCAAATAAACAGAATGTCATGTTTAAAACAGACTAAATGTAAACTGTCGCATCTCCCAAAATAAGACATTCTTTCTACTGTAACTCAACATCTTTAGTGTTTTTTCCTCCCTGTGTAATACTTCCCTGTATACTAAGAATTCAAATAAAGTTTTGTGTATAGTCAATGTATAAATAACCTTGATTTTAATGAAATTCAACAAATATTTATGAACTACCTAGCATGTTTAAGGTCCTAAATCAGGAAACAATGAAGGGGGAGACAATGAAGAGGCATCATTGCTTCTCTTTAAGGAGTTTAAAATTAGTTGAAGACCACAAATACTTATTTATTCACCCACTCTGTACCTATTCTGGAGACAACTGCTGCTGAGTGCATTCTTGTAGAAAAGGTAGAAGCCTAAGTGCCACATGAGTAGTACAAAGCAAGTGTCATGGAGCTCAGGGAAAGCACTGTGTCACCATAAGTGGGGCCCAAGATTGACCTCAGAGGGAATAAGAATTCAGCAGACAAAGATCACAGCAGGTGAAGCACTAACACACAAATGTTCAATAAGCAGGGTAGAAGGTGATCTTGGAAGATTCAGTAAAAACTAGAAGAATCACACTAGAGATGGCATAGAAACATGAAGGTTTCATTCTAGCTTCACCACTTTCCAGCTGTAGGAATATAAGAAAGCTACAGCCTTCTGAGTAGCAGAACTGATAAATTACATTTTTATGAAATGACTTGTCAAGAGATATGAGATATATGAGTCTCTTTAGTCCTTAAACTACAATAAATTAATACAAGGGGCTGCTATTAGTGTATTATGAAAACCAAACTCACTGCCACTGAATTGATTCCAATTCACAGCAACCCCCTTTGGGTTTCTGAGGTAGTAAATGTTTATGGAAGTAGATTGCCCAGTCTTCCTTCCATGGATTGGCTGGAGGGGGTTTGAACCAGTAATGTTCTGGTTAGCAGTCAAATGCCTTAGGCACTATGGCACCAGAGCTCATTGGCATATTATAGAGGGGATCAATTGGCAATTTGAAGTATGGACTTAATAGTGTGAACATCACAAGCATTATATACATTACCAATGAAGAATCCACAGAATGTTACAGGAGGACTGCCAAATGAGCTCCAAAGGTATTTCCATCAAAATTAAGGAATGCCTCTGTAACCAGAACTATAGCTGATTCCTGGTACAATCAAGTAATAAGAAAAAGCCAAATTCTCTAAGATGGCCACTGATGAAGGATATTTTGACAGAGCCCACATAAGCACTGCTAGTTCATAAAGGTGAGAGAAAATAAGCCTATGGAGAAAATCTCCATTCAATTCTCCCATCAATCACTGTTGTGTTCACCTCTCCCTTTCCTATTTTAATAACTAAATTGCAAATAAGGGTATTTTATTTCCATGTGATATTCACCATTCCTGCAGGCAAAATTTTCCATGAAGTGCTTATCATTCTCTTCTCCTGGATAACATGGAGTCTTATTCCAGTAACGCTCTGCCTGTACACGCTGCACTGAAACCCTTTGAGTTTTTGGATGAAGCAGGAGCAATAATAATGGTTCCAAAACTCTTGCAATATCATGTCTTTGCAGGACTTGGTTCAGCCAAGCTTGTCCCACAGAACTAGTAGAACCATCCAGACTGTTAAGGCTGTCTAACATGATGAACAGTGACCTATAATAAACAATAATTATTGAAACAAAGTCCAAAATATCTACTTTAATTACAACACTCAAATTTTTCTAAAATTAATATCAATTTTAAAGTAACCATGTTTCAAGATTAACTTTTGACCACAGCATTTTTGTAATCACAATCCCATAGTCTCAGTATGTACAAGAAAGGAAAAAAAAAGTCCTTTTCCTCAAAATTTCACAAGTATGCATTATGCTTATAATATAAATAAACAACACACACATTTAATACATTGTTTAACAACTTCTGTTCACACTGACAAATAACAAAACCCCTGCAACTCAACACTACTCTCCATGCTGGTCCATGCTTCTGTGATCCAATTCTCTCTCTCCTTTTTTTTTTAACTTTTTACTGTGATTTGGGTGAAAGTTTACAGAGCAAAATCATGTTCCATTCAACAATTCATACACATTTTATTTCCTAACACTGACTGTAATTTTTACAATGTAACAAGTCTACAACTTCCTTCCTGTGGTTATCTTATCCCATTTGTCCTTCTTTCCTTTAATTCTAGCCTTCTAAACTTT
>NW_006921598.1:16843863-16844795 GCF_000298275.1 Orycteropus afer afer
CCACCCTTCTGGTTAGCAGTCAAATGCCTTAGGCACTACATTACCAGAGCTCCTTAATGTAGTAAAATGTATGTAATAGCATTTACCTTTGTTGTCCATATCTCTTGTGCACTTCTCCGTGTCTTCCTTTTCCTTAGTGTTACAGTGCTGGTCGCTTGGTTTTGCTATTTTTTTCTTTTTTAGGTATATTTTTTCCTTCACCCAAATCAATACATGCCTCTTACCTAGCTAAACATTTTCCCCCCACTGCCCTCCCATCCCTGCTAACCTACAAAGAAAAGTTTCCGTCCGTGTATAAACCTATCTTTGACTTTTTATAATAGTGGACCCATACAATATTTGTCCTTGGGTGACTGACTTATTTCACTTAGCATAACGTCCTCCAAGTTCATCTACATTATGAGGTGTTTCATGAGTTCATTATTCTTTAATATTGCACAGTATCCCACTGAGTGTATGTACCACAGTTTGGTTAGCCATTTATCCATTGATGAATATTTAGGTTTTTTCCATCTGTATGCTATTGTGAATAGTGCTGCAATGAACTTGAGAGTGCGTGTATCTATTCATGCCCTGTCTCACATCTTTAGGCTATATATCTAGTGGGATTGCTGGATCAAGTGGTATTTCTATTTCCAACTTTTAAAGGAAGTGCTATATCATTTTCCACACTGATTATACCATTTTACAGTCCCACCAGTAGTGTATGAGAGTTCAAAAACTCTCCATATCCTGGTCAGCATTTGTTATTTTCTGTCTTTGCTACTGTGCTGGAGTGAGATGATAATCTCATTGCTTTGATTTACATCTCTCTAATGGCTAATGATCATGAGGATTTCTTCATTGTTTATTGGCTGCCTGATTATCTTTTTTGGTGAAGTGTTTGTTCATGTCTTTTGCCCTTTTTTAAAAACTGGATTTATGTACTTTTG
>NW_006921598.1:16846286-16848158 GCF_000298275.1 Orycteropus afer afer
CCCCCTGCTCTTTTTTCTAATTGTAGGAGATGTTGGGTTAAGGTGCTGATTTTGGCTCTTTATTCTTTTTTGATATATGCAATTATTGCCAAAATTGCCCTCTGAGCACTGTTTTTTGCTGTGTCCCAAAGATTTGGTATGTTTTGCTTTCATTCTCATTTGATTCAAGGAATTTTTTAATTTCGTTTTTTATTTATTCAATTACCCAGGATTTTAAGGAAGGTGTTATTCAGTTTTTATGTGTTTGCTTTTTTTTTTTTTCCCCCCTTGGTCTTCTTACTGTTGATTCCTAATGTTATAAAACTGCGATCTGAGAAGATGCTTTGCAGGATTTTGATGTTTTTAAATGTATTTATCGTGTCATTTTGTTATGTCTGTTTTATCTATGGTTTGCTCATTTCTTTTTGCCATATAATTTTCTGTGCCGAGATAATTTTGTTATGATTTTTTTAAAATCATTTTCTCCATTGCTTTTGTTTTAGTATTTGCTAAATATTTGTGCATGTCCTCTTATTTTTAATTTTGATGAAAAGGTTTATTAATTTTCTTTTAGGTTACCCTGTGATTACTGTTTTCTGCCTACATTTAAAACAGTCCATTCTATCTCAAAATCTTCCTGACTTCCTCTCCATTTGGAAATTTTGTATACACACTATTTATTCCCTCTTTTTGCTTTGTAGTTGTCCTCATTTAAAACTTCATGTCTCTGAGTTCCTGTTTACAGTCTTACAAGTTTATTTTACTTCAGATACTTCTGTATCTGTGTTGGTTTCTGGGTTATGTTGTCTTGTGTGTTAATCACTGGTTGTTGTTTGCTGTTGTTGGTTCTCTGTCTGAAGGACACTCTGTAGCATTTCATGGAAGGTTGGTCTGCTTTTTACAAATTCCTTTAATTCCTGTTTATCTAGATATTTCCTAACTTCACCATCACACGTGAGGAACAATTTTGTTGGGTATGTAATTCTCAGTTGGCAGTTTTTCCTTTCAAGGTTTTACATATGTCATCCCATTGCCTTCTTATCCATGTTGTTTACTCTGAGAAATCAGAGCTCAGTCTTATTGATTGCTCTCTGTAGGCAACATATTATTTTTTCTGTGCTGCTTTCAGGATTCCTTCATTATATTTGTTTTTGGGAGGTTTGATTGCTATATTTTGCTTATTTTATTTTGGGGTCTATCCTGTTTGGGGTTTGTTGAGGTTCTGGACTGCATATCTTCTTCTCTTTCATCATATTAGGGAAGTTCTCTTCTAACAAATCTTCAACTATTTTCCCTGTGGTTTTATTTCTTCGAGAATGCTGACCACACGTAACTTATTTCTCTTAATGGTGTCCCAAATAAATTATTAGGCTTTCTTTTTTTGTTGTTGTTTTTACTGATCGTTCTCTTAAAAAGGAGTATTGAGATATTTGTCTTCAATCTCACTAATTCTGTCTTCCATTAATTTAATTCTACTCCTTTGTCTTTTCAATGTGTTACCTATTTCTGAAATATTAGCTATTACATCTTCTGCATTTGTTTGCTGTTTTTGTATTGTTTCTGATTTTTCATTATTTTGTCAGTTTGTTTTTGTATTGTTTGCTTAAATTCTTCTAGAGTTTTTTTGTGTGTTTTCCTTAATTTTGTCAGTTTTTTCCTTGACTTTGTCAGTGTTTTCCTTGATCTGTCTCTCAATCTGTTGAATGCACCTACTACATGTAATTATTTTGTACTCCTTATCAGGTAGTTCCAATGCTCCCTCTTCCTCAGGGAGGCTTTCTAGTCTTGTATTCTGTTTCCTTGCTTGTATTACTTTATCTTGCTTCTTTGGGTGAAGTGGGATTGTTAGTAGTCTATGAGACATTGTGATGTCACTGTATTTATATTTAATTG
>NW_006921598.1:16849213-16850248 GCF_000298275.1 Orycteropus afer afer
AGTGAGACTGCCAACTTATACTAATACATATAGAGGGCAGCAGCTCCTTCAAAGTAAATGCAAATCTGTTATTTGGGATACATGTAACCTATGTAGTCTAGAGAAAGAGCAAAATCACTCTCAGGCAATTACAGCTTCTTTAAACCTATGGCAGTAGTTTGTTAGTTCAGCTGTAGATTTTAATAAGTTTGATTCAGGCCTAGGATCAAGAATAATGATTAGAGACAAGCTTTACACAAACCACTATTTATCTGCAATTTAATTGAACTTGAATATAGATTTAGGAAGGCTGGGTTTCTGAGGCTGTATTACTATGGAAGTAGATTGCTCAACCTTCCTTCCGAGGAGTGGCTGGTGGGTTTGAACTGCCAGCATTCTGGTTAGCAGTCAAATGCCTTAGGCACTGTGTTACCAGAGGTCCTAGTGTATTCATTGCTGGTACCTAAAATATGTCTAGTACAGAGTACAGACTTCATGACTAAGTTATCTACTGAGGGGCAGAGGGCCTTGGTTTTATAAATTCTCTCAATAAATAAAGAGAATTAATAAACTCTCTTTGTCAAATCTGTGAACTGTTATCTCTTACACCTGCCCAACTAGCCAGAAGATTTAATAAAAAAGAATACATTAAGGTATCTGACTGAAAATCTGAATAAAAAATATAAATTGAACACAACAACCAACCTGTCAAAGGAACGTGCAAAAGATGAAGATTTATTTATATGGAGGTCCCTTGTTAGATGCCAAAGAACTGCAAACTTTGCATGTGCTTCCATCCTTATTTTCTAGGGAGGAATACAGGAGATTAAATTATTTTATTTTGCCTTGAAATTATTAAGCAATTTTAGCAAAATCAAAGTAACTATTTACAAAAGAGAACTATGCTCACAGTACTCAAATATGCACTGCAAACAATTTTAAGTTTTTTTTTTTATAGAAGTAGACATGTAGAAAATATTTAAATATATACAGAAGTACTAAATCTAAAGGACTGTCTTACCCTGTCAAATAAAAGATTATTTAGTTTAGACTTTA
>NW_006921598.1:16851938-16854269 GCF_000298275.1 Orycteropus afer afer
CTGGCTTGCAGACTGAGACAGACTAGGAAGAAGGAAGAAGCCATCCACTTCTCAAAGAATTGGCCAGGGAAAACCTTGTGAATAGCAGAGAACCACTGTCTGATATATTACTGTGCAACTTTATGAATAGTCCAGAAACACTGTCCAATACAGAGGAGGAAGATGAGTCACTTAGGTTAGAAGGCTCTCAGAATAGGACTGGGAAAGAGCTGCATCATCAGAGTAAAACCAGCCTTACTCATATGGATATGGTAAAGCTTTTGAGACCTCCATTTGCTGATGTGGCACCATTCAAATTGAGGAGAAACAGCTGCAAACATCCATTAATAATCAGAACATGGAAGGTACAAAGCATGAATCTAGGAAAACTGAAAGTTGTCAAAAATGAAATGGAACGCATAAAGATTGATCTCCTAGGCATCAGTGAGCTGAAATGGACTGGTTTTGGCCATTCTGAATCAGACAACCATGTGATCTACTATGCTGGGAATGACATTTTGAAGAGGAATGGTGTGGCATTCATCATCACAAAGGATGTTTCGAGACCTGTCCTGAAATACAATGCTGTCAGTGATAGGATAATATCCACATGCTTACAAGGAAGATCCATTAATATGACTATTATTCAAATTTATGCACCAACCACCAAAGCCAAAGATGAGGAAATTGATTTTTACCACCTTTTGCAGTCTGAAATTGACCGAACATGCAATCAAGATGTGTTAATTATCACTGGTGACTGGAATGCTAAAGTTGGAAACAAAGAAGAATTACCAGTAGTTGGAAAATCTGGCCTTGGTGACAGAAATAATGCTGGAACTCGCATGGTTGAATTTTGCAAGACCAACGACTTATTCACTGCAAACACCTTTTTTCAACAGCACAAACAGCAGCTGTACATGTGGACTTCACCAGATGGAACACACAGGAATCATATTGACTACATCTGTGGCAAGAGGCAATGGAAAAGCTCAGTATCTTCAGCCAAAACAAGGCCAGGAGCTGACTGTGGAATAGACCATCACCTGCTCATATGCAAGTTCAACTTGAAGTTAAAAACAACTAAAATGAGTCCATGAGAGCCAAAATATGATCTTGAATACATCCCTCCTGAATTTAGAAACCATCCAAAGAATAGATTTGATGCACTGAACACCAATGACCGAAAACCAGAAGAATTGTGGGATGACATCAAGAACAACATCCATGAAGAAAGCAAGAGGTCACTAAAAAGACGAGAACAGAAGACCAAAATGGATGACAGAACAGACTCTGAAACTTGCCCTTAAGCAGAGAGCAGCTAAAGCAAATGGAAGAAATGACAAGATAAAAAAGGTGAACAGAAGATTTCAAAGAGCAGCTTGAGAAGATAAAGCCAATTATTATAATGAAATGTGCAAGACCTGGAGTTAGAAAACCAAAAGGGGAGAACATGCTGAGCATTTCTCAAGTGAAAGAACTGAGGAAAAAATTTAAGCCTTAAGTTGTAATACTTAAAGATTCTATGGGCAAAATATTGAATGATGCAGGAAACATCAAAAGAAGATGGAAGGAATACACAGTTATTGTACCAAAAAAGAACTGGTGGATCTTCATTTCAAGTGGTGGCCTATGATCTAGAACCAAGAAGGAGGAAGTCAAAGCTGCACTGAAGAATTGGTGAAGAACAAGGCTCCGGGAATTGACAAAATACCCACTGAGATATTTCAACAAACAGATGCCCCACTGGAGGCACTCACTTGGTTATGCCAAGAGATTTAGAAGACAGCTACCTGGTCAACTGACTGGAAAAGATCCATATTTGTACCCATTCCAAAGAAAGGTGATCCCACAGAACGAGGAAATTATTGAACAATATCATTAATATTGCATGTAAGTACGATCTTACTGAAAATAATTCAAAAACGGTTGTAGCAGTATATTGACAGAGAACTTCCAGAGGTGCAAGCTGGATTCAGAAGAGGATGTGGAACACAGCTGCTGTCAGATGGATCTTGGCTCAAGAGAAGAATACCAGAATACGAGAGTATCAAAAGAACACCAGAAAGATGTTTATGTGGTTTTTTCTTTTTTGAGTATGCAAAGGCATTTGATTGTGTGGATCATGACAAATTATGGATAACATGAGAAGAATGGGAATTCCCAAACACTTGATTGTACTCATGAGGAACCTATACCTTGACCAGGAGGCTGCTGTTCGAACGGAACAAGGGAACACTACATGGTTTAAAATCAAGAAGGGAGTGCATCAGGGTTGTATCTTTTTCCCACACTTATTCAATCTATATGCTGAACAAATAATCAAAGAAGCTGGACTATATGAAGAAAAAC
>NW_006921598.1:16855839-16877675 GCF_000298275.1 Orycteropus afer afer
CAGAGCTCCTAATATAATAAAAGCTGTTTTATTTTTTTCCATGAGTGCATAATTCCATTCATAACTTAGAGGTATCTCTTTAAAAATGAAATGTTACACAATTAAAAACATGTGTATGTCCTAGATTTATCCTTAATGTAAAACACATAAATTGCTGAATTAAAATGCAAGGTGTACGATACAATTTTATTTCTGAACAATTTTGAAAGAGTGTGTTGAAGCAGGAATAAAATATTGAGATAAACTTTTCACTCCTCTCTTCATTTACTGTCCCTTCCCCAACCAGATGCTTAATTTACTCAATACAATAAATGCGTTTTGAATATGATCCATTCAACTTCACTAGCATTTATATATTTTTTTAAATAAGGCAACCCACTTCTAAAAGGTGTTCAATACAATCTCCAATTTATGTTACGTGCAGCCACAGCAAGATCACAAACTTTATCATATTATCTCGAAGAGGTCAATCAGAATGATTATTCCAGCTTTTTCTCAGGCCTGCTCATAATTCTGCCGGTTTTATTCTGAGTGACTTATGTATCACTTCATATCCATTAGGATACAAAACCCTTTCTTTGGGTATTTGTTTTACTATAAATAAATATAATCTCACATATGAGCACTTTTTAGCTTATAAAGGATGCTTAGTGGCACAACATACAAGTGTCTGCCTGCTAACTGAGGTTCAAACCCACGCAGGAGCTCTGCAGGCTAAAGACCTCGTGAGTGGCTTCTGTAAAGATACAGTCTAGAAAACCCTATGAGGCAGTTCTATTTTGTTACTTGTGGTTGGTGTGAGTTAAAATCAACTCAGTGGCACCTAACAAGAATAACAACATTACTTACAAAAGTAATTTCACACGTATTATTTCACTTCACACATATATTAGCAAATATATCCCCCAGTTCAATAACTGTGGCCACTGATTTCTCTTTAAATAGTACAAGAATTTGGACCACCAACATTGTCTTGAACCAAGAAAGAAACCCAGCATTTGAGTTTGGGTCACTTAAATTTTCATATTACTGATGCTTTTATAGTGGACTCTCCTATATTTTAAAGAGATCATGATCAGTTTTTACTCTGAACTAAGCTGTATTATATCTCATTCAGATGATAGCTGCAATAATTTTCCTAAAGACTTTTCTATATTTATCCTTTGCTATAATGGGACACAGGATAAGAAGAGACGAATTTACCTTATCTTTATGGGTTAACTGCTGGCTTATAACATCCTCACAGATGCTAGAAGAAGGAACTAAGTTATGTAATTGATAAAACAGTTCCACGCTCTTCTGGTGGTGCTGAGGCGTTCCATCTCCCAGTTGGTCCCACAGTGTTAAAGCTACATGCTATGGAAAAAGATAAAGGTAACAGTGTTCCAACAAACATAAACGGAAACTTGTTCAACAAGTATTTCCTATTTGGTACAAACAATTCTCAGAGTGCCAGACCTGGAAGAGCTCTACTAAAAACTATGGCACTTGTCTACTTTTTTTTTTAAATTTTTATTGTGATTTGGATGAAAGTTTACAGAGCAAATTCATCTTCCATATAGCAGTTCATACACATTTTGTCTCATGACATTGACTGCAATTCCCAAAATGTTAACGGTTCTCTTTCCACTTCCTCTCCGTAGTTATCTCTTCCTTGTGTCCTTCCCTTCCATGCACCCCCAGCCCCCGAGCTGTCTCCCTGTGCATACACTGCTCTTTTGTTCTCCCATGACTAATCGTTCCAAGTAGTATATCTACCTGATGTAAATGTTCAGCCTATATGCCTGTCTGTTATTTGGCTGGAAGCCACAGGAGTAAGTTCAATTCCAGACCTGAAGGGTAGCTAGGGGCCACAGTCTCAGTGGTTGCACTAGGCTCTAGCAGATCAGCAAACCTGGTCTTTTTGTGTTTGTGTGTGTGATTTTGAGTTTTGTTCTACAGTGTTCTCCCACTCTATCCAGGATCTGCTACATGGATCCCCTTCTAAGTGGATGACAGTGGTAGCCAGGCACCATCAAGTTCTTCTGGTCTCATAGTCACATAAGCTGAGGATCACCTGATGGTCTACCAGTCTCTTGGCCTAATTGTTTCCATGTGGCTTTGGTTTTCTTCATTCTTCTTTGCTCTGGATGAGGAGAGACCCACTGTTGCATCTAGATGGCAGCTTGCAAGCTTTTAAGATTTCAGTCGCTACTCACCAAAGTAGGATGTAAAATGATGTTTCTGTGTAGTATGTCATGTCAATTGAGCTTGATGTCCCCTGCAACCATGGTCCCAAGCCCACAGGTCCAACTACTCATTCCCTCCAGGTAGTTGGCTATGGCCCAGAAGTCATGATAATCTTCAGAACCTTTTATGTTAGTCATTTAATGATACATTTTAAACATCAGATATATGAGTGTCTGTGCAAGGCCCAGATAAGACCTCATTTCTCACTTCAATTATGTTTGGTAAAGTGATGCTCGACTACACTATCTTTAATAGGATACAAATCCCACATTGAATGCAATTCAACATTTATGGTTCTATGTTTCAGAGTAAAATATAACTCATAGTACAAATATCCAAGATACTTAACACTTTTATAATATAAGCATATATATTTAAGAGCTACATCTGTTAACAAAGCACTTGATGACCTATAACAGCAGTAATAAAATATGCAGCAATCTTCTAGGTTTATCAGCAAAACACTATAGAAACTAACTGTAACTTGTTATTTGCCGTTGAGTTGGACCCACCTCATAGAGACTCTTCCTTGGGTTTCTGAGGAAGTATCGCTACAGAAGTAGATTGCCCAACCTTCCTTCTGAGGAGTGGCTAGTGGATTTGAACCACCAGACTTCTGGTTAGCAGTCAAGTGCCTTAGGCACTACGTTACCAGAGCTCCTCAATTTTAACTCAAATCAGATTAAAACAAATTTTTTTTATGTATAGAAAACTATCTCTAATACAGATGTGTAATATAGTGCAAATATACTTGATGTCCTTTCTACATAGAGGATATACCATTGTAGGAGAAAAATGCAAAGACTGTATTTTATCTGAATGATATCATATAATACAGATGATAATCAGACAATCTGGATAGTCGGGAAAACTTCTTGGGAGTTTTGGATAGCTTAGATTTACTCTATGAATAGGAAAAGTGTCATGACCACTTCATATGGAAGTAAGTTCCAATGTAACCATAGTATAAATCAGCTTTTCTCTTAACTTTAGGTGAAATTATTTCCTCTATGGCCTCAGTGCCCTGATAATTGCCTTTCTTTACCCTAATACTCCCTTCATCCTTATGTTTTTCTCCCTCACAGAACTGGGGACAAAATGCGCAAAGAAGTACATCCTTTTCTATAAAGAAATATGATATTAAGAGGTGTTTAAGTATGATTATCTGTTTAAAATCACTATTAAACTAACTAGGTCATGCATTTTACATGCAGTGATTATCTTAGTCCTGTATGTATGTTTAGTATTTACCTTGAAAAATTCAGTCTTCTCAGCTATGTACCTCAGATTGCCTTGAGTCAGGGGAGGTCTAATAACCACAGCTACTCTTCCCTGGTTTGGACTTAAGGGCTGTGTAGGTTCCATGTTGTTGACGTTTTCCCCAGTGACCATGGCCACAGACTGAGTCAATCCCACTAGGTCCATGACTAGTGAAATAGCAACACTCTGAACACTGAAATCACTCGCTTGGCTGCAAGCACTCATCAGAGTTTGGAGCCAGAGTGGAGGTTGTACCTGTTCACAGTCTGAAACAAAAGAAAAAAGTAAAGAGAGTTCATCACACTAAACATTTCACTTCTAAGTTAATTTAAGAAAACAAAGCACCTCTACTTAACTGTTAGGCCTCGATCTGTTAAAAACAAAACAAAACATATTTTTGATCTAGAATTTAAGAAAACAAAGCAGTAAGAAGAATTTCATGAACTGTTTTTTGATAGTATGTATTTTCCTTACCCCAAGTCATATACTATTTTTTCATGTCTTGGAAACCAGTATACTAATTCACAAATAATGTGTAGTACTCACTGCACTGTTGGGTGAGGGCAATCATTTAGTTACCATACTCAACAGAATTTCCTGAGCAACTATTACACCCACAGCACAGTGCTCGGGCTAGGAAATGGGTATGCAAAGTGAATAAAAAAATAATCCTACCCTGTAGGCCTCAAACTAATAGAGAAGTGATGTCATGTCTGCAAAAGGACAAAAACAAAATATTCAATGAGATACATTATATAGGTACCATAAGAGAAGTGCAATGGTGTGCTACAATTCAGAAAAGGAGAAGTAATTTCAATGAAGGAAAATGTCAGAAAAAAACTTAGGGAGCAGATGTCCTTTGAAATGCTAGCTTCAATTAAGGGAAGAAGAGAAAATTGAAGAAAAGGAGAGCATTCTAGATACATAAAAGAATAGTGAGAAAGGAAGAATGGAAGTGAGATAGCATAGGCAGTGTTTGTCAAACTTTTTAATCGCAAATCACAACAAACAATATATAGTGCTTTCATGGGGACTCAATAAATGCATAAGTGAATGTGTAACATAAGTTTCAAGAAACAATACTTACATTTGCATTCTGGTATTTTCTCTCCTGCTAAACAAATTCCATACCCACAAACTGGTCATGATTCAGTTTCAAAAACACTGCCATAGGGCATTCTACAGGAATTACAAAAAGCCCAACTGGGTATATAAAACAGAGTAGTGAGAACTAAGATTGGGATCTACTTAATCCAGAGAGTGATGACCAGGACAGGAGGACAAAGGAGAATGCTGACTTGCAGAGTAACACTGTTCACAACAACTTTATGTGATGAAGGTGCTATTAAGCATTTGAAGTGTGATGTGTGTGAATGGGACACTGAATTTTTAATTTTATCTCATTTTAATTCAGTTTAAATAGCCACATGTAGCTAGTTGTGGCTATCATACTAGATAATACAGAGGTCAGAGCTTATCAATTCAGTGGAATCTGCATATAAAGTAGAAATAAAATTACACATTAAATGTTGGGCATTGTTTCTTCTTCGAAAAAATGAATTACAATTAATTTTAAAGACTGTATAATTACTTGTGGCGCAGTGGTTTAAATATTCCACTGCTAACTAAAAGGTCAGTGGTTTGAAACTACCAGCAGCTCTGCCAGAGAAGGATGAAGCAGTCTGCTTCTATAAAGCCTTGGAAACCCTATGGGACAGTTCTATTCTGTTTTATAAGGTTGCTATGAGTCTGAATCTATTCAATGGCAGTAAGTTTTTTTTTTTTTTTTAATAATTCCTGTGCATAATAGGATGTTAAGTATTTCATGGAATACAGCTGACTGTGCTGATATTTACAGTTTATCCTTATTTCATTACCATTAACAACTGAATAAAATGTAAGTTTTACACTAAGATAGCTATAATCTTAATAAACAAACCAAGAATTCAATTTGAAAACCCCTCTTGTGTACCAGATTATCAGAAGCACTATGGAAACTTATGCATAAAAAGTCAACAGTAAGAGAACAGAAAACTGCTAAAATGCACTGTCTACAACATAAGTATAGCTAAACGAACAAAGCTATTTTTCTAGCGTGGTTGTTGAAGAACAAACAAACCAAACTCACTGCTGTCGAGTCGATTAGACTCACAGAGACCTCTCCTTGGGTTTTTGAAGTGCTATCTCTGAGGAAGTAGATTTCCTAATCTTCCTTCTGAGGAGTGGCTGGGTGGGTTTGAACCACCAGCCTTCTGGTTAGCAGTCAAATGTTTTAGGCACTATGCCACCAGAACTCAAAATTTCAAATGTGGAATACTGAAAGAAATTCTCTAGTTGACATGTTACGTAACAGCATCCCTGTCATTCAATTGAAATCTCCCGCACATGCAATTCTATAAAGAAAATTATACAATAAAGGAACTTGAAAATTTCCAATGGTCCATCCAATATAGGAAATGAAAAGGGGCACTGACCTTTACTTGCATATTCAGAAATCCACATTCTTATATATATATACAACTATCTACGTGGTACAAAATCATTTGACTAGAACTTCCTTATTTTGTTTCTATACTTATTGCCTACATCAAAACAATTATGTTGCAGATTATTTACATATATTCAACTGTATTCTCTTTAGTTTAAAATCTAGATATTATGAGCTAGTCTCCAAAACTACTTTTAGAATTAGAAGAGCTTTCTAAAGCATACATCATCATTTATATGGATACATCTATGTGACAGTCTATTAAGTGGTAGAATTTTTCTGCTATTTCAGCTACAATATAGTATACCAAGGAGAATTTGCCCCATATTAGCAATTATCATACCAACTTTATTTTGAATATTTTGGAAGGAGGGCGTATTAATTTTTAAAATTTATTACTTTTGTTTGGTAGAAGTTGATAGCAATTTTCAAAAGTAGTAACTTTAAGCCCAAAAGGTTTCTGGATCTCCATCTAACTCTGATACTTTTCTGACTCCAGCTTAAAAGGGAGGATTCTTTCCCCCAAGTCTAGATAGAGGCTGAAGGTGGAGAGAATCAGGAAAGGAAAGGGCCCAGGAGCCACAGTGCCAACAGTTTACAAACTCTCTTCTTCCTGATTTTCCTTTACTTTTAATCTCATCCAAAATGCTAACGGCTTAGTATACATTTTTTCTAGCTTTGTAATCTTTGTATCCATTAACAGCAAATATTACGCCTGACGTTTTTCACTTGACATAACAAGTGTTCACTCTCTCTCATCTTACTGCATGTCTCTTCTTTTTTATTATGTGTCCTTGGACATACAAAAGATTTTTGTGGTCAAATCATCAATGATAGCAAAAATATTTTAAAGAGTAACATATGCCTAAACAAGCTTGATTCTTCTGGGCTCTGTAAGTAATATTAGAATTTTTATTTACCATGTCAACTCTATTTTTTTGATCATATAAAGCAACGTGTGCATATAAAAATCTAAATAAAAGTAGGTACATATGACATTAGCTAAAAAGAAATCAGTAGATCTAAAATGTATTACCTTCCTCCTTAGAAAAAAGTGTTTAAGTATGATTATCTGTTTATATAATATTTAATATTATTTAATATAATATCTGTTTATATAATAAGCTAAGAATTCCCTTCTTAGCTTCTATTTACTTGCAAGCCAAAAGTTAAAAGACATCAAAATCACAAAATCTTTCAACACATTACAAAGGCAGTATTTCATTAAAAAATTCTCCAAATTAAAATACACTTTTTAAGTCACTGAATTAAAAAATAAAATTCACATCCCAGTTTTAATATGCATGTGCTTCTTTTTTAAAAAATGAATAGTATGCCACAGAAAATATTTAAATACTAAATATTAAATAAAATAGAAAAGACCTTACCAGTCTCTGATTTTTCAGAATGCAACTCTGATGTATGGTTCCCCTCAGCAATGTAAACTGGGAAACTTGAGCATTCCAGGAAGAGCTGACAGGCAGCAAGGAAGGCAGAAAGATATTCTTTTGAACTTTTTTGTTTACCTATGTTTCTCTCTTTTACATCTCCATGTGAATCTCTGTCCCACATTGAAGTGTCTCTTTGCTCTTTATTGAGATCCCCTTGATGTTCTATAGCCAAAGGCTGAGACAAAGAGTTATTCTGAATGATGTAGAGGTTGATAAGTCTGGTTAGAAACTGTTGGACATACTCTAAGCAGCACTGCATTGCAGTCTTTTGGGCTGTCTTCCCACTTCGAGTTGCCGTCCCCTGCGTAACTAGAGAAGGGGCCTGAATGATGGTTTCTTCAGATCCCACAGTAGATGCTGTTTCTGTCTCAGAAGATGTGCTACCAATTGGAATGGCTGCTGTCCCCTGCCCCTCATTCAGTTCTCTGTCAATGTCATCAGTTCGGTCTGCTTGATACTGTATAAACTCAGTGAATCCACTCTCTGATGATCGACTACTTGGTGGATTTTCTCCGTCTTCAAACACTTCAGTAGGATTTTCAAGAGAAACCACCGATACCTGGTAGAGATGAAAGAAGCAAAAAGCTCAGTAGTTGAAATTATGAAATTAGAAATGGCCACTTTTTGAGAGAAGTCAGTTTTAGATTAGACTAATCACAACTTAATCTGCATATACTGACAACTCTCTAAAGCAGTTTCTATACTCATGTTTATGATAATCAATAGGAAACACTGATATGGTTCTAATGAATGTAGTATTAACAATTCACCAAGTAGTTATTATTCATAACATGCATAGCATATGGTTAGGTTCTTGAGGGCAAAAATATTTATATTTACAAATCTCTAGGATCTATTCCCTTGTTTTCAAATAACTAGCAATTTATTAAATTCAAAATCATTTTTCCTAATGTCTAAGGAATGAGACTTGTTACGTTAAAATGACACTTCAAAAAGTAGAGGAAAAATTTAATAAGCCATCTGTTCAGATGAAATATAAAATTTTTATCTGAAAAGTGTAAAGTACTAATTAAATGTTTGGTATTAATTTTATGTTATCTCAATGAACCATTACTAAATTCATATTCTGTGCCAGACATTGTTTTAGGTACTAGGAATAAAAAGAATAGGTTATAATCTAGAGGGAAGAAAAAATTAATTAAAATATAAAGCAAGCAATCAAACAGCTACTGGGGTAGAGCTAGAATGGATTAATAATTCCCTCTTTAAAATAATGATAAACCAAACCAAACTCACTGCCATCAAGTTGATTCTGACTCATAGCGACTCTCATTGGGTTTCCAAAGCTGTAAATCTTTACAGGAGCAGACTGCTCATCTTTCTTCCATGGAGCAGAGCTAGTGGGTTCAAATCACCAACCTTTTGGTTAGCAGCCAAATGCCTTAACCACTATACCACCAGAGCTCCTTTAAAATAATGATTGGATGAGTAAAATTATTAAGTATATTTTCTGGCTTAGTTTAAATAAATACAAGTTGTACATATCATGACTTTCTTGGGTTATTATATAAACATGCCTAATTTGTATGTTTCACTGAAAATAAATCTTATTAATATATGCACTAAATGATCTATTCCCCAAAACCCGGCCTCACTCAATACACGTTGTTTCAGTGAATGACACCATCACACATCAGGTCAGGAAGACAGAAGCTTAGGATTCATTTCTGGTAACTTTTCCACTTCTCTCTCTCCCTCTTCCCCTCCATACCCACTTCAATATAGTGGTTTAGAGTGAGGGCTTACGAGCTATGGGATTCCTGGAAGTTATTTAACCTCTCCAAATCTCAGTTTCCTGATCTATAAAACTGAAATAACAATAACACCTACACCATACAGGTGCTATGAGGATTAAGTAACAGAGTATCCATAATGTGCCTGGCACATTAAAAACACTCAATATGCGTTAGTGATCACCCATTGCCCTTACCAATTCACTCCTAAATCTTAATTGATCTTTCCTCCTAAATATATTGCTAATCCATCCATCTCTGTCTTCACACCCACACCCATCTTGTTGAAACAAATTACCACCTCTCACCTGCACTACTGCAGGTTTCCCCATACTTATTTTTTGTTTTTCAGATCCATAATCCACAATGTGGCCATAATAATTTTTCTAATATACAAATCTGATTATGTCACTTGCCTTTTTCCCTTCTGTGTCTTGCCATTGCTCCTAAGATAAAGAATAAAAACCTTAGTATAGTGAACAAGGCTCTGTCTGGTCACTGCCTACCTCACCAACTGCATGTGCCCTTCAGTGCCTGCATAGTGCTGCTACCTGCCTAAGAGCCTTTGCAAATGTTCCTCTATCTGTCAAGTGCTCTATTTTTCCTACCCTGACCCCTTGTCATCCCACCAGTTCCTCTAGGGCTCTACTTATATATTACTTCTTCAAGAAGGCCTTCCTTGACTTTCAGTCTAAGGCAGGTCACCTACTTACACATTCCTAGCACTCTATTTTTCTTTGTACATTTATTACAACTATAATGAAATATGCAAGTCGTTTTTTAATATATATTTCTGCAACTTGAATGAAAGGGTTGAGAACAGCAGGGACTGTTTCTAGTTCACCAACGGACATGCACTGCCTTGCACAGAGTGGGTACTGAATAAAGACAGGCTGTTCTAAAGATAAAAGAACTGAGACTCAGGAAAGTTAAAAAACAAAAACAAAACAAAAAACCCAACTTGCCCATGGTTATAGCAGACAAGCTTAGTAGTTAGCAGAAGAGCTCAGATGAGGTGATGCTAAACTTCATGCTCTTTTCACCACAGCATACTGCTGTATCTATAACAGGATGGACATTTTTTGTATTATAATACATAGTTTAGAGGTGGCTGTCATCAGAATTAAACTTTAACCATGAAGTTTTCTCCTTTGAAAGTTTAATGACCATTTAAATCTGTGCAATTAAATACATTTTAAAAAGGAAATCATACCCAACGGTAAAATTGCCATTAACTTACAAATATAAAGTGACTTCTGTATTAACATATTTAACATAGGATCATAAAAGAATAGATGAACATTAAGAGAAGTTATAAATTCCGTTGAATTTCTACATGTTTATCAAATTTAGTTGTAAGATCTATATTACATAACTATGCTTCAGAGTATTTTATAAAAAAAATTCTTTCTGATAATAGAAATTACATGTATTAGGCATATGAGTATAGAGACCCAATACACTAATTTTATAAAAACACACTAAGTGCACAAAGCCAAAATAAGATTCATATGTTCCAAGAATCACTGTTTCACTTACATGTTTAAAAATTGGAATAGTGAAAAATACTTTCATCTCATAATCAATTTTCAGGTATCTCAGAGAATAAAACACCATTGTGTTTCAGTAAAGTATAGGAAAGAACATATATACCCTGAGAGCATAAGAAAACCAAAGAGAGAACATGAGAAAGGCATATTGAAGTTCATGAACTCCAAGGTTACTGAAACCACCATACTGGAAAAAAAGAAAAGGTATATTATCTAACTGTCCTTCATTTAACATGAACACATGTTCCCATTCACCTTACTTTAGCTATCAAAAAAAGGGCCTTCAGATGTTTTCTACATAATAAATATTCACATATTTGAATATACTATTGAGAAAATGCTAGGTCCTTCCCCTATTCTGATTAATCTTATTCAAATAAAAAGCAAAGCTCCCAAAGAAGTTAATACCCATTTTAGTTTTATTTCTAAGAAGATCTTAGAGGCATAAATAAGAAGAAACTAGTATAATAAATTTCCCAACAATAGTAGACAGTACATATTCCATATAAATAATGAGAACAGAAGGAAAATATTAGAGACTGATTTTAGCACATGTAGGATGATCCTGAGGAATATTTAGATTGACTGGGGGTCAGTTATGTTCATTTCATATATCAAGGATCAAGAAAAAAGTTTTGAGATCACTATGGAAGTAGGCTGGCCAACCTTCCTTCCGAGGAGTGGCTGGTGGGATTTAACCACCAGCTTTCTGGTTAGCAAATGCCTTAGGCACTATGCCACCAGAGTTCCATAATATTTGACAGAAAAGGTGATATAAGACCATCCTGATAATATATTGTATCTGTCTGAAAAAGTAAAGGCAACTAAAAAAAAAAAAAAAGGTAGGGGCTACTATTCAAATCTGGGACTTAGGTAACTGAATCTGATACTCCAGTAATTATAAAATCTTTATTTTAACATTGTGAAACTGTGCCTAAATTCAATATAACTATCCTACAATTCCACAGAATATCATATTTACTAAAATATTTTAATATTAAAAATCTGAAACTTTAAATTCTTGATTTTTACCAGTGTTTCACAGGTGTTTAAGTGTGCTGCTAGAATGAAACATTAAAATCCTTACTACAGTTTAATTTTATTCAACATTCTAAAGAAAGCATTAAGCATCTGGAAGACTGCAGAGGATTATAAGATTTTGGATTTCAAGAAGAACATGTCAAAAATGAAGTGTATATGAAAATGACAGTAAACTTTAGATACAGATCTACTGTCCAGTATGGTAAGGAGCTCTGGTAGTGTAGCAAATAAGGCACCTGGCTGCTAACCAAAAGGTCGGTGGTTCAAACCCGCCAGCCACTCCGTAGAAGAAAGATGAGATGGTTTGCTTCCATAAAGATTTACAGCCTTGAAAACCCAGAGGGGATCACTATGAGTTGGAATCAATTCAATGGTAGTGACTTTGATTTTCTTTTTTTTTCAGTCAAGTATGGTAACTACCAAACACATAAGACTCCCAACACTTGAAATGTGGCTGAATTTTAAAATTTTATTTAACATTAATTAATTTAAATTTTAATTGAAAAATTCACACTGAATTTAGTTTATTACTATGTTTAGAAGAACTTGGGTCTATGAGTCTACTTTTTTTACTATAAATTTTATGAAATACAATTACACATTAAGTATTTAGGTTAAAAATTCCGTAATTGAATGAAATGTGCTGCAAATATAAACTACTTACACTAGGCTTGGAAGACAGTACAAAAAATGTAAAATAACACTCTAATTTTTTATATTGATTACATGCTGAAATAATGTATTGGCTACACTGCATTAAATAAAGTACAGTAAAATTAATTGCACCTGTTTCTTTGTACTTTTTAATAAGACTACTTAAAAATTAAATGATATATGCTGCTTGTATTATATTTCTATTGAAAAGTTTTGATATACTCAGCTAAACTGCATTAGAGTGAAAAGCCTATAATATGGTCTATTGTCACAATACTAGACCTAAGAAAGATTTTCACTATTAACTACCTATGTATAAGTGACTTTACCCAGAATCTGTTGTGCTCTGAAGTATATAACTAGCCTGATACAAAAATATTAGCTAACATTACCTTTTTGTCTTCCCATTCTTTGACTGAGTTGTTCTGCACATTTGGGAACTGCAACACACCCCCAGTGCCAGCAGATAACAATGGAGGTTGAACCTTGCTAAGGATCTTTGAGCAGAGCCTGAGGGAATCTGTGAGTTCAGGTAAGTGCAATGTTTGGAGATGGCTTGTCAGGGCAGAAATCATCCTAAGCAGCAACTGGGGCAAGTGTTCTGTCTGGATTTCAATGTAAGTCTCCTGACAATAAAAGTGAAATGAGACAAGCTTAAACAATATATAACTAAAACTGTTACATTATCCCATTTATTTTTTAATCTATATAAATTAGGTAATAATTTAACCCCATGTGCAATGGGTAACACTCTTAATTAATAATGTATAGTATTACCAATGACTTATAAAATTTCTATTCCCAATTTAAGTATTTCAAAGCATATATTATGAAATAACCCCAGTTTTATGTTTTATACTACAAAAATCTTAATATTATAAAAGTGAATAAAATCAGTTAAAAACAAAACAGGCTGAATGTCATACCTGACACAGCACCCTCATACTTCTAGTAGGCTTCAAAATGAGAAAGCAAGGAATTGAGGAGAGAAAAAATAAGGGGAAAAGATTTCCAATAGTCTTCATTTAACAGATAGAATCATTAATGAATATAAATGCAGCATTAGATCACTATACACAAAACAGGTAAGATTTTATAACATGCAATTATTATGTATATTCCATATATTATGTGACACTTATATATGTATCAATATATGTCAGAGGACAAAACACTTGCAAAGTTTCATGAAAAAAGTTATAACAAAAGGGAAAAAGTACATTTATTTTCAAAGATGTAATTTTATTTTAAAATGATGCTGGTCTCCAACACGAAATATTTGAACTATGTTTTCAGATTCCCTCAATGTTTTTACCAAGGTGGCCTTACCAAAGAAACTATATCCAACAAAAAATCCACCAGTAAGCAGAAATTGATGAGTTGTAACTCAGATGACTCACTACTATCTCCAGGCCCAATCTGAAGTCTGGCGTGCAGTGTCCTCCTATAAGGACAAAATTCACTTCATCAAGTATACTATCAAGTGATATGCATACATGTGACAGCATCACTGTCTTTCTAAGGAAAGCTAATTCAACATCGGGACACACACACTGATGTTTCTGTGATAAACATTTCATATCCCTGAGAATGCTACTTCTATGTAGAAAATCCCCAAAACAAGATTCCTAGTCTTAAATTCTCCCTGAAAGTCCCATCTTATATTTTTAAGTACCTACTAGACATCTTCACCCATTTTCTGGATGAATCTAACCTTTTGGGACTTATTTCCCATTTTTCCCACTACAGAAGTCACGCCCTAGTTAAAATGGATTTTTTTGTTCCTTATTTTTAATCTCAGAGCCTTTTCTCATACCCATTTCTCCTCCTGGGCTGCCATCCTCCCCCAACTTCATTCTTTCATATCCAGAGTACATCTGTCCTTCAAAGTCTGGGATCAAATGTTACCTCCTCCAGGAAGCTTCTTCTGATCCAGGTAGTAGAGATCATTCTTCCAACATATTAATCAATCCTATATGACCATACATTGCTCTATACTCTGAAGACACAGAGTTGAGTAAGAATACGACATAGTTCCTGACCAGCAAGAATTATTAGCGTATGTTGTTGTTGTTGTTGTTGTTGTTATGTGCCATCGAGTTGGACCCGACCCATAGTGACCCCTCCTTGGGTTTCCTAGGCAGTATCACTACGGAAGTAGATTGCCCCATCTTCCTTCCTAGGAGTGGCTGGTGGGTTTGAACCACCAGCCTTCTGGTTAGCAGTCAAGTGACTTAGGCACTATGCTATCAGTGTATAGAGAAATAAATGTAATAATGTGACAATGTGGGAGGAATTAATTCTGATGGGAGATCTGAGGAAGTCATGGATGCTACTGAAAGGCAGGTGACTTGTGTATAGGACCATACCAGATGCACAAGGGGGAAGAATATTTTAGGAAGAATAGCATGGCTTAAGGCCCAGCAGGATGAAAGTGAAGGTGTGCTCAGGGCATTGTCCAGGTTATCTAAAGAAGTACATGTGTTTGTGATCATAGAAACAAAGGCAGAAACACAAGCTAGAGCAAAAGAATATTAAAAACTCCCTTTGCATTCCTACCACATTTTATAGGAGCTCTCGTAGTGCAGTGCCTAAGGCTAACCAGAAAGCTGGTGGTTCAAACCCACCAGCCACTCCTCAGAAGGAAGGTTGGGCAATCTATTTCTGTAAAGACACCATCTCGGAAACCCAAGGAGAGGTCACTGAGTCGGATCCAACTTGACGGCAGTGAGTTTGGTTTTTTACCACATTTTATATTATAATATTTGTAATTTAAAATTTAGTACTAGGAATATATATGTATGTGTCTTTTTCCTGCTATAAAGTCTTTGAAGACAGGGACTGTCTATATGCCTAGCATAGTGCTTTGTGAGTGGGTACTCAATAGCTGATGGATAAATAAGCAAACAACTTTCCAAATCATTAGATACAAATCATCAAGATTTAGATTTTAAAATATTTATGAGATAGTACGTAGCCAATGTAGGGGTAAAAGTTACTTCTGTCCACATGCCCCCCCCAAGGCCCGAGAGATTTAATCTGGTTCTGACAAGATTTGATCTAAAATCCAGACAGTGATTCCACTCAAGTTCACTGGTATCCTAAAGTTTTCAGATTACTGTTTAAGCTTTAGATCCTAAAGGGTGGAGGGCTTTGATCTACTCATCAGTAGCAATATGTGCTGTTTTTACAGCTTTAAAAGCATAAGGGTGATCAAGGTGTTAATTTTCTTATTCAACGTGGGAATCCTTTTAGGACAAAGTGTGCAGAAGCAACAGACACAAATTTGCTATCTTCTGTACATTGAAGGTAAACTAAATCACTGTAAATTAGAAAGAGGAAACCTTTAATCTATGCTGGTGACCGAGCAGCTCATCTCTAAGCTTTCCATTTCTAAGATTACTTGTTCAGTGATTCTATATCCTAGACTGAAAAAGTGGAGCTAAAGCACAGCTATTAAATAATTAATAGTTGTCAACAGTAGTAGTAGAATGTATAAAATAATATTCTTTTCATTAGACCCAAGAACATAAAAAAAGAAAACAAAAAGATTAGCTTTGCATATTATTAAATAAAAAGAAATAAAACAGTTTAACATACCTACAACATTCTTCAAACCAACGTGCAACGTAATCCCACATATAATAAGGCTCAAAGGAATTAAAGAGAAGGTTGGCAGTTTTAATCAGCTCTGCTGTTTTCTTATTTTCCCTTAATTTACTAAAAAAAAAAAAAAAAGAAAAGGAAAAAAACTAACAAATATTTACTTTTTCAAACTTAAATTTGAGTGCAGTGTTTTAGTGCTATATATATTCCTAAGTAGTTACTAGGAAACACTTCAAATAACATTACAACAAATACTACTTATCAACTGCCACTCTATTTCTTTATGTATACAGATAAGTCATTTTTCCAAATCTGAGTTTCATACTCAAATATAATTTCAAGATAAAAAATCATCGCTGCTAAGAAAAAAGTTATTCCCTGAAAAGATAAGGAAGCTTCTTTATTTGAGTGCCTGGTTATTAATTTGGTATCATTCTTTTATTTTCCTCGGCAAATACAAATTAAGTAGTGTTTTGATTTTGGCAGCCTTGATTCTCAAAGAATTTGGCTTGCTTTTCTATTCTCTTCAGGATTTTCTCAAGAAAGGTTAATTTTGGCCAATTTCAATCAAATATTTTCTTAGCTTGTAGCAACAGTAACAAAAAGAATTATTATTCTAAATAAGATTATTAAAATCCCACCAGGAAAAAATACTTTGTTGGAATTTATATTATCTACTCATTCCCACCCACCCTTCCTAATCATTAAAACAAATTTTACACTGTTGCTGTGTTGTTAGGGGCCACTGAATCGGTTCTGACTCATAGCAACCCTCTATACCATAGAATGAAACACTGTCTGGTCCTCCACCATACTCACAATCATAGCTTTGTTTGAGCCCACTGTTGCAGCTACTGGGTCAATCCATTTTGCCAGTGCAACTAGCAGAAAGGACTAACTAAATACTTTGTGGGCCAATATAATTCCTCCAGCAGAGTACAGAATGAACCTGGGTACCAGGTTAGTCAATGTTAACTTTTTAAACAAAAAACTACATGGGATTATATTCAACAGAAATAAAAAACTGACTTGAAATGTTTTAATATATAAAAAGTATGTTTTAGGGACACCCAGGACATCTCCAAAGTCTCATCAAGGAGCCACTAAATGAAATGCAAATCATGCAAAAGAAACTGGAATCTTTGTCATGTTATAATGATAGATGAGACTGGAAAAGAGGTGGGCTGCTTATATTACAGAAGAAAAGAAAAAGACTTTGTCCAAATATATCTCTCACTGATTTAAGGAATAGGCTATGCTAGTATCATGTGACTTGTTTCAAGCATTCAGAAAACAAATATAGCTGAAAGAAGAAATGCCCAGAACTTGATATAGAGAAAACATTCTTTAAAGAACGCTCAGTGTCCTTTGATTTACTTGAGTCTTTTCCTGGGCTACGATTTGGTCTCCTAAGTGTGTCAAGTCACCAAGAGGGAGTAGCTCAAGTAAACAAAAAAGCCTGGTTACCAGGCAAGGTGTAATTCCTATTATTAACCGATATTTGGCAGTAATGCTCTCAGTGCCTATTTGAAAGACAGGGTAGTTATCACTCTTATTCACAAATGACAGTGTATATTACCAAAATGCAGAGAAGTTTTATATCAAATGACTCATTCAGAGAACAAACTTCAAAGGCCAAGATTCCTATTTATTACTATTACTTCAAGTTACATTAAGTGACTAATAGAGTATTATGTACTTTATGAATTAAGACATCTTTATGTCTGGCTTAATTTTTCAGTAATCTACCTGCTTAACTGAGCATGATCCTTGCAGAAGGGTGGTTCCATCTGAAGATCCAATTCTGCTTTGCACTGGGAATACAATGTTCTAAATACTTCAATAAGGACATCTTCCAGAATTACAGGTCCTAAAAGTAATATAGAAATTAAAGGCAATATAGTAAATCAGCATTAGTTAGTAAATCACGATTATCTGAAAAGTGGTCCAATTAAAGTTTGTTTAAATTTTTTAAAATATTTTTTTCAGAACCAAACTAAATTTCCCACATTGAGACAGGAAATAGTAAAAAATGGAACAAATATTTATTTAAAAGTATTTGTTGACATAACAGAAATTATAGAATCAGGACTATTCAGCTTCTTTGAGCTTTAGTTTCCTGATCTAAAGAATAATAATACCAAATTTACAGGGCTATTGCAAGGGTTAAGAAAAATACATGTAAGGTATTTAGCATGGTTCCTGGAATATAATAAGTATTCAAATACATGTACTTGTATTACTACTACTGTTAATTAATTCAATACTAAAATGCACAATGTCAAACTTTATTATTTCCTAAAAAAAATTTCCTGAGCTAAATCTCTTATCATTTAACAGGTAAAATAAACTCTCTAACCTACTCACTTATCTCAGCTTAAGTTACTTTCATATTTAAAATTTTTCATTTTTATTTTAAGAGTTTCTGAGAGGATTTAAAACGTATTTGCTAAAACATCTAATTTGACTAAACTGCACACTTCATGATTTCATTTTACGGTTGTTAAACCTTTTTTCCTTAGTTTTTGTCTCAGGTCCTGTAACTTACTCCTAAGTAGTTTTACTATTAAGAAAATACACAGAACAAAGGGGAAGTAGGGAAGGAAGTTGAGGGACATAATCCAAACATTATTTCTTTTTTGCTCAAGTCCCTGAATTCTGTGAAATACAAGATAGTCAAGACAGATCTCAAATGTTTCAATTTCAGCAACTTAAAAAGATTACGAAAAGTTTGGACAGTGACTCCTTTGCTACACATGCAACACAGGGTACAGATACGAGAACCTACTGGATATATACTTATAAATTCTTATCTTTCTAGAATAAATTTTAGGTAAGAAAATGCTGAGAACCTGTATTTAAACCCTCCTTGGTGTTCTGAGGCACTATCACTACAGAAGTAGATTGCCCACCCTTCCTTCCGAGGAGTGGCTGGTGGGTTTGAACTGTCAGCCTTCTGGTTAGCAGTCAAGTGCCTATATTTAAAGTCCACCTCAAAATATAGTAATTTTTCTAAGTAATAACTTGTCTTCTCATTTATATTGTGAAATAACACAAAGTAATCAATTGTGACCTAGCACAGTGTATGTTACCTAGCTCAGGTTTGTCCAGTAAACTGATTAAAATTCGAAATGGTTTTAGGTCTTGCATTAGTGTGCTCTCTTCTCCAAATCCATTCACTTGTAAGATCCCCACCATTGCCTTAAAACAAACAAAACAACAGTAGTTTTAAGTAAATAGACTCACGCACTTTTTATTAAGCAAAAATATTTTTAAATGCAACCATACGTCATGAAGATTATATTCCTTATTGCTTTTCTGAAACCCTTTTTCCAAGGCTGGCTTTCTTTGGTGGTGGGGGGGCGGGGCGGAAAGTTATATTCATCTATCTTGAGAGAAGAATATAGTGATTAAATTTTTTCTGAAGGAACAAATGGAAGAGCAAAAGAAAATCTAGGAAAAATACTCATGACTTTTTTGCCTATAAGATGAAAATATTTTTATTTAAGATGATCAAGATGTCCTAAAGTATGCCAACAGTAGCATGGTGATACTGCTACTATGAAATTATTTTCTCATTGGGATTTAAAACTAACTATATTCCTGTAACTTCACTCATTTAAAAATGCTTTAGACACCATGTATTTTCTCAGTTTATTTTGCGATGTCTTAAATAAATAATTGAATTAAAAATAAAGTGAAATAAATACATGGATCATTTTAACATTTCTAAAATAGTAGCAGTTCTACCACATTTAGATTTCTTGTTGTAGCCCAAATTTCTCTGGGGTCTCAAAGGAAATAATACAGGTCTGATTTTTGGAAATATTCCAACTTTCACAGGCATACAGGTGAGAAATTGCCATTATATTTTAAGAACGCCACGAAAATCACAAAGCAGAAACAATAACAGTAACAAGCAAGAAACTCTGGCCAGGGAAGTGAGTCTGTCATTTTATTTCAGTCATTAGTTTATTATACTTATTCCTAGGAAATATACGGTTCTTATCTCTACCCCTTCAAACTATGTGAATTCAATTAAGGTAGGACTTTGTCTTATACTTTTTCAGTAATTGTAATGACCAGAAAGTAATCAAGAAGTAAAACGAAACAATTCATTACCTGGACCAGTAATTCTTTTGAAAAGGTAGTGAAATAGTAAGTGGCATGTTCTTCAGGATTACTGTGTCTTGTGCTTCTGGGTCCTATGATAGCACCGTTGTTATCAAAACCTCCATGGAAACAAATAGCAAAATAAGTTAAAATGTAATTCTCAAAATTGTTGTTCACTAATACCAAAAGAGCAAATATCTCAAAACAGCACTAAACACTTACCAATTTGTAGCCCATTCAATGTCAGCAAGAGAGATCATTTTAGATAGTTTAATAAAGGAAACCAATTCAATACATAAGTGAGTATCATAATATTCTTCCAGAATCATCTTGTTTTTTCAATCTTTTAAAACAGTGAAATAACCAAAGACCCAGAAGACCAAGATTAAGTTATATTTGTCCTTTCTCCACTCTAGGTAGTAAAGAACCGTGAAGACAGGCTACCCACTTGAAGACCAAAGTGTACACACAATGCTTTTGAGTCTAAGCAGAAGACTTGTACTGTGTAAGACAGTAACAGTTTTATTTTGTTTCTGGTCTTGATTCCTTTAATGACTTCAAAGTTTTGCAAATTATGTCATTATTTTGATTATTAATTTATCCTTCTTTGTCTACTTACTTGTACTACAATAAACTCAATTTATAAGGGGAAAAAAAGTCTTGTCCAATGGTATATGACCTTATGGATTCAAACAACCTTTTTGATTAAGAGGTTTTAAAAACTTCCTTATAAAGTCTATAGATAGTATTGCTTATATTTTTACTGTTCAACTTTGAGTTTCTTCATTTTGGACATACACACATTTTGATAAAAATTACATATGGCAAATTTTTCTCTATACTCCCAGGTATGACCATACAAGCCATACACCTACCGAGAAGCCATGCATAAAGCCTCCTGTTCAGAGACATATCCCTCCTTAGTACGACGTGAAGAGCTGCTGACAAAATCCTGATCATATCTGGTCGAGTGGCCTGAAAAAGTAAGGAATGTGGTTGTCCTTAATCACTTGCAAAACTACAAAAAACAAACTAATTTCTTTCTTCTTGTAAAAATACCTTGAAATATGTTGACAGCTTTAGGGTTTATAATGATCTTAGGTTACATAACACGATCTTCGCCTGATTTTTCCAATGCAGTCATTATTACTTGCATTTTACAGATGGAAACAAGAAGAAAAATTAGGAAATATGGCTACTTAGCAGGGATAGATGGAACGGAATTGTAATTTTAACTTCCACTTTAAAATTCTTTATTCTATCCAATAGTAGAAAATTTGACACCAAAGAAAGAAAATGGAGCAAGATAGGTCAGATACAAAAACACTTAAACTTTTGCTTTGTCACATTCTTTTTGTTGTTGTTGTTGTGTTGTTTGTTCTGACAATGTAAAAGCTATAGCAGGTAAAATTGCTGGCTCTTTAGCATGAACAAAAGCAGTTCAGCAGTGGGACCCACTGTACGCAGAGTCATTGATTCTTTACTGTCTTGTATTTGCAGTTAAAGAAAAAAGAAAAAAGCCAGTTTCATCTAAGAATGCTGTTATGATAGAGTAAAAATTTCTTTCATTACATACTGACCCACAAGTATGTTGCTGTTGTTGTTATGTGCCACTGAGTCGGACCTGACTCATAGCGACCCCTCCTTGGGTTTCTGAGGTGGTATTACTAGGGAAGTAGATTGCCCCATC
>NW_006921598.1:16878290-16879214 GCF_000298275.1 Orycteropus afer afer
TCCAGGATCTCCTACAGAGATTCCCCCCTGAGTGGCTGACTATAGCCGGGCACCATCTAGTTCTTCTGGTCTCACAGTCATAAAGGCTGAAGTTCCTCTAGTCTTGATGCTGACCACATACACTACAGGAGACATTCTGTTTCTCTGAGATCTGACAAATGCAGTATATCACAATCTATTCCCACAGGACCTTTCTACTATGATCAAACAGATCCAAGACATGATAGCTTATATCCGAAGGGTCTTGACCCAAAAAACCTGTCCTGTCCTTGCCCTGTGACCATCCTATAATAAACTGAAGAGCACCTATGCTTGCAATTATAAATATATATATATATATATATATATATATATATATATACCCTTGATGAATCATATAATCCCACTTCTTTAAATTATCCACCTATCCTTGCTAAATTCTTGCTTTCAGATATCCATTCTTTGACTCCCCTGATTGTCTTTCAGCCAATTATGACTTTGTAACTCTTAATTCCTATTCCAGCTATACAAAGATATTTTCTTCCACACTGTCCAGTGAAGCAGCCATTATCATTATGTGACTGGATGTTTTTCCAGGCTGGATTGCCTCTATCCTTCAATATACCACTTTTGCTTTTACTTAAGCAGACTCCATGATGTTGCTCTATGATAAACCAGAACAATAAATCACAACAAACTGAATGCAGAAGCATATTAAGAAAATTCTGCCATGTACTATTTAGCCAGACAATAAAAAGATTTGCAAAAATATGCTATTCTTTCGCTATTTTTTAAAATGTGTCAGAGGCTGTGAAACCAATGCATTTTAGAATGGGTCTTTTTATGTAATGCAAGATACATAGATTACAGATATTGATAAAAGAGTTTCAAAACGTATAAATGTCTTCCAATCTTATTTTGGGAGAAAAACTACTTTTTTTTTTT
>NW_006921598.1:16883451-16884937 GCF_000298275.1 Orycteropus afer afer
CTGAAATAAGAATTTGATATACCTTCTACAGTCAATCACCAAAGCAAGACAAGGTAACATCAAGGCAGATGATGGCTGAGTAGGAAGGCCTGCACTTGAGCCTAGGCTCAGTTAGAGCTCACACTGACTACTTCTTGCTTTTTATAGGTAAGTTCTGTAATTTTTTCAAAAGGTATAAATAATCTATTCCAATTAGCATACTCTGATTCAAATCAATTAACCTTTTTTCCCCACAAATTCACTTACAGAAAAAAGAATCTAAAATATAAGCCTTTAAAAAATAACTACACAGCATGATTCTATGATTTTTCTAAAGAATGCCTTCTATTAATATCATCATTAATGTTTTACCTGACTCATGTGGAATGGAAAGCAGAAGAGGATGAGGTCCAGCGTGCTCCTCTGTACAAGAACACTTGAGTCCTGTACCGAAGTACTTACTGCTTCTACCTGAAATTACAGAGCCTTTACCATCTATTATTTATTATATGGGGAAAATTTTGCCATCAGAAGAACTGAAAACAGAATTCCATTGTTGTACATATATGTTCATAAAAGCAATGAGCATGGAATTTCTTTTTTGGGGTGATGAAAATGTTCTGGAATTGGATATTGGTAAAAGTGCACAACTTTGTGAATATAACAAAAACCATTGAATTGTATAATTTAAAACAGTGAATTTTATGGTATGTGAATTAAATCTCAGTGGGGCAATTCTACTCTAGCCTATAGGGTGCTACACACTGGAATCAACTTGAGTGTACAACCACAAAGATGGTATAAGAAAAAGTTAAAGATACATTTATCCTATGACCCCAGCAACAGTATTTTTCCAGGATAAATAAAAACATATATGTAACAAAAACCAGTATGCAAATTTTCATAGCTTCATTCATAATTGTGAAAAACTGGGAGCAACATAAATGTCTATTAACTAGTGAATGAATAAAAGAACTGTGATACTGAGAATAAAACAATATGCAGTAACATGAAGGAACAAGTTGCTTGCTGTTACATGCAAAAACATCTATATATCTCAAATATGTTATATAAATTGAAAGAAAGCAGACTTAAAGGATATATATTATATGACTCCATTTGTGTTACACTCTGGAAAAAAACGTACTATAGGAATAGAAAGCATATTAGCGTTTCCAAGGGGCTGAAAGCATGGAGAGGAGAAACACTACAAAAGGGCACAAGACGACTTTTTGGGGTGATGGAAGGGTTTCCTATCTTGGTTATAGTGGTGGTATGCAGTATGCAGACCGTATGCACTGGTTAAAATTCATACAACTTATGCATAAGAAAGGTTAATTTTACTGTGTATAAATTATGTTTTAATAAATCTGATTTAAAATCTACATTAAAATATCCCAGTTATTTCATAATTATGGGGAAAAGTTAAAAAATGATTACTAAGTAGGAGCTCTGGTAGCATAGTGGCTAAGACACTTGCCTGCTCACCAGAAGGCTGGCGGTTCAA
>NW_006921598.1:16886702-16889097 GCF_000298275.1 Orycteropus afer afer
ATATATATATATATTAGTTAATAGTAATCCTGTACTACCTACAACATATCTTCTGTTTTTCTACAAAATCATAAAAAATTTTAGTAAATGTTTCCTCCTCAAATAACACCAAATCACACACTATATAACTCACAACAATATTAATAAATCAGAATTACAACAAAGTAGTCTTCAAATGTAATCCTTTTTTTTGTTTTTTAATTGTGATTTGGGTGAAGATTTACAGAGCAAATTCACTTTCCATATAGCAGTTCACATACACTTTGTCTCATGACATTGGCCCCCAATTTACCACAATGCAACAGCTCCCCTCCCACTTCCTCCCAATAATTACCTCTTCCTTGTGTTCAAGTGTAATCCTTAATAGAACAATTAAGAATTTATTATTGCTTTATTAAGGATGAAATCTGAAGACTAATTACTTTCTATCAGTTATAAATAGAAGATAAACAATATATACATAAAAATCTATTACACTGTAGTATAGCAGAGTCAGGATTATGAGAATTTGGTAAGTTCTACTGCTCACTTGCTATGTGATTTTTCATACCAGCATTGAAGTTCCTTCTGGCTTCAATTTATCTACACATTAAAAGAACATATTCATAACCTTTCTAATTTATTTATGATAACTAGCAAAACCTAACAAGATAAAGCACATGGGTACCACAGTCATCCAGATCATTACTAAATTTCTATGTTAAATTTTTAATTATAACTAATGAAGTTGAAAAGTGGTATTGATTCCATGCTTCTATTAGGAGAATTAATACAACAATTTAAAATAAAACTGATTTCTAAACAGAACAAAATAATCTCACATTAAAGTTCTAAAATTGTAAGCAAAAAAGTAAAAATGTTAAGTTAATAAAAGCAACTTACAACCTTTGAGGAAAAGAATATTTTATCTCAAAGTACTTTACAAGAGCAATAAAATACCTTTAGGATTTAGATCCTTACTGCATTACAGAAGCAGCAGAAACACAATGAAATAACAGTAGCTGGTAAATGTACCAGAATAAACTATTTTAATTTAAATCATTAGGTTTGCTCATAAAATAAGTTTGCATTTTTTCTTTTGCCATCTCAATTCATTTCTTTTCTAAGAATATCAGTTATACTATATTAAAGATACTGAATGCCATCAAGCAGTGTCTACAATTATTAAATACCAAGTAAATAATAAAAGGTTCAAAATCAGATAAATTATTTTGTTTGAAAAGTTGTAGTATCAAGAATACCATGTCAACAATTAGTGAAACAAGACTTCACTTGGTGCTAGGTTATTTTCCACCATTAACTATACAGAAAATCTTTGGTACATGGCACAATTTCTCATTATTTTCATTAATCTAAAGGTCCTATCTGTTACATTATTTTAAGCTATGAGTCACAATCTTTGGAGTGACTTCTATGTGCTAGATTCAGATCCTGGCTTTAGTACGGTGTGAGCTTAGACTAGGTTATTATGTTAATAAAATTATTTCCTCATCTATAAAATATACATTATACCAATGTTATTATAACAATGAAATACCTTACTACTGTGCCTAAGTATACTAAGGTATTTCATTATTATAAAAACGTTGGTATTATGTGTATTTCATAGATGAGAAAATAATTTTATAAACATAAAAACCTAGTGTAAGTTCACACAGTAGTAAAGCCAGGATCTGAATCTAACTCTCAAGTCTGTGCACTTACCACTTAGCTATATTTCCACTATGATGCACAGACTAGACATATTCCAATGCATTTTTATTGCTGTACATACCTTTACATGACATGTATCTAGATTAATTCACTTTAATAATGTTAAAAAATAATTGATTGAAAGATGCTTGCCAACATTCAATTAGTTACCTTGAATTATTTAGCTGTACCAATAGGTAGCACCTTCTCACCTTTCATAATATTCTGATCCTTCTTCTAAGCCAGGAAGAATGCCAGTTAGCAATCCTTGTAGACCAGGCTTTAGTGTTTTACCCAAAGGCAGGTAATACATCTCATACAAACTGAGCAATGTTGGTTTCACAGACATGGCAGCATTTGCAAGAAGAGGAAATAATCCAGAACTATTTACAAATAAAAAGAGGGGAAAATAAGTAACATAAATAGAAAATAGTAATCAATATTCAACTACATGTGTATATGAATCCTTTTTTATTTTATTTTTTCATAAAATACCTGGTAGCATATTGACTAAGGCACTTGACTGATAACCAGAAGGTTGGCAGTTCAAACCCACCACACACTACTCGGAAGGAAGATGAGGCAATCTACTTCCGTAGTGATACTACCTCGGAAACCCAAGTCAGGTCTGACTCAATGGCAGATAGCAACAAATACAGATTGGCTTAAAATGATGTTCTGCATATTGTTGTTAGGTACCAAT
>NW_006921598.1:16890087-16891175 GCF_000298275.1 Orycteropus afer afer
GGAAGTGACTCAATGGCAGTGGATATGGTTTATTTGTTTTAAATCCATTAAAACGACCCTGGTCTCTTACTTGAGCTTCATATGCATAAACCTTGCTGTTTTACAAGGTCCTCAAGTATAAATCCAAGATATATTTTTCGCTTTTTCTCCCCCCAAAATCTGCTCCTTCCTCCGTACTCACCATTAAAAAAAAAAAAAAAAAAAAAGGCATTACATAGAAGAGGAGCAAAATGGTAGTATTAGCTGTTCCATGCTCCCATTTCCACACAGAAACATACACACACATACACACACAGGCACAAACTGGTACAAACAACTTTGTCAGAAATCTGAAAACCAGGTAAAGCAACTATCAACCAAAACCAAACCCACTGCCACTGAGTCGATTCCAACGCATGCTATTGGTGTTGTTGTTAGGTGCCATTGAGTCATGTCTGACTCACAGCGTCCCTGTGTACAGCAGAACAAAACACTACCCGGTCTTGTGCCAGCTTCACAATCCCTACTATACCTGAGCCCACTGCTATGGCTACCATGTCAATCCATCTTGTGGGGGGCCTTCTCCTCTTTTGTTGACCCTCCACTTTACCAACCATGACATCCTTCACCAGAGAATGGTCCCTTCTGACAACATGACCAAAGTAAGTGAGACGAAGTCTGGCCATTCTTGCTTCCAAGGATCATTCTGGCTGCACTTCTTCCAGGACAGATTTGTTAGTTCTTTTAGCAGTCCAAGGTACTTAGAGCATTCTTCACCAACACCACAACTCAAAAGCATCAGTTCTTCTTTGGTCTCCCTTATACATTGTCCAGCTCTCACATGCATATGAGGTGACTGAAAATACCATGGCTTGGGTCAGGTGCATCATAGTTTTCAAGGAGACAACTTTGCTCTTCAGGACCTGAAAGAGGTCTTTTGCAACAGATTTGCCCAATGCAATATGTTGTCTGATGTCTTGATTGCTACTTCCATTGGGGTTGATTGTAGAACCAAGAAATATGAAGTCTTTGACAACTTCAATCTTTTCTCCATCTATCATGATGCTGCTTATTTGTCTAGTTGTGAGGATTTTTGTTTTCTTTATATT
>NW_006921598.1:16892485-16893116 GCF_000298275.1 Orycteropus afer afer
TAAAGCAAGGTACTCGTCTATGGCCTATTTCAGCACTCAGGCAGGGCTCAATGCAGCTAGCAACAACTGAAAAAATTCTTAACTGCTGAGAGCCACAGGCTAAAGACAATGACTGACATGCTTGGTAAAGTAGAGGGTCTGTGAAAAAGAGCAAGACCCTTAACAAGATGGATAAACACAGTAGCTGCAACAATGGGCTCAAGTATAGCAACAACTATGAGGAAGATGCAGGCCCTAGCAATAGTTCGTTCTTTTGTAAACAGGGTCACTATGAGTCAGAACCAAATTAATGACACCTAACAACACAACAACGCTATCATGCTATCATAAAAATTCAGAAACATATTTTCAGGTAATAAACTTGAATGTATAAACATAAGAAAAATAAAAACAATGACTGAGGCTTAAGCCTAAGAGCTAGGAAGAGAAGACTGGAAGACAGTCACTTGGGAAATAAGGACATTCAAATGCATTTTTTTTTTTTTTTTTTAAATAATTCTCCATGTATGCTGGGGCATCAACAAAGCCACATACATGCCCAGGGCAAGACACATGCTCAGAAAATATCTGAGAAAATCAGATGCTTTCACTTTGGACTGTTCCCTAAGCTCAGTGTAAACCTCACTAAGTG
>NW_006921598.1:16893706-16904811 GCF_000298275.1 Orycteropus afer afer
CCAAGACCAAGAGGGATTTATTATAGGATGAAAGGGTGGTACAACATAAGAAAATCAATAAATATAATATACATTATTTAAATTAATTAAAAAAACCCACACGATTATCTCAACTGATGCAGAAAGGACATTTGACAAAAGCCAACACAGCTTCATTATAAAAATACTCAGAAAACTAGGAATAGACAGGAAATTCCTAAACATGATAAAGGGGATTTATTAAAAAACACATAGGTAAATCATACTCAATGGTGAAAACTGAAAACTTTCCCTATAAGATCAGGAACAAGACAAGGGCACCTGCTTTCACCAATGCTATTCAACATTGTACTGGATTTTCTAGCTAAAGCATTAGGCAAGAAAAAGCAGCAGCAGCAGCAGCAACAAAAAAAGGCATCCAAATTGGAAAAGAAGTAAAACTATCTCTAGTCATAGTCTGAGTTGATATGATCCTACATATAGAAAAATCCCAAAAATTACAGAAGAAAGCTAACAGAGTTAATGAATGAATTTAGCAAAGCTGCAGGGCAGAAGATCAACACATGAACACTGGATGTGTTTCTAGATATTAGAAATGAACAATCTGAAAAGGAAATTAAGGAAACAATGTCATTTACAATAGCATCTAAAAGAATAAAATACCTAGGAATAAATTTATCCAAGCAGGTGAAAGACTTGCATAGTGAAAGCTATCAAGCATTGTTAAAAAAATCAAAGGAGACCTAAGTAAATGGACAAACATCCTATGTTAATGAATTGAAAGATTTAATATTGCTAAGATGTCAATAATACTCAAAGCAATCTATAGATTCAGTTCAATTCCTATCAAAATTCAAATGTCCTTTCTGTACAAATGGAAAAGCTAGTCTCCAAACTCGTATGGATGCAAAGGTCCTTGAACCAGGCATTTGAATACTAGTGAAACAATCCTGAAAACAAAGAACAAAGAAATTCTGAAGTTCTGGGAATGCAAAACTACAGTAAGCAAAACAGTGATAAACGTACAGACCAATGGAATAAAATTTAAGAGTCCAGAAATAAACCTATATATCTATGGACAACTGATTTTTACAGAATGACAAGTCCATTCAATGGGGAAAAAATAGTCTCTTCAACAAATGGTGCTGGGAAAACTGGATTTCCACATGCAAAACAATGAATTTGGATATTTACCTCACACCATATTAAAAAATTACTTCAAAATGGACCAAAGATGTAAATTTAAGAGCTAAAACTATATAACTCTGCTTAGAAGAGTTTATTCAAAGCATAGGAGTAAATTTTTAGGACCTGGTTTTGGCAATGAATTTTTAGATACAATAGCAAAAGCACAAGCAACAACAACAAAAAATAGATAAAAGGGACTTTATCAAGTCAAAAACTTTAGACATTAAAAGGGTATTATCAAGAAAGTGAAAGACAATTTATAGAAAATCAATTTAATTTGGTCACTATGCATCTGATAAGGCTTTAAGATCTAGAATATATAAAGAATTCCCACAACTCAAGACCAAAAAGGCAACCAACCTGATTTAAAAATGGTCAAAATTCTTAAACAGATTATTTCTACAAAGAAGACTGACAAATGGCCGATATGCACATGTGAGATGTTCGACATCATTAGTCATTAGGGTAATGCTAATCAAAACCATAATGAGATACCACTTAATACCCACTAGGATACCCATTATTAAAAAAAGAAAAAAAAAAAAAAAGGAAGGAAGGAAAATAAGAAGTGTTGGTAAGGATGCAGAGAAATTGGAACCCTCCTTCATCGTTAGTGGGAATGTAAAATGGTTCAGCCACTGTGGAAAACAGTTTAGTGGTTCCCCAGTGTAAAACAGAATTATCCTATGATCCAATGACTCCACTCTTAGGTATATACTTAATAGTTCAAAGCAGAAACTCAAACAGGTAATTATATACCAATGTTCACTGCAGCATTATCTATAATAGCCAAAGAGTTTATCTTCAGGTATTAGGGTAGAAGACATACAACAACAAAACACACACACACAGTCAGATGGTGATAAATGTTGCACCGACTCATAGCGACCACTCCTTGGGTTTCTGAGGCAGTATCACTATGGAAGTAGATTGCCTCATCTTCCCTTCCAAGGAGTGGCTGGTGTGTTTGAACTGCTACTCCTCTGGTTAGCAGTCAAGTGCTTTAGGAACTATGCTACCAGAGCTCCTGATAAATGTCATAGAGGAGGAAAAAGGCACAGGAAGAGAACAGGGAGATTAGAGCAGGAACAGGTGTTAGAATTTTAAATAGGGCAGTCAGAGAAGGCTTAACTGAACAGAAATTAAAGAAGATGAAAACACACATGGTAGAGTAGATCAGTGAAGCTAAAACTTGTTTTTTACAGAAAACTAAAAAATAAACTCCTGATTAACCTGATTAAATCCAAAACGATGGCTTGAGTTATCAATGTCAAGAGTGAAAAAGCAGGCACCATTACAGCACATACATACTACAAGGGCATTAAGAGTATATTATAAACATTTAAAAAATTTGGATGAAATAATAAATTCCTAAGAAAAAAATTTAAATTGACATAAAAAATAGAAAATCTGAATAGTCTTGTATGTGCTACTAAAGAAAATAAGTCTGTAATTAAAAACTCTTCCATAATGCAGTTCAGTAAATTACTTAATATGGCCCTTTTAGTCATAGTCTTTGTAACTCCCACAGAATGACTAGATGAGATATGCAAATTAGGTGCTTGTGGCCCACCAAGGGGATTAGATAGCTTGCTAATAATGCAATACTTACTTAAATAAATAAAGTGAGTACAGTGCATGGTACTCTTGTGGGGGTGAGATCATACAAATAAGGTGTATGGAGCCCCGATAAGGTGATTGGTCAGTTTTGCCATCCCAGTGGGCTTAAAATGAGCCATTTCAGAGGCAGAAAGGGGGACCTCACAACCACCAAGAAGAAAGGATGGGAGGAAAGCACATACTTTGAACCCAGGATCCCTGAGCTGAGAACAACCTTGACCCAGGAGACAAGAGAAAGAAAGAGAGCTGTAACATGAGAGATGGCAAGATACAATGAAAAGGAGTGACGGAGAAAAAGTAACAACAGACTCAGAAGACAAGCAAGATGGTGTTGTGAGCTTCCTCATCTACTGAGCAAGAAAGCTGAGTGCCTTCAGGCAGGAGGCTTGCTGGCAGAGTAAGGTACCTCTAGGTACTTGGTGGAGCTAGGTATGCCCACCCAAACAGCTGAGCACTTTTGGGCCAAGGCTTACTGGTTGAGTGAGGTGGTTCTGGGCACTTATCAGCATAGCTCAAAGAGCTTTGTAACACTTGCCCAAGCAGGGCAGAAGCTGGACCAGCCTAAGAGATCGAAAGGACTGAGGGCCAGAGAGAGGCCTGCTTGCAGACATGGGCTGAGCAGAGGTTGTCCAAGCACCTGTTATATGCTATACAGTGTTATAGGAAATTTGCATATATTAATTCTTTCAATTTTTTTTAACAACTCTATGGTGCTGGTAATTTTATCTTCCTTTTGTCTATGAGAATAAAAACACAAAGAGGTGAAAAAAATGACCCAAGATTACACAGCTAGCTAGTGGTGAAGACAAGCTCTATGACTCCCAGCCTTTGCTCTTAACCAGTATGTGACAGAACTCTTACTGACAGATCATAGATGCGAGATGGGGAAGGTGTGAGCAAGAAAAACAAGAGATCAAGAGTACCTTCCAGATTTGAGGTTTGTGTAAATGGACTGACAACGGTGTCATTCATAAGCTTTAGCATGCTGTAGGAAGGCCAGGTTCACAGGAGAAGATGAGTTAGTTTTCAATAGGTTGAGTTTAAATTGCCTTTCAAAATCCACAGAGATGTCAAACCAGACAAGAGTCTGAAGCTGCAGCTGGTACTAGAGATACCAAATTGAGAGTCAGCATGTATAAATCATGGGCATGAAAGAGACCACCCAAGGATAGAATATAAAATAAAAATGTAAAGAGGGTACAGGACTGAGTAAGCCCTGGAAAACTCCATATATACAGTTCAGGTAAAGGAGGGAAGGGTAGTGAAGGATATTGAGAAAGAGTAAAGAGGAGGATGTGCATACCACATACGTTAAGAGAAAAGACTTTTTTCAACTGGAAAAGGGTCAAAAATGTTGAATACTGCTTACAAAATCAAGGAAATCTTAGTTTTTCCAAAGGGTAGTTCTAAGCTTAAAAAGGTAGAATGTATTATATAGTCTCAAGAATGCTAAATGAAAATTTTTCATGAAAGTGACATTTAAGGAAAAAAAATAATCTTACACTAAGACATTCTAAATTTTTCTCATTTAACCATAAAAATATACAAAAATGATATTAAAAATGATTAATTTTCAGTTTTTACTGCAAAAAGCATAAAGTAGCTAAAATTTATGTAAATTATTCTTACCTATACAAAAAAAGATCTTTGGCAAGTCGCTTAGGTCCAATGATTTTAAAGATAATTTCATATGTTTCAAGTGCCTTCCGATGAACTCCACCAGGTAATGCTGGATGCAGACATTGAGCTAGGCGTTTTCCTATGGTCAACTTTTTGGGTACTACCTGGTACTTTGCATTATTTTGTAAAACCTTAAAGAAAATATTTAATGCAGGTGAGAAAACTTATACATTATATTTCATTTTATTTTTATTTGCTCACGTAGTATTACAAAAATTTATCATTGTAGGACTTCTTTACACTTAAAAAAAATTATAGAGGCCCCCAAAGAACATATATGTCAATCACATCTATCAATATGCATCATAACAGGAATTAAAACTGATAATTTTCAAAGTATATATTGATTTGTTTTTTAAAAAATAAACCCACTACATGTTAACAGGTAAAACATATTTTTATGAAAAACAGTATTTTCCAAAAAAAAATGTTTTCCGAAGCACTGCTTTTGATTTTTTACAAATCTTTAATGTCTGACTTACTAGAATATAAATGCATTATCATATCAACATCAGCATAGTTCTGATACATTTGTTTCAAATATGTGAGAATTAAATTTGACCTCCCTACAGATACATAGTTGGAATATATCATGTATTTTATCATGTACAAGCAACTCTAATGCTTATACGAACCTACATGAGATTGTAATTACGCCAATACTCATTACTGCTAAATGAAATACTTGGGTTTCTACACAATTATCAACAAAATGTTCACACCAAGGGAAAAAAAAACAACTATTACTAAAATTTCCCTACTTTTCTTTGCCTTTGTCATATTCTAATAAATATAATTTCCCAGTTGGACAAAACATATATGTATTTTTTTACTCAACCATAATATTTGGAGATAACGATCAGAGCAAGATATATACATATATATTTAAGAAAATTCTATCTTGCAAACAACCCAAAGGATGTTAGCTATTTTAAGTAATGTAAAGATCCTGTAAGTGTGGTCCTTTAGTATGAACCTAGAAGACAGTATTATAATAAAGCCCTGAGAGAATAGCATAAATCAGAATGAAGTTTCAGAATCAATGAAGAATAATAAGCTAACACTGAACTTAAAAGAAATACATCACAAGCCCTTTATTTTAGAAAAGAAAGAACTAGGGTGGAGTTGCCAAAGTGCTCGCAGAGCAGCCAGCACCAGTACTCTGACTTCATTAAAGAGTGAAGTCTCTGAGGTCCACCTAAAGAAAACACCTTCTGTCTTCTTCCTACTACAAATCTTTAATTCAGTTTTAAATTTGATGTAATGAATTAAATAAAATTAGGTCTGTAGATAATGAAAAGCAGACTTAGGGAAATATAATAAGAATAATGTAGCTGTGAAAAACATTTTATTCTTTCAAACCAGTTGCGCTGCATTTCTAGATTATTAATGTGAATTTTGGAGAGAGGTGCAAAGAATGAATATTTACATATTTTTTTTAGAAAAGTATAAATATTACCACAAGCACCTCTGTAGAATGAAGTTTAATGAGTTTAATGATATGTAACATAAAATGCTCTCACAAAGAAATTCTGTTAATACCAAAGAAAATGGAGAAAAATAAAAGCAAATCATGGTACCATTTTCTAAAAGAATTTCTGAACTACAAAACTTGTATAAATGAAGTAAAATTTAGTATATTAATAACAAATACAATTTTTAATTAAGACATATATTTAGACTATCTGTAAGAAATTATCTATATAATTATTATGTAGTATTATAATAACATTGTCAATTCTGACTCATAGTGATGCTATAGGGCAGAGTAGAACTGCCCCACTGGGTTTCCAGGGCTGTAAATCTTTATAGGAGTAGTCTGCCATATCTTTCTCCCATGGAATGGCTAGTGGAATCAAGCCACCGACACTTCGGTTAGTAATCAAGTGCTTTACCTACTGCAGCACTAGGATGTAAAATCCTTGCCTCTTCCACAGTGGTTGTAGGCAAATTTCTTCAATGACTTGGGTATTCTATTTTGTCCTTTCAGGACAATAAAATCTGTTTATAAATAAAACTAATTAGGCAAATTAGTATCAATAATTTAAGGAATTGCTTTCAAAAATAGTTTCTAGTAATAGCTTCAAGAGCTCTGGTGGCACAGTGCCTAAGGCATTTGGGTATTAGACTGCTAACCAGAAGGCTGGCGGTTCAAACCCACTAGCCACTCCTTGGAAGGAAGATTGGGCAATCTAAGTCTGTAGTGATACCACCTCAGAAACTCAAAGAGGGGTTGCTATGAGTTGGATCTGACTTGATGGCAGTGACTTTGGTTTTTGGTTTTTTAGGAATAGCTTCAAGAAGAAAAGAATCTAGTAACTTTTAAGCAAACTTACAGTTTTAGATGCAATTTCTAATTACTTGGGCATGTTGTAGAAATCAGTAATTTTTCAAAGCTCAAAAGATAAATGTTAGAAGTTAATATGTCAAATAGAAGTTTGAATCCAATTTTAAGATGAATTCATGGCACAATAAAATTGAAGCTTTTCTTTTTTAGATATCAAGGTAATTATCTGTAGTATCAGGTTGAAAACTAGTCTTTGGTATGTATTTGGAGACTAATTTTTTTCCCTAAAAATTGTATGCTAAGCTGATATTAAGGAGCCCTGGTGGTATAGTGAGTGAAGCATTTGGTTGCTAACCAGAAGGTCAGTTGTTCAAGCCACCAGCTGCTCTGTGGGAGGTAGATGAGGTGATCTACTTCTGTAAATATTACTGCCTCAGAAACCCAATGGTGGTCACTATGAGTCAGAATTGACTCAATGGCAGTGGGTTTAAGTTGATATTAAAAGTTATTGGAAGAGCTGTCCTTTCCTGTATGCCCCGTAGCTCCTTTAAAATTTAGAAGCATTCTTAATAGCAACTATGGAAAAAAGACAAAAACAAAAACCTATGGCTGGGAAGTAAGAAAAATTTAGCCTAAGTTTTTTTTTTAAAGGGGGCAAAATCAGGAGAGACAGGAAGATGGCATCTTACCTGTAGCCCACATATTAGTTCCTCTAGCATCTTAATGCCTAAAAAACTAAGTGCAGCATTTTGAAGTGGGGATTCTGGGGCTCTAAACAGCTCATTAAGTTGGAGAAGGCCAGATTTAGTAGAGAAGGAGAAGAAACGAGGGAGAGGCAGGGTAAACAGATGGGAAGAATAAAAATAAATGAACCTGCCCTGCAGCGCACCAGCCAGCGAGACAGAGCAGCAGAGGGGTCCCTGAGCAGTGGAACGGATGCACTGGAGTACCAGTGCACTTGCCAGGAATCTACCTATAGCATCAGCTTCTATTGGTAACTTTGGGACTGGTGCTAAGTGGGCGGTGGCATTTCTGAGAAGTGGAGCAGAGACCTCTCTGGCTCGGGTCGCTGCTGAATTGGGAGCAGAGAGGGAAGCACACCACAGGTGGGCGGACCCTGGGACAAACTCATGGTGAGGGTCAGGGGTCCAACTCTTCCAGTACAGCTTTTGGCATGGTGTGGCCCAAAGTGTAGCGTTTTTGTGACTGTCTGAACCTGGCGAAAAGTGGCGCCCCCTAACCATTGGGGTCTTTGCCAAATTTGAGCTGCAGGCCTGTGAGTGACAGCACAGACAGTATAATGTCATCATAAGCAGCCTATCCAAAGCCCTGGAAATGGCTATTGGCTCCTTGGAGCTTTTTTTCTCTTTTCTTCCTCCTTTCCTCACCTCTTCCCTGCTTCATCCAATAGAAGAACCACATTAAGCCACCACAACACCTGCCAGCTCGAATCCTAAACCCCCTTCACATCAGACAGAGACCTGCACCCACATTCTGCACAGTGATTCCATCATCACAAAGAAAACTGCTGAGCAATCCAGCAGACCTGAATTAATAACCAAAAAATAAAAAACACCAGCTCTACCTTAGCAAAAATATTAAATCATAAAATAAAGACAAAACAAATCAATATAAAACTAACAGTTAAAGACAACTTCAAAATGCCTAGGAAACAACAGGTAACCTCAAATCAAACAAACAACAACAACAACAACAAATTACCAGGATAAGACAATAGAAATAACACCCCAAACAAAAGTCTTATTAAACATGGAAGAAAAGGAGGCAATATAATTATTCGAAAAGGAATTTAGAAGATATGTTTATAGAATTCTACAAGAGCTTAAGGAAACCCCAAACAGAATCAAGGAGAACACAGACAGTATCCTGGAAGAACTCAGAAAAACCATTCAAGAACAAAATAACAAGATTCATACACAATCAGAACTTATACAAAAACAGCAGTTAGAAACCCAGAAGATGAATACTAAAATTACAGAATTACAAAACACAGTGGAAGAATAGTCTAGATCTGGCTAAAGAACACATTTCCCAACTAGAAGATAAATCCCTTGACACCAGCCTGTATGAAGAAAAAGCAGAACAAAGATTTAAGAGAAATGAAGAGAGCCTAAGAGTTATACGGGATGACATGAAAATAAACAACATACACCTCAATGGAATTCTAGAACAACAAGAGGTGGAAAAAAACATTGAGAAAATTGTGGAAGACTTACTAACAGAAAATTTCCCCCATATGATGAAGGAAGAAATATTTGTCCAAGAAGCTCAAAGAACCCCACACAGGATAGATCCCAAGAGAAAACCACCAAGATATATCATAATCAAACTCTCCAAAACCAAAGACAAAGAAAGAATCTTGAGAGCAGCCCAGGAAAAAAGAAACATCACTTATAACACTCAAACAGTTAGGCTGAGTTCTAATTACTCAGCAGAAACCATGCAGGAAAGAAGGCAATGGGACGGTATATATAAAACACTGAAGGTAAAGAACTTCCAACTAACAATCCTATACCCAGCCAAACTGTCTATCAAATATGAAGGTGAAATCAAGAAATTCTCAGACAAACAGAAGATTTTGGGAAAACCAGACCAACCATACAAGAAATGTTAAGGGACCAATATCCCTCTTTCAATAGAGAGCCCACAACAAAGAACAACAAAATCAGGATACATGACATCAACACTAAAACAAATCAGAAACAGATGCTCCAAATAAGCCCATAAAACACTGTACACTAAAAAAATAAGGAAGTCAATCTGCATAGGACAAAAGCAACTAATCAAATAGAGGGAATAAATATCCTAGGTACAAAACTTCCAAATGGAGAGGAAAACAGGACAATGTCCTTATAGAACACACTGTTCCAAAAATATAGACCCAAGAGTTCACTCCAAGGTAAGTACAGAGAAAATTAACAATCCACCTAAGCAAACCGAGAAAGAAGGAAAACATATGGGTTTAGTAAGCACAAAACCAACAATAAAGAAGAAAAGAGAGGAAACACTTGACAACAAAATGAATTCAGCACAGAAAAGTATATGGACCAAGGAAACTCCAACAACACAACAACAACAAAAAAAAACACAACAGAATGACAGCAATCAATTCATACCTATCACTACTTACACTCAATGTGAATGGACTAAATGCACCAGTCAAGAGAAAGAAGAGTGGCCCAAAACTATAAAATTTATCAAAGATAAAATAGGGGCAAATCTAGGGGCCCTAATTTATGGCATAAATAAACTATCAAACATAACCCAGAATGCACAGGTAGTAGAAGAGAAGTTAGATGACTGGGACCTTTTAAAAATTTAATTCTTATATGCATAGAAAGACTTCATCAAAAGGGTGAAAAGGGAACCTACAGACTGGGAGAAAATATTTGCCTATGACATATATGACAAAGGACTTATCTCCAAAACCTCAAACAAAACTTCAACATCTCAACACCAAAAAGACAATCCAATTCAAAAATGGGCAAGGGACATGAACAGACACTTCACTAAAGATGATATGCTGGCTGCCAACAAACACGAGGAACTGCTCGTGATTTTTAGTCATTGTTGTTGTTATGTGCCGTCAAGTCAGACCTAACTCATAGCTACCCCTCCTTGGGTTTCCAAGGCAGTAACATTACGGAAGTAGATTGCTCCATCTTCCTCCTGAGGAGTGGCTGGTGGGAGTCAAGTACCTTAGGCAGTATTAAATTTTAGTCATTAGAGAGAGCAAATCAAAACAACAATGAGGTATCATCTCACTCTAGCAATAATAACAAAGTTCAACAGGACAGAAAATAACAAATGCTAGCGAGGTTGTGGAGAGATTGGAACTCTCATACACTGCTGGTGGGACTGTGAAATGGTACAACCATTGTGGCAAATGGTATGGTATTTCCTTAAAAAACTGAACACAGAAATACTATTTGAACCAGCAATTCCATTACTAAGAATATATCCTAAAGAGGTGAGAAACAGGACACAAACAGACATATAGCACGCCTGTGTTCATCTCAACACAATTCACTATAGCAAAGAGATGGAAACAACCTAGATGCCCATCAACAGATGAATCAATAACCAAACTATAGTATGTTCACACAATGGAATACTATGCTACATTAAAGAACAATGAAGGATATGGGAATCATCTCACAATGTGGATGAACTTGGAGGACATTATGCTGAGTGAAATAAGTTCATCACAAAAGGACAAATATTGTATGAGCCCATGTGATAGTTGGAGCTGTGTGTCAACTTGGCTGGACCCCAGTTCTGTGTGGTTGTTCCCATGATGGGATCAGATGACTGTGTTCTGAGAGGCCAG
>NW_006921598.1:16905656-16907233 GCF_000298275.1 Orycteropus afer afer
CAGACACTGTGGGAGAGAGATCCAATGGATCTACCGACTCAGGACCACAGAATTAGGGGACACCAGACTCAATTGGCACAACAAAATACATAAAAATCTTGTTCCACAACCTACATTGGAGAGTAGCGACTGAGGTCTTAAAAGCTTTCAAATGGCCAAGTGAGATGCAGCTAATGGTCCTCCTATTGTCAGAAGCGAAGAAGAGTGCAAAAAAACCAAGGTCATTTGGAAACAATCAGCCCTAGGAGATGATGAATCTCGAGACCAGAAGAGCTCGATGGTGCCCAGCTACCAATGCCAACCACTTGGGAAAGGATCAAAACTGGGGATCCTCAATAGAGTGGGAGGAAAAACGTGGAACAAAATTCAAAAACACAATAATCACCAGAATTACTGGTCAGATGGAATCTGGTGGGACCCCCAATACTATAGCCCTGAGATAGATACACTTTGGGCCTGGGATAAAACTCACTCCCAAGTGCTGGCTCTCAGCCCAGTAGTAGTAAGACATACACACAGACCACTCAACCCAGAGGGATGCACCCACATACTCTATGGAGACACATCCCTTGGAGCAATCGGCTACGGGTCTTCAGAGAGGCAACATTTCCAGGGAGGAAAAGCAGGACACACAGGAGTGCATAACTATGAAGGGCATGGGGCAGGGGTTACTGGGAAAGGAGAGAGGAGAATGGGTTAGGGTTGGGGATGGTATGGGGAATGAAACCAAATGCACACGAAATGTTGAATGTAAAACAAATTCTGCTTTGTAAATTTGCACCTAAAGCATAATCAATCAATCAATCAATCAATCAATGGCCAAAATTAAATGTTAGGAGTTGTTCAGTGATGCCACCATCATAATAGTGGTTTATAGCAAGAAATGTCAAGAAAGATTATTCAAGACCAAGCTCTAAGGCTTAAGAGTTACCTGGTGAAAATGCTGCATATATCTAAGACTTGATTGGATATAAAATATTTCCTTGCTGCTATAAACCAGGTGAAAAATACACAGCAGTTACTATGTTCCATTTGCAGTTTTTCGTTCTGTTGTCAGGATGTGTAAACAATGTCTGATGTTCAATTAGAAAAACAAAACAAAACTCACTGCAACTGAATCAATTTTGACTCACAGCAACCCACAGGACAGAGAAGAACTGTCACATAAGTTTTCCAAGGCTATAAATCTTTACAGACGCAAACTACCACATCTTTCCCCCAAAGAGCAGCTGGTGGGTGTTAAATGCTGACTTTTTGATCAATAGTCAAAAGTCTTAATCACTGCACCACCATATCTCCTGCCACCCAATCACAAACACTTACTAGCCATTTTGATTAGCATATTTGCTCCTTTGTCTTGTGTTTTTATGGGTAATAATGATGGTAATAACTATATTTTTAAGCACCACTGTTTTCCACCACTCATTTCTAGGTTTGTCATACTGTGGTGGCTTGCTGTATTGCTATGATACTGGAGACTATGCCACCAGTATTTCAAATATCAGCTGGGTCCCCCACAGTGGACAGGTTTCAGCAGAGCTTCCAGACTAAGAGAAAAGGAAGAAGGGCATGACCAG
>NW_006921598.1:16907668-16909161 GCF_000298275.1 Orycteropus afer afer
AGAGCTGTGTGTCAACTTGGCTGGACCACAATTCTGTGTGGTTTGAGCTATTGTGGTGTGGTTGTTCCCATGATGGGATCAGATGACTATGTTCTGAGTGGCCAATCTGTTGAAGGGGAGTTTCTCTAGGGGTATGGCCTGCTTCCAATATATCCAAGGACATCCTGGGAAGAGAGACATTCTTCTGTGGATCAGGTTTCTGTTGGGCTGCCTACAACTGTCTGTAGTGAACAGTCCACCATTCGGCCTGGAGATCTTGGATTCGTCATTCATTGGAGTCAACAGCCGGTATACTGCCTGCCAGCCTTGAGCTCCTCAGCCCCTGTGGTTTTAAGAGCCAGGAAAAGCCTCCAGCCTGACGTTTGATCCAGGAACTCTGGACTTGCCAGCTTCTATAAGTGTGTGAGCCATTTTCCTAAGATAAATTTCTCTCTCTCTCTCTGTAAGTTTTACTGGTTTTTGTTTCTCTAGAGAACCCAGTCTAACACAATTGTCAAAAAGAACATCTCAAGATCTATCCTGAAGTACAATGCCATCAGTGATAGGATATCTGTACAAAGACAAGTCAGAACAAGGCCAGAGGCTGACTGTAGAACACATCATCAATTGTGCATATGTAAGTTTAAGCTGAATCTGAAGAAAATTAAAACAAGTCCGTGAGAGCCAAAATAAGACTTTGAGTATATCCCACCTGAATTTAGAAACCATCTGAAGAACAGATCTGACTCACTGAACACCAGTAACCAAAGACCAGAAGAGTTGTGGGATGATATTAAGACCATCATATGTAGAGAAAGCAAAAGATCATTAATAAGACAGGAAAGGAAGAAAAGACCAAAATGCATGTCAGAAGATAACCTGAAGACTTACTCTTGAATGTAGAGTAGCTAAAGTGAAGGGAAGAAATGAAGAAATAAAAGAGCTGAACAGAACATTTAAAAAGGTGGTTCCAGAAGACAAAGTTAAAGTATTGTAATGAAATGTACAAAGATCTGGAGTTAGAAAATCAAAAGGGAAGAACACATTCAGCATTTTTCAAGCTAAAAGAAATGAATAAAACATTCAGGACTTGAGATGCAATACTGAAGGAATCTACAGGCAAAACACCAAACAATGCAGGAAGCAGCAAAAGAAGATGGAAGGAATACACAGAATCAGTGTAACAAAAAGAATTGGTTGATATTCAACCATTTCAGGAGGTAGCACATGATCAAGAATCAATAGTATTGAAGGAAGAAGTCCAAGATGCACTGAAGGAACTGGCAAAAAACAAGGCTCCATGAATTTACAGAACACTCATTGAGATGTTTCAACAACAAAGAGACACAGGACTGGAGGTCCTCACTCGTTTATGTCAAGAAATTCTGAAGACAGCTACCTGGCTAACTGGCTAGAATAGATCTGTATTTGTATCTATTCCAAAGAAAGGTGATGCAAAGAATTCAGAAATTACTAAGCACTATCATTAATATCACATGCAAGTAAAATTTTGC
>NW_006921598.1:16911853-16913155 GCF_000298275.1 Orycteropus afer afer
GAAGTGGCATATGATCTAGAACCAATGGTAATGAAGGAAGAAGTCAAAGCTGCAATGAAAGAACTGGCGAAGAACAAGGCTCCAGGAATTGATGGCATACCGATTGAGATATTTTCAGGATAGATTAGACTTCAATATAAAGAAAATGAAAATCCTCAAAACTGGACCACGAAGCAACATCATGATAAATGGAGAAAAGGTTGAAGTTGTCAAGAATTTAATTTTACTTGGATGTACAATCAACACCCATGAAAGCACCAGTTCAGAAATCAAACGACGTACCGCACTGGGCAAATCTGCTGCAAAACACCTCTTTAAAGTATTAAAGACCAAAGATGTCAGTTTGAGGTCTAAGGTAGGCCTGACCCAAGTGTTAGTATCTTCAATAGTCTCATATGCGTGTGAGAGCTGGACAATGAATAAGAAAGACTGAAGAAGAACTGATGCATTTAAATTGTGGTGTTGGTGAAGAATATTGAATGTGCCATGGACTGCAAGAAGAATGAACAAATCTGTTTTAGGGGAAGTACATGTAGAATATTCCTTAGAAGTGTAAATCGCCAGGCTTCACCTCTCATACTTTGGTCATGTTATCAGGAGGGACCAATCCCTGGGGAAGGATATCATGATTGGTAAAAGAGAAGTCAGGGAAACAAAGAAAAGACCCTCAACAAGCTGGACTGACAGAGTGGCAGCAACAATGGGCTCAAGTACATCAACAATTGTGAGGATGCTGCAGGACCAGTAGTGTTTTGTTATATTGTATGTAGGGTTGCTATGATTCAGAACCAATTCGAGGGCACCTAATGACAACAACAACCACAACATGCAGTTATGCATATTAAGGATTTAGAATCTCTAATTAAAAGAATAACAGATATGGAAATTATAAAGTAAAACAGCACTATAAAAAAGTAATTGTTGAAGGTTGATTGTATTTTTAAATTACTTACTTCAAGACTGAAAAATTCAAGTATAGATGCAGATTTATTTTTATTCCCTTTTGAAATGGATAAAACAGACATACCTTGTTAAGTTTTCCAAGTGCTGATATTAAATCTGCCCATTCACTAGAGTATTCAAAATTCTTCAGTGCTTTGTCAATTGCAGCTACATAGTTTCTGTATTTTGAGTCACTCAATAACTCCACCTCTTCTGTGTTCATCCTCCCACAGAGTTCTACTATAGACTTGTTCCAAAGTCATGTAAAATCATTACCTACAAAAGAGTTTGCAAGAGGAACCAAGGTTACAATGTAATATATTAAAATAGGTTCAGATGATCTTGCTACAATGTCAAAAG
>NW_006921598.1:16913801-16916950 GCF_000298275.1 Orycteropus afer afer
TTTTATTAAGCTATGAATGAACATCTTATACGAAAGAGCATCAGCTGATGGGAATTAAATCTTACTTTGAATAAAACTGGTAAGAATATGTGGTAGTTTAAAGTATTTCCACAAATTTTTTGATATTCATTTCAAATAGTGGTACCTAATCTTTCTTCCCTTGGGATAGATTTTGTGAATAGTGAGGAAAAAAAAAAAAAATGAGGCAGGAGTCGTCAACTGCAATAGCCAATACTAGGTCATAAAAGACACTGCAGCTTCCTCCTTATTCTCTCTTTTGGATCACTGGCTTTGGGGGAAGCTAACTGCCACGTCATGAGGACACTTCGAGAAGCTCTGTGGGGAAGATCCTGTGGCCTTTTGCCAACAGCAATATGAATAAACCATCTCTGAAGAAGATCCTCCATTCCCAGTCAAGGCTTCATTTGACTACAGCCTCAAATGACATCTTGACTGCAATTTCATGAGGTCCTGTGCCATTATTGCACAGTTCATGACCTACAGAAAATTTGTTGTTTTGTGTCACTGAATTTGGGGGTAATCTGTTATGCAATAGATAACTAATACAAAGTTATAACCTGGCTTGAACTGAGACTCAATTTAAAACCAACAGGGCCACTCCTCTGCTTATTTGAAATTCTGTCTAACTTCAGATTCTGCATCTTTCCTTAGAGCTGGGCTCATACTGCAAAGCATCACTATGTGTATCACTATGTATTCATCACTATGAGGAGAGAGACAATCACTGACATCATGAAACTTTACTTCCCCACTGGGAGGGGTGGCAGTAGAGAACAAAATAAAGTCAACCCTCCTAAAATAATCAATATGTTTTTCTCTTTCAAAGTGGTATTTGACTTAAGAGGTTAAATTAATATAAAGTTGGTATGGAAAAAAAAACAAACACTTTATCAAGTTACACCGGACTCTCAGAACAGCAAATCAAACATAAATTAGTACTGTGAAGTACTCTAAGGAACTAAAGATAAAACTAAACTTAAATGATAATTGAATCTATAATCTTAACTGTTCATTTCAAAATAGATTTTGTTTTATAGAAGAGCTGTCCATGCATTCCTCCCACTAGGGTGGAAGTTATAAGAGCAGGAACTATGTTTTACATATCTCTGTATATCCCACAACACTTAACTTACAATAGTGAGGCTCAAGTTTGAGTCATATAAAAAGTAATTTCAGTATAATGGTTAAGACTGGGAATAAATTACAAGTATACAAGCTGCTTTATTATCAATCTATTGTTTCTTAAAAAAACACACACACACATTTTTAACACTTGAGTTGTTCCCATCGTTTGGCTATCGTGAATAATGCTGCAATGAACACTGGTATACATGTATCTGTTTGAGTCCCTGCATTCAAGTCTCTTGGGTATTTATATATATATATATATATATATATATATACACACACACACACACACACACACACACACACACATATATATATATACACATATATATACACACACACAGGAGTAGAATTGCTGGGTCATATAGCAATTCCAGGTTTAACATTTTGAGGAACTGCCTTCAGTGACTTTCATGCAAATACAATTATTCATTACATATCACAGAGACATTCTTGGGATGCACCACTTTTGCACTTTTCCTCCAAAATAGAATGTAAAATTTTTTCTGGTCTTTTTCTCTTATTTCATTTTAAAATGGCTTAAGTCAATGCTTCTCAAACTATCTGTGATGAAAGACCCGTCCACTCTGACTGAGGTACCAATCCATCTCTGACTGCTGATACTTTTATAAAACATAAAACCAGGCACTTAGTTGCTGTATCATCAAATTGCAATAAAAGCTTCTAAATGTTTACTCACATTTCTTTGCTTATCTCATCATGTTGTGTTAACAGAGTTTGTGATGGTCCATGAATCCTATAGCTCATAATGCAAATAAGACATTACCATACTACATCAGGAAAATTTTATACCCTGCCTTTTCCCCAGAAAGACGGTGGCATAAGCAAAAAATACACATATTCAATAACAAAATAGTGGTAGAAAACCCAGGCCACGAAAAGACAGGCAATGCCTCCCAGGACAAGGGTTTAAGTCAAGACAGCTGGGAATTCAAATCCTAGTTCTAACACTTGCTTAGCAGCTAATGTGATGTTGGGCAAGACGCTCACTTTTCCCAAGCTTCAGTTTCCTCATCTACAAAAAGAGCTGATAATGCCTACTTCTATGGTTTGTCAAAATTAAATAATGAATTAAAGTTACTAGAATGCCTGGCACATGCCCCCCCCCCACCCCCCGTCCCACATACAGTTACTGGCAGCATTATTACTGTATAAATACAATCTGGGAAGCAAGTGCTTCCCAGGACCAATAAATTTCTGTCACGGAGCATCAGGTAGAGCTCTGAATTTCCTGGCAACAAAATGGACAAATGGTGACAGTCACTAACCTATCCATACCTGTATAATGGATGCAAATTAAAACGCTGCACGATTTCTAAATGTGTTTTTTCACTACTTCATTGAAGTATAATTTATGTACATTAAACTGCACATATTTAGCACACACATATTTGATGAGTTTTCACTAATATATGCACCCATAAAATCTTTGTGTAGTTATTCTGGAATTAGATTTATACATCTCTTATAACCATTTAAACAAATTTTTAAAATTGAGATGGTCTGATACAATATTTCACTCCTATTTTAATCTTAGCTTTTTACACTATATGTTAATTGGTACTCATTTATTTGTGTGAACATTTTTACAGGGCCAAATCTGCCTAGAAGGTGCTCTTGTGGTGCGATTGTTAAGCGCGGGGCTGCTAACCAAAGGGTCAGCAGTTCAAACCCACCAGCCACTTCTCAGGAGAAAAAGAGATGTGGCAGTCAACCAACAGGACAATGAAGTTCATTCACCACAATTAAGCTAGAGTTTATTTCTATTATCCTAAACAAGATACAAAACATTCCCATCACCTCTATCAACTAAGCATTTTTGTTTGATATATAAACTACTTTCCAGGAGGCAGAATTAAAAACCTACCTAGTATAAATAAAAAGAGGAGCCCTGGTGCAGTGGTTAAAATGCTTGGTGGCTAACTGAAAGGTCAGTGGTTTGGGGATCCAGGGTAGAAAGATGTGGCAGTCTGCCCCCC
>NW_006921598.1:16917170-16923712 GCF_000298275.1 Orycteropus afer afer
TTATTATCTATTTGACAACTTAGTTGTAGTTATTTTAAACTGACAATTCAAATAAATTGAACCTGAACCATCATAAAACATGACTCAGCATCATGTTTTGTCTCAAATATAAAAATGAAACCAAATAAGTTCATAAAAAATATATGTATATATTGCTCTAGGCAAATTACCAGTTGCTGTCGAGTTGATTCTATGTTCAGCGAAGTTTTACTTGCATGTAATATTATATTGTTTGACAATTTCCACATTCTGTTGAATCATTTTCCTTTGGAATGGGCACATATCTAGATCTCTTTCAGTCAGCTGGCCAAGTAGCTGTCTTTCAAATTTCTTGGCACAAACAAGCAGGAACCTCTAGTGCTTCATCCTTTTCTTGAAATATCTCAATGGGTATTGTGTCACTTACTGGATGGAGCCCCGTTTTTTGCTAATTTCATCAGTGCAGTTTGGACTTCTTCCTTCAGTACCATTGGTTCTTGATCATATACTACCTCCTGAAATAGCTGAACATCGACTAATTCTTTCTGGTACAGTGACTTTGTGCATTTCTTCCATCTTCTTTTGATGCTTCCTGAATCATTCAATATTTTGCCCCTAGAATCCTTCAATCCTTCAATATTGAAACTCAAGACTTGAATTTTTCTTCAGTTCTTTCAGCTTAAAAAATGGTGTGTTCTTCAATTTTGGTTTTCTAATTCCAGGTCTTTCCACAGTTCATTATAATACTTTGTTTTCTTGAGCTGCCCTTTGAAATCTTCTTTTCAGCTCTTCTACCTTGTCATTTCTTCCATTCACTTTAGCTAGTCTCAAGTTTCAAAAAAAAGAGCAAGTTTCAGAGTTTCTTCTGACAACCACTTTGGTCTTTTCTTTCTCTCCTGTCTTTATAATGATCTTTTACTTTCTTCATGATGTCCTTGATATAATGAAACATCTCATCTGGTTTTTGGTCACTGGTGTTCAATGTGTCTAATCTATTCTTCAAATGGTCTCTAAATGCATATGAGATATAATCAAGGTCACATTTTGCTTTTTGTGGACTTGTTTTAATTTTCTTCACCTTCAACTTAAACTTGCATATGTGCAATTAATGACCTGTTCCACCATCAGCTCATGACCTTGTTCAGACTGATGTCGCGCTTCTCCATCACCTCTTTCCACAGATGCAGTCTATCTGATTCCTGTGTATTACATCTGGTGAGGTCCATGTGAGTAGGTGCCATTTACGTTGTTGTAAAAAGGTATTTGCAATGAATAAGTTGTTGGTCTTGCAAAATTCTGTCTTGTAATCTCAAACATCATTTCTATCACCAAGGCCATATATTCCAACTACCAATGCTTCTTTGGTTCCAGCTTTAGTATTCCAATCACTTGTAATAATCAATACATCTTGATTACATGTTTCATTAATTTAAAACTGCAGAATTTGTTAAAAACCCTTAATTTCTTCAACTAATGGTTGATGCGTAAATTTGCATAATGGTAGTATTAGTTGTTTTTCCTTATGTTGTTGTTGTTATGTGCTGTTGAGTCAGACACAACTCATAGCGATCCCTCCTTGGGTTTCCGAGGCAGTATCACTATAGAAGTAGATTGCCCAACCTTCCTTATAGGTATATGGATATTATCCTGTCACTGGCAGCACTGTCCTTTAGGGCAGATCTTGAAATTTTTTTGATGATGAATGTGATGCCATTCCTCTTTGTCATTCCCAACATTGTAGACCATATGACTGTCTGCTTCAAAATGGCCAATACCAGTCCATTTCAGCTCACTAATGCCAAGGATATTGATCTTTATGTGTTCCATTTCATTTTTGAAAACTTCCCATTTTCCTAGATTCATACTTCATACATACCATGTTCTAATTATTAATGGATGTCTGCAGCTGTCTATTCCCATTCTGATTCATGCCCCATCAGCAAATCAAATTCCTGACAGCTCTTCTCCATCCATGTTTTAAGGCCAACTCTACTGTAAGGAGGTAGCTCTTCCCCAGTCGTATTTTGAGTGCCTTTCAACGCGAGGGGCTCATCTTCTGGCACTTTATCTGATGTTACATGCTATTCATGAACTTTTCTAGTAACATATTATACAGTGTTCCATTGCTATTCATAAGATTTTCACTAGCCAGTTTTTTTTTTTTTTTTTTAGAAGTAGATGGCCTTGTCCTTCTTCTCAGTCCATCCTAGTCTGGAAATTCCACTGAAACCTGTCTACCATGGGTGACCCTGCTGGTATATGAAATACCAGTGTCATAGCCTCCAGCCTCACAGCAACACATAAGCCACCACAGTACAACAAACTGCCAGATGAGTGGTGGCATTTACAGCTGGCATTTAGAAAGTATAATACAAGCTTTGCTAAAATGCTGCTGCTGCTGCTTGCAAAAGCACCAGAGAATATGGTATCCTTAGAAGATAATTAAGATTAGGAGGTGGAGGTGATTATTACACATAATTAATATAACTGATATCCTTAACTTTGTACACATGAAAAATACTGAATTGGCTAATGTGTTATATATATATTTTACAACAGTAAATAAACAGATTTAAAAGAATGTGTCTTAATATAAACTATGCATTTTAGTTAATAACATATCAATAGTGGTCACCAATATTGTAACAAATACAGCATGACAATAGGAGATGTTAATGAAAGGATAACCTGCACAAGAGGATAAGGGATATGGAAACGCTGCTCAACTTTTCTGAAACCTAAAACTACTCTGAAAAATAAAGTTTATATATATTTTTTAAAAAGTAAGTGGTGGCAGGATATACAGAGAAAAGATCTATTGATCTTATATATGGAGTTTCATTGAGTACATACCATTAGAAGGTTTGCAACAGCAGTAAGGGATTGGGAGATATGTCAGAATAGATGAAGTACAGAGCAGTTTGAGAATCAGAGTTATAGTGGGTGACCTTAACCTATTTGTGAAATGTCTGATAGGTGTTGTCTTCTACCCATCTTTTTAGCCCTTCAGGGAGGTTTCCAGTTTTCTGGAGTGACTCATTTAATGAGTTTATTAAATAAATGATTTGCTAAAATTTAATGACAGTGAAATCCAGACGTTTTGACCAAAATGAAATAGATTTGCTATAATTGCCACCTTTATTTATTTATTAGATGGTAATAACTACCAAATGGCAGTTTGGAATGAGTTTCTTTTTTGTATGTTGTTGTTGTTGTTAGGTGCAGTTGAGCTGTCTCTGACTCATAGTGACCCTATGTAGAGCAGAACGAAACAATGCCTGGTCTGGTGCCAGCCTCACGATCCCTACTATATCTAAGCCCATCACGGCAGCCACTGTATCTACCCATCTCATTGAGGGCCTTCCCTTTTTTCGTTGACCTTCCACTTTACCAAGCATATCGTTCTCCAGGAAATGGTTCCTCCTGACAACATGACCAAAGTAGGTGAGATGAAGTCTGGCCATTCTCGCTTCCAAGAAGCATTCTGGCTGCACTTCTTCCAGGACAGACTTGTTAGTCCTTTCAGCAGTCCATGGTACTTAGCATTCTTCTCCAACACCACAACTCAAAAGCATCGACTGTTCTTTTGTCTTCCTTATTCATTGTCCAGCTCTCACATGCATAAGAGGTGACTGAAAATGCCATGGTTTGGGTTAGGCACACCTTAGTCTTCAAGGAGACATCTTTGCTCTTCATTACTTGAAAGAGGTCTTTTGCAGCAGATTTGCTGAATGCAGTATGTCATCTAATGTCTTGACTGCTACTTCCATTGGTGTTGATTGTAGAACCAAGTAATATGAACTCCTTGACAACTTCAATCTTTTCTCCATCCACTGTGAAGCTGTTTATTGGACCAGTTGTGAGGATTTTCATTTTCTTTATATTGACATGTAATCCACACTGCAGACTGTAATCTTTCTTTAATCGTCATCACTAAGTGATTCAAGTCATCCTCACGTTCAGCAAGCAAAGTTGTGTCATCTGTGTATTGTAGGTTGTTAATGAGTCTTTCTCCAGTCCTTTTTTTTTCTATTACCTTTTTTGTATAGGATTTTCTAAGCATATTTTATAACCAACTAGGTTTGGTTCCCTTCCCCCTTGCCATTACATGATGCTTGGAATGTATCCTTGAGATGTGATAAAATACTTAGACTGTCCCAAAATATGTAACTGGGTAATACTGAATACTTCTCTTCAGCCCTATCCCAACTTTTCATGGCAAAGGAGGGAGAGGAGAGAGAGAGATCAACTAGGATGGCAAACTAGACAAAATATCTTTGTGTAGCTATTCTGAAATTAGGTCTCTTAATTTTTTATATCTATTTAAATAAAATGTTTAAAATTGAGATGGTTTCATCCAGTATTTCCTTAAATTTGAGCTTTTTCCACTATAAAATATAAAAATATTAATCAGTACTCATTTATTTATCAGCTCATTTTCATGGGGCTGAATTTGCCTAGGAGGAGGTCTGGTGGCATGATGGTTAAGAACAAATTATCATGCAAACCAAAGAGTCAACAATTCAAACTCATCAGTCTCTACACAGAAGAGAAAAGACGTGGCAGTCTGTTTGAGTAAAAATTACAACTCGGAAATCCTATGTTGTTGTTAGGTGCCACTGAGTTGGCTTCAACTCACAGCAATGCTATACAAAACAAAACATAGCCCAGTTATGCGCCATCCTCACAATCCTTGCTATACCTGAGCCAATCACTGCAGCCACTGTGTCAATCCATCTTGTTGTGTGTATTCCCCTTTTTCATTTTACTAAGCATGATATCCTTCCGCAGAGAATGTTCCCTTCTGACAACATGAGCAAAGTAGGTGAGATGAAGTCTGGCCATTCTAGCTTCCGATGAGCATTCTGGATGCACTTCATCCAGGACAGATTTGTTGCTTCTTCTGGCAGTCTGTAGTAGTTAAGGTTATGTGTTAACTTGCCTGGGCCTGCTTTGAGTGGCTGGGCAGCAGGCTGGAGTTATTATCCATGATAAACCTGGCAATCAACTCCATGATGGAATCTGCTGCAAGCAGCTGAGTAGCTGCTTTAGGGATGTGGTCTGCATCCAGTATATAAAAAGCAGCTTTGGGAATGGTCTGCAGCTTTTGTAACACTTAAATCCTGCACCTATAGCCAAGTCACTGTTCAGCAGCCTGCCATGTTGTCTGCCATTCTTGGGACTCTTAATGGACTTGAATGACTGGCCTGCCACGTGGTTTGGTAATATTGGGACTGTGTCCTTTTACTTGTTGACCTTGGGTTTGTCTGCCTTAGCAACCAGCAGCTGCCTAAGTGAAGAAAGCCTCCAGCTTCAGTGGGCCTAGAGAAAAAAGCATAGCTGAAGCCCAAGGGAAAGGGGCTTTCACCCAGCTCCTAGAGCCTGGCACTTTGAACTCGGACTTCTAGCCTCCAAAACTGAAAAAGAATAAACTCCTGCTTGTTCAAGCCATCCATTTGTGGTATATATCTGTCAGAGCAGCACGAGAGGTAACCAAACACAGTCAACAGTATTTTCCTTTCTTCTTGTTGTTATTTGCCGTTGAGTCTGACCCGACTCCTAGTGACCCCTCCTTGGGTTGCTGAGGAAGTATCACTACAGAAGTAGATTGCCCAACCTTCCTTCCGACGAGTAGCTGGTGGATTTGAACCGCCAGTCTTCTGGTTAGCAGTCAAGTGCCTTAGCACAAAAGCCTTTTCTGATCAGTCTGTCTCAAGCAACCAGCCTCAGGCCCGAGCTCCTACAATCTACTCTAGACCACCACACTATTTTCTTATTACATTTTTCATTATAGTCTGAAATTGTCTTAATTTTTGGCTTGTTTACTGTCTGTCTTCTCCCATGCAAATTCTATGGGGTCAGCAGCCTCATTTCACTTGCTCATTCCTGTATTAGCAGTGCTGTAACAGTGCCTGATACATAGCAGGTCCTTTAAATATGTTTTGCATAAATGACTTAATCTATCAAGGTCAAGACAGTTCCCAAGTCATTTTGCCTTGTATTCTATGAAAAAAAGCCTCTATTTCTTACTATGATAGCCAAACCTTACCCTCTGCTGTACATACACAGGTTGTTTAAGCACTAAAAATTTATTACTGTAGTACACACACAGGCTGTTGCCTAGTAACATGTTCACTGATCAGAACCAGAACACACAACACACTCCCAGAGCTTTAGCAATTAGAAAGTAGCTGGCAAACAGTAAATAACAAAACAGCTTCATGATGAAGTAAGCAGTAGGTAACAAGCAAGTAGAAGTTAATGTTCCCTCTTAAATAAGGGTCACAGGAAAAATCAAAGTTCAATCTTACACTGTAGGGTTCTATGTGCAGCTTGTGTTGGCTGGCTCTGCCCCCTGTCACTGAGCAGTCCAGTTCTCAACCAGAAGCCCCTCAAGTCAGCCTTAGGCTGACCCCAGCCCTTTAAGCAGAAACTGCTCTGAAGGCAACCCCTACTGGGAGTACACTAAAGCTATGTGGACCCTGCAAAGGGTCTTCCAAGCCTCTGTTGACCTCACACCACATCCCTGCTCTGCTGATGGGCCTCTTTGGGCCTTTCACACC
>NW_006921598.1:16924165-16925616 GCF_000298275.1 Orycteropus afer afer
CTTAGTCAGCATTAACTAATCACTCTTAGTTGGCTTCAGGTGTGGTCCTACTCTCAGAACCAGGATCAAAAGGCCAAACTGTCCACTGCAAAGGGGTTCCATTCCTTGCACTCCATTCACATATAAACTATATTCATATGGCTACTAAGTGCCATATGAAAGATCCCCTGACAATATCTATAAAAAAATTCCATATTCAGTTACATTTAAAACAATCTTTAATAATCTTTATCAAATAACTATTTAAAGTGGAGGATGATACTCCAGCTGTTATGAAAGGAAATAAGAAATTCTCTATTAAGTATGATACTCCCAGAGGTTTAGTCTTTTAAAATTATTAATTAGATGCAAATCTTTACTTGGAGAAAATTCAGTCAAAGAGCATTATGGTATTTATCTATTTGGTACATATTTACTATTATTTTCACTGTAGTTCTCAGTAAAAACAAAAAAAATCTAGAATTAATGAAGAAAACCAAGTTTTGCTGAGGTGACAAACTGATTTTATTTTACATCCCTTTAGTTAAGTAAAGATATATATAAAATTATACATTGTGTTAAAATTAATTTCTAGATTATATAAAAATGATTTAAGATTCCTTCTATGTTTAAATTCTGTGATTTTTTTTGTACAAATAATACATAAAAAAGTACTTTAGAAAATAGAAAAGTGTGAACACATATTACAACTAAAATGGATAGCTGAGATTCTAGTGTAAGCATCAAATGACAAATAACTATAATAAAGAGCACTAAGCGTATGGCCCTCATGTTAGAAATAATCATCCCACTCCCAAAGTACACCAGTCAAATAAACATTGCCCAGACATCTTTCAAGCTGATGATAATAATAATAGGAGCTGACACTGACTGAATATTTATTCTGTGGCAGGTACTGTGTTAAATCCTTCTAGGACTCTTAACTCCCCGTACTTGCTCTTTCTATTGCATTTACTAAAAAATTAACAAGCAAGCAAAACAATAATTATGTGAGTACTTTACCTCTCCTCCTAGACCTTGACTTAAGTAAGCATAAGGACTAAAGTTCAAGTCTGAATACCTCAAACCTAGCTCACAGCGAAATACGTGAAAGTATTTCAGATTAAACTAAAGTATAAGGTAACCTGATTGTTAATTCTGGTATGAACGACTTTTTCTTGGTTTGTTGTGATCTGCAAAACAATGATTTAAATTCAATAAATGGCCATGAAGGAAAAGAAATGTTATAGTATGTACAAGCAGACAATCTGTTCTACTGAGAAAACAATTCCTAAGAGGTAAAAATATGCTCTGAAGAGGAACAAATTCCTGGAGAGGTACTGGAAGTTGGGTTTTTGTTGTTAGGTACCTTGACCAGGAGGCTGTTGTTCGAATGGAACAAGGGGACACTACATGGTTTAAAATCAACAAGGGAGTGTGTCAAGGTTGTATCCTTTCCCCACACTTATTCA
>NW_006921598.1:16926716-16932909 GCF_000298275.1 Orycteropus afer afer
CACCTTCTTGGATTATTTGCTCAGCATACAGATTGAGTCAGATTGAGTAAGTATGGTGAAAGGATACAACTCTAACACACTCCTTTCCTGATTTTTCATCATGCAGTATCCCCTTGTTCTGTCCGAATGACACCCTCCTGGTCTTTATACAGGTTCTTCATGAGCATAATTAAGTGTTCTGAATTCCTATTCTTTGCAATGTCACCCATAATTTGTCACAGTCAATTGGCTTTACATGGGCAATAAAACCTAAGTAAACACCTTTGTGGTATTCTTTACTTTTAGCCAAGATCCATCTGGTATCAGCAACGCTATCCCTCCTTCTATGTCTTCTGAATCCAGCTTGAATTTCTGGAATTTCCCTGTGAGGATACTGCTGTAATCATTCTTGAACTACCTTCAGCAAAATTTTACTTGGATATGATATTAATAATATTGTTCCATAATTTCCACATCCTGTTGGATCATTTTTCTTCAGAATAGGCACAAATTATCGATCTCTTCCAGTCAGTTGGCCATGTGACTGTCTTCCAAATTTCTTGGCTCAAGTACCTCCAGAGCTGCATCCATTTGTTGAAACATCTCAATAGGTATTTCATCAATTCCTGGAACCTTCTTTTTTGCAAATTCCTTCAGTGCAGCTTAGATTTCTTCCTTCTGTACCATTGGTTCTTAGTCATATGCTACCGCCTGAAATAGCTGAACATCTACCAACTCTTTTTGATATAGTGACTCTGTGTATTCCATCTTCTTTTGATGCTTTTGCCATCATTCAATATTTTGCCCACAGAATCCTTCAATATTGCAACTAGAGGCTTGAATTTTTCTTCAGTCCTTTCAACTTGAGAAATGCTGAGCATATTCTTCCCTTTTGGTTTTCTAACTTCAGGTCTTTGCACATTTCATTTTAATACTTTATTCTGTCTCCTCAAGCTGCCATTTGAAATCTTCTGTTTAGCTCTTTCATCTTGTCATTTCCTCCACTTGCTTCAGCTACTCTCTGCTCAAAAGCAAGTTTCTGAGTCTCTTCTGACATCCACTTTGGTCTCTTCTTCCTTTCTTGTCTTTTTAATGACCTTTTGTTTTCTTCATGGATGATATTCTTGATGTCATCCCACAATTCATGTGGATTTTAGTAACTGGCATTCAATGGTTCGAATCCATTCTTCAGATGGTCTCTAAATCCAGGTGGGATATAATCAGTCATATTTTGGCTGTCTTGGACTTGTTTTTATTTTTTCAGCTTCAACAGAAACTTGCATATTTGCACTTGATGGTCTGTTCCACAGTAAGCTCCTGGTCTTGTTTTGGCTGAAGATATTGTGCTTCTTTATCGCCTCTTTCCACAGATGTAGTCAGTCTGATTCCTGTGTATTCCATCTAGCAAGGTGCATGTGTATAGCTGCTGTTTAGGTTGTTGAAAAACGTATATGCAATGAATACGGTCTTGCAAATGCTATCATGCAATCTCTGGAGTCACTTCTATCACCAAGGTCATATTTTCCAACTACCAATGATTCTTCTTTGTTCCCAACTTTCTCTTGTCAATCGCCAGTAATAATCAATGCATCTTGATGGCATGTTTGATCAATTTAAGACTGCAGAAGTCGGCAAAAATCTTCAGTTTCTCATCTTTGGCTTCAGTAACCACTGGTGAGGAAATCTGAATTAAACTAAAAACTCACAGCAATCAAAAGCTGATTCCAACTCAGAGCAACCCCCATTGGGTTTCCGAAGTGGTAAAGCTTTATGGAAGTAGAATGCTCCATCCTCCTTCTGCAGAGTGACTGGTAGGTCTGAACAGTAGTATTAACTGGTCTTCCTTGTAGGGCTATGGATATTATCCTATCATTGACAGCACTGTACTTCAGGATAGATCTTGAAATATTCTCTGTGATGATAAATGTGATGCCATTCCTGTTTGTCATTCTCAGCATAGTTATTGTTGTTAGGTGCCATCAAGTCAGCTCTGACTCATAGCGACCTTGTGAACAAAAGAACAAAAACACAGCCCAGTCCTGTGCCAGCCTCACAATCCTTGCTATACCTGAGCCCGTTGTTGCAGCCACTGTGTCAATCCATCTCATTGAAGGTCATCCCCTTTTTCACTGACCCTTCTCCAGTGAACGACCCCTTCTGACAACATGATCAAAGTAGGTGAGATGAAGGCTGGCCACCCTTGCTTCCAAGGAGCATTCTGGCTGCACTTTTTACAGGACAGATTTGTTCATGCTTCCAGCAGTCCATAGTACTTTCAGTATTCTTTGCCAATACCACAAGTCAAAAGCATCAACTCTTCAGTTTTCCTTGTTCACTGTGCAGCTTTGGCATGAATATGAGGCAACTGAAAACACCATGGCTTGGGTCAGGTGCACCTTAATCTTTAAAGAGACGTCTTTGCCTTCAGCACTTGAAAGAGGTCTTTTGTAGCAGATTTGCCCAGTGCAATACGTTGTCTGATTTCCTGACTGCTGCTTCCATTGGTGTTGACAGTGGAATCAAGTAATATGAAACCTTTGACAACTTCCATCTTTTCTCCATTTATCATGATGCTGCTTACTGGCCCTGTTGTGGGGATTGTCATTTTGTTTATGTTGAAGTGTCATCCATACTGCAGACTGTACTGTTTAATCTTCATCAGTAAGTATTTTAAGTCATCCTCACTTTCAGCAAGCAAGTCTGTGTCATCTACATATCGCAGGTTGTTAATGAGTCTTCCTCCAATCCTAATGCCACATTCTTCTTCATATAGTCCAACTTCTGAGATTATTTGTTCAGCATACAGACTGAATAAATACGGTGAAAGTACAACCTTGATGCACTCCCTTCCTGATTTTAAACCATGCAGTATCCCCTTGTTCTGTGAGAACAACAGCCTCCTGCTCTATGTAAAGGTTCTTCATGAGTACAATGAAGTGTTCTGGAATTCCCGTTCTTCTCAATGTTATTGATAATTTGTTATTATTCACACTGTCAAATGCTTTTGCATAGTCAATAAAACACAAGTAAACATCTTTCTGGTATTCTTTGCTTTCAGCCAAGATCCATCTGACAGCACCAATGATAACCCTTATTCTATGTCCTCATCTGAATCCAGCTTACATTTCTGGAAGTTCACTGTCAAAATACTGCTGCAACTGTTTCTGAAATATCTTTTGCAAGATTTTATTTGCATGTGATATTAATGATACTGTTTGATAATTTCCACAATCTGTGGGATCAACTCTCTTTGGAATGGGCACTAATACTGATCTCTTCCAGTCAACTGGCCAGGTAGCTATCTTCCAAATTTCTTGGCATAAACAAGCAGGAACCTCCAGCACTGCATCCATTTGTTGAAACATCTCAATGGGTATTCAGTCAATTTCTGGAGCCTTGTTTTTCACCAATTCTTCACTGCAGCTTTGAATTCTTCCTTTGATACCACTGGTTCTTGATCATATGTCACCTCCTGAAATGAACGAACATCAACCAATTCTTTTTGGTACAGTGACTGTGCATTCCTTTCATCTTCTTTTGATGTTTCCTGCATCATTCAATATTTTGCCCATAGAATCTTCCAGTATTGCAATTCAAGGCTTGAATTTTTTCTTCAATTTTTCAGTGTGAGGAATGCCAAGTGTGTTCTTCCCTTTTGGTTTTCTAACTCCAGGTCTGCACATTTTATTATACTTTACTTTGTCTTCTCAAGCTGCTTTTTGAAATCTTCTGTTCAACTCTTTTATCTTGTATCTCTCAATATTACCCATAATATGTTATCAATCAGATGTCAGAGACTCTTTTGATATCCACTTTGGTTTTTTCCTCCTTTCCTGACTTTTTAATGACTTATTGCTTACTTCATAAATGATGTTCTTGATGTCTTCCCACAATTCATCTGGTTTTCAGTCACTGGTATTCAACGCGCCAAATCTACTCTTTAGATTGTCTCTAAGTTCAGGCTGAATTCAATCCAGGTCATATTTTCATTCTTGTGAACCTGTTTTAATTGTTTTCTGCTTCAACTTGAACTTGTATATGAGCAGTTGATCGTTTGTTCCACAGTCAGCTTCTGGCTATGTTTTGGCTGAAGATGTTGAGTTTCTCCATTGCCTTTTTCCAAAGATGTAGTCAATACGATTCCTGTGTATTCCATCTGGCGAAGTCCATGTGTATAGTCACTGTTTATGTTGTTGAAAAAAAGCATTTGCAATGAGTAAGTCATTGGTCTTGCAAAATTCTATCACATGATCTCCAACATCATTTCTATCACCAAGGCCATTGGAAGAAGGAAGGAGCCATCCACTTCTCAGAGAATTGGCCAATGAAAAACCTTATGAATAGAAGTGAAACACTGCCTGATATATTACTGGAAAACATTACGAATAGCCCAGTACAATAGACAATATGACTGTCTGATTTAAAATGGCCAAAACCAGTCCATTTCAGTTCACTAATGCCTAGGATATTGATCTTTATGTGTTCCATTTCATTTTTGACAACTTTCAGTTCTCCTAGATTCATTCTCCAAACATTCTATGTTCTGTTAATGGATGTCTGCAGCTGTTTCTTTCCATTCTGATTCATACTCCATTAACAAATGGAGGTCCCAAAAGCTTTACTCCATCTACTACATTAAGATTGACTCTGCTTTAAGGAGACAACTCAACCCCTATAGTATTTTGAATGCCTTCCAACCTGAAGGGTTCATTTTCTGGCTCTGCATCAGACAACGCTTCAGGGATATTCATAAAGTTTTCCAGTAATATATCAGAAAGTCTTTAACTTCAATGAACAGGATTTTCACTGGCCAAGTTTTTCAGAAGTAGATAGCCCCATCCTTCTTTCTAGACTATTTTAGTCTGAGAGCTGTGCTGAAAACTGTTCACCATGGGTGATCCTGCAAGTATGCAAAATACCAGTGGCATAGCCTCCAGTGCCATAGCAACACACAATCCACCACAGCATGACAAACTGACAGAGGAGTGGTGGCTGTGAACACTACATTAGTGTTATTTTAGGTTTTATGAGTTATTTGGTATGATTCGATAGGCTATTTTTTGGGTTTAGAAACACCCCCAAAATTTTCCCATATAAATAATGGTAACTGCTTCTTTGTTTTAAGTCATTTCACCATACCACAGGTTTCAGTGGAATGCTCTGTTTTAGACAATGGAAGAAACCTGTAATACATTTGAGACAACTAAACTATCTGGAAATAACTACATTCTGTTTGTGTTTTTATTTAGGAAGATGCAATAAGAAACTGCTTGCTTCTTATATATAGTAAAAGTAAACATGAGAACAATAATGGAAAAAATGAGTTCTCACAAGCACATTTTTGTAACAAAAACACATTATTCAGAATAATTAAAAAGGATATGGGATGAGAAACATAAGATGAGGGAAGTCTAACTTTTAGCCATCTTACTGGATATTTTTCCAGTTTATTTAAAACACACTTTTCAATAAGTATCTTTCTCAATATAAGGATGTTTGTTCCTAAGTATTGCTCTTCATTTAACCATCACAAAAGATTTGGCTTAAACTTTGAAAGAAATATTCTATCTAAAATAAGGTAAACTACTAGAAATAAGGTAAAAGAATGAATATAAAATAATCTTTACAGCACAATTAAATATACCACACTAGGTTAAGAAAATTATTTCCAAGAAAATAAAATTTAACCACCATTTTAAAAATCAGTAATAAATAATATTCTCTGCATTTTAAACTTAATAAACAATATGTTGTTTTTGTGTGCCATCCAGTCAATTCTAACTCATAGTGACAGAGTAGAACTGCTTCACAGGCATAGGGCAGTTTTTTTCTTGTTTTAGGCTGTAGTCTTTACAGAGTTCTGGTTGAGCAGTGGTTAAGATATTCAGCTGCTAACCAAAGGTCAGCGGTGTGAACCCAAGAGGTGTGAACCCAAGAGAAAGACAAAGCAGTTTGCTTCCAAAAAGATTTACAGCCTTGGGAAACCCTACGGGGCAGTTCTACCCCATTCTATAGGGTCACTATGAGGGGGAATCAATTTAATGGTAATGGGTTTGGTTTTTTTGGTTTAGTGTTTATGGAAGCAGGCTGCCAGATCTTTCCGTGGAGCAGGTGGTGGGTTTAAACCACCAACCTTTCAGTTAGCAGCCAAGTGCTTAAATATTGCACCGCCTAGGCTCCTAATAAATAGTATACTACCCACAAGCCACTCCTC
>NW_006921598.1:16933909-16937792 GCF_000298275.1 Orycteropus afer afer
TAGCATAGTGGCTAAGGCACTTGACTGCTAACCAGAAGGCTGGTGGTTCAAACCCACCAGCCACTCCTCGAAAGGAAGATGGGGCAATCTACTTCTGTAGTGATATTGCCTCGGAAACCCAAGGAGGGGTCACTATGAGTCGGGTCCGACTTGACGGCATATAACAACAACAACAACATGGAAAGAAAGGTGCCAGACAGTAGCCTTGCAGGAGGGCTAACTCTCTTGATGGGCAATGGAAAGAAACTAGAATTAATTCTGAGGATATCAAGATATTTCACAGAAAAGAAAAAAAAAAAAAAAAAGAGTACTATCCATTGCAGGTATGTCCCTAGTTCTACCTCTCTTCCAATGTTTCTTCCCCTCTCATGTTTGAAGGTTAAGGTGAAAACAGAACACAAGTATTAATAACACATACCATGAATGAACAAAAATATCTTGCTGATGTGTTATCTGCAAACGAGAAAATTAACTCGAGATATTCTGCAAGTTTCTGAAGCACCTATCGAGTTAGGGCCAAATCAGGTATTGCCCGATTATTGTAAAAATATTTATTCAGAGCTCCTTTCAAATACCAAGCACCTCCCCCCCAAAATACTGATAAATCATGAACTGCTATTATTATTACACTTCTCTTTACTTTCCATTTTTAGTCACTCTGCACTCTTAAATTTCTTTAGTCACTCTAATGTAAGGAATACAGTGTATCAAGCACTGTTATTGTTCCCTGAATTTTTTTCACATTACTGTCAACAGCACAATCATCTACCCAATCACACAGGCCTGCACTTTTGGCCTTATTTCCTATTCTCATACCCCATCTATCAAAAATTACTGCTTTTATTATTTTTTTTTTCTTTTCCCATTCCTACCGCAATCTCAGAATCATCCTTTATCCATGGCTCCTGAATATTTTATGCTTCGCCTATTATAAGAAACTCCTATTTCCTCTACTTTCAGCTTCTCTAAAAGACAATTAATTTTACATAGCAATAAATAATTTGAGCATGTTACTCCCTGCGGAAAGCTCAGAAAGTAAATTTGATAATCCGTGAAAAGCAGCTTAACTTAGTATTTACTTAGCCCTTAGAAATATTCTTAACATTGCCATCACTGTGACATTCAATTCCTTATCAATAAAATCCAAACTCTTAACCACATAATTAAAGTCTTTGTAACTGGATCCATTCATGGAATGTTATCATTGCTATTTCTGTTCTACCCACACCCACTGCCATCTAGTCAGATCCGACTCATAGCCCTCCTTGGGTTTCCGATGCGGTATCACTACGGAAGTAGATAGCCTAGCGGAGCAAAACCTAATCACTAACCACTTTTCCATCCCAATTCAGTGCCTTTATACATATATATGCTGTTCTGTCTCTGGATATAACCCTGGCCCCTTTCAATCATCTAAAATTCTTATACCAAAATTAGACTTAAAATACTATGCCTCTATAAGAAATCTTCTCTGATTCAACCCCTCTAACTTTGCCCATGCTTTAATCAATACTTTTTTCAGTATTTAGGAATATGGCTTATGTAATATAGTATTAACAACATGTATGTTTCATGTTTCTAAAAGTTTTATTCCTTCTAGAAGAAATACTAAATCCCAGTTTGGTTGGGTAGTACCTGCTCATCCTTCAGGTCTTAGGTTTTACTCCCTTTGAGAAGCCTTTTCTGACCATTCCACAGACCCTCAAACACTAGCATACACACCTCCTTCCTGTGAACTTCCACTATAAGTGGACTTCCCTGATTGTAGAACTTATCCTGTTTTAGTGTAACTGAACTGTGACTCCCATGGGTGTAAATCCCTCTGATCGAGGGTCCTCATCTATCATTTTAGCTCTCATATCCCCAGGTCCTACAAAGTGCTTGAGTGACAAAAAAGATCAATAATTATAAAAATTGAATAACAGATTACAATTAGCTGGTAAAAAGGATGACTATAATTCTAAGTATTAGTTTAGAACATGCCCCCAAGACATACTGAAAAAAAAAAAAAAAAAAGGCACTAAATAGTGTTTATATAATATGCTACCCATTTACTTGGGCTCTCTGGTAGCATAGTGCCTAAGGCACTTGACTGCTACCCAGAAGGTTGGTGGGTCAAACCCCCCAGCCACTCCTCAGAAGGAAGTTTGGGCAATTGCGGTGTGGTAAATTACTTTGTGTGGCTTTTCTACCCATAAGTCTTTGTAAACTCCAAGGTGGGATTTGCTATGAGCAACTGAGGAGCTCCTGATTGCTAAAGTTGTGCACCTGGAGTATTTCTGTTGGGAGTGGCACAAAACAATGTTCTGGGAGGTTCCCACTCTCTCTCAGGTGCTTAGAGTTCTGATGCTATGATTGGCTAGTTTGGCCACTCTACCAGGCTCAAAAGGACGCCTCCTAGAGGCAGAACTCTCTCTGACTGCTGGTTGAGGAAAACGTGCTGCTGAAAGAGACACGCGCTCCTCAAAGAGACATGTGCTGCTGGGAAAGAGACGCAAGGGACATGCATTGCTGAGTAAGACACCAAGGGACATGCACTACTGGGAAAGAGACTGTGAGAGACTGTTGGCTGAGGGACGGTGGGCTGGGAGAGAGACTGAGCATTCTTCCTGAACTTGAATTGTAGCCTAGTGCTTCCCTAATAAACCCTGTAATCTGTGAGTTCTGTGTGGCCACTGCAGTGAATTATTGAACCCAGGAGAGAGGCGGTGGTGCTTTGGGAGGAACAGTTGGTGAAAGGGCTGGAGGGAGGCAGCATGTCTGGCCTTGCAGTAATAGGCCGTGGGCTATTGATGGTGATTCTGCCTTCCTCTTGTGGGGTTCTAGGAGGTCAGAATCTGTGGCCTCCTTGTCCTTTTTGCAGCAATCTACTTCAGTAGTGATACTGCCTCGGCAACCCAAGAAGGGGTTGCTATGAGTTGGTCCCACTGGAGGGCACATAACAACAACAACAACAACATTTACATAAAAAAGGAGGAAATAATCATATAATTTGCCTATGCATGACATAACTCTGGAACAACACAGAAGATAGTAAAACTTACTAACTGTGGGGAATGGGTGAGAACCAGGTGGATGAGGGTTAGAGAGGGAGCCTTTTCACTGGATACATTTTTGTACTTTTAGAATTGTATAAATTATGTCAAAAATAATTTTAATTTTAAAAGTTAAATAAATGAATGATGCCCCAAAAGAACCACAAATAGGTTTCTGTGTAATATGTGGCATTCCCTCCCACTTCATCTCATAACATACAAAAACAAAATAAAGGTTAGTAAAATTTGTTTCATACATGTTACATCTAAACCCACCATCTCAAAGAATCAGAGAGATTAGGAATTAGGTTGATTAAAATATTTGCTCTGTTTGTTGTTGTTAGCTGCCATGAATTTGGCCTACAACTCATGGACAGACTCCACCATATACAATGCAAATGTAATACTGTGATCAATGGGATTGTCATTGGCTGATTTTTCAATAGATCCCCATGCCTGTTTTCTTAATCTGTCTTTATCTGGAAGGTCTGCCGAAACCTGTTCACATCTTAACAGCATGGAAGCTCCACTAGCAGGTGGTAGCTGTGTTTAAGGTGTACTGGCCAACAATCAAACCTGAGTCTCCCGCAGGGAAAACAGAAAGTCTACCACTGAATAACCACTGCCCCCATGTACTTTGCTTAAACCAAACCCAACCCATTGCCATCGAGTCAATACCCACCCCCTCTGGCTTTCTGAGGAGGCAAATCTTTATGGAAGTATATGGCCCCATCTTACTTCTGTGGAATGGCCAGTGAGTTTGAACCGGCAACCTCCTGGTTAGCAGTCAAATGCCTTAGGCACTATGTCACCAGAGCTCCTTATTTACTTTGTTTAGTAATCTTAAA
>NW_006921598.1:16938447-16940399 GCF_000298275.1 Orycteropus afer afer
ACAATAAATAGAATGCTGCAGAAGTGAAGGAGTGTGACTTCTCAGGCTAGGTCATAAAAGACATTACAGCTTCTACCTTGATCTCTCTTGGATCACTTATTCTGGGGAAAACTAGTGTCTATATCATAAAGACAGGGAACTCAGGCCTCCCTCCAACAACCAGAATCAATTTCACAGTCATGTAAGTAAGCCATTTTAGAAGTGGATCTTTCAGCCCCAACCAAAGGAGATCAAACTGCAACCTGACAAAAAATTTAAATCAGGACCCTAAAGCCAAACTGCTCCCTAATCCCTTATTAATACAAACTATGAAAGATGTTTATTGTTGTATATTAAGCCAGCATATTTTGAGATAATTGGTTATGCAGCAATAGATAACTAAAAAAGTTTACTTATGCTCAAACGTATGAAGAAGAACAAGGTATCAGGATCAGGATTCACAATCAACACCCATGGAAGCAGCAGTCAAGAAATCAAATGACATATTGCAATGGGCCAATGTGATGCAAAAGACTTCTTGACTGTCTTAAAGAGCAAAGATGTCACTTTGAGGATAAAGGTGCATCTAAAGTAAGCCATGATGTTTTCAACCCAAGCTATGATGTTTTCAACCCAAATCATGATGCTTTCACTTGCCTCTTAAGCATGCTAAAGTTGACAATGAATGCAGAAGGATGAAGAAAAATGATGTTTTTGAATTATAGTGAAGAATACTGAACATACTGTGGACTGCAAGGACAATGAACATATCTGTCTTGAAAGAAATACAGCCAAAATGCTCCTAACAAACAAGGATGGCAAGACTTCACCTCACATACTCTGAGCATGTTATCAGAAGAGACCAATCCCTGGAGAGGGACATCATGCTTGGAAAAGTAGAGGGTCAACGAAAAAGAGGAAGGCCCTCAAAGTCATGGATTGATAAAGTGGCTGCAACAATGGGCTCAAACACAGCAACAACTGTGGGGATGGCAAGGGACTGGGCAGTATTTCATTCTGTTGTATATAGGGTCCCTGACTCAGAATGGACTTGATGGTATCTAACAACAGCATCATCAAATAATATTTACTTTCTTAAACCACAACCTCTGTAACATGGAAGATATAGTCGTTACCAAATCATACAAAACTAATATGCACTTGAGAGTATAGAGTCAGATTGATTTAGAGCACAGTGCTTTAGAGACAGCCTTCCAATAAAATAACAGATGCCATCAAAAATCATGTTGCTGGAATCTGTCATTCAAACTCAAGGTTGAACTCCTAATTGGTGGTAATACTGTATATAATATGGAAGTCATTTAAATATTCATTTTTCTTCCAAAATGATGGAGATTAACATTTAAAGTGAGCATTACATTCCTTTTTTTTTCCTCAACAGTTTCTTCTGCAGGAAATTTTACAACTGAGACACCTTGTCAGGCACATTTAAGTGTGTGTGGAAATTAGCCATTGTGCCAGTGCATCATGCTGAAGACAAGCAAAAAGTATCATCTGAGGTGGCATTTGTGAGTAAATGATATAAAAAAGTTCCAGTTATCTGAAACTTTTGATTGATCAAAATAACACATATCCTAAAGGTTTCAGATAGCTGAAACTACCTACTACATACTACTTTATCATAACACAATGACACAAACAAGTTCAACTGAAAAATATAGGGCGATTTACCTGTATAACTCAAAGGACTACACTGCTGTGCTTTTATAGTTTCACTGATTACAGCCAGTTGTCACATCTAAATGATTACAATTTATCTGCATGGCTTCAATATTGCTGGTTTGTTTAATAGTAGAGACATTGAAACAAACACACTTTTTGGTGAAGGCTCTCTCATAAAATAAATATGCATTCAAGACAGCTCTTTTCTTATTTCCAACTTGAGGAGATACTGGATAGAGAGGGAGAACAATGTGGAACAAAACTCAAAATCATTTGGAGGAAAAAAAAAA
>NW_006921598.1:16940719-16945993 GCF_000298275.1 Orycteropus afer afer
GTTGCATTGTGGTAAATTGTAGTCAATGTCATGAGACAAAGTATATGTGAACTGTTGTATGGAAAGTGAATTTGCTCTGTAAATTTTCACCCAAATCACAAAAAACAAAAACAAAACAAAAGTTTAGCTTAACTAGTAAAGAACATCTGCTTTGAGCATTACACTCTTTCAAGATTTATCTACATGGGATCAAACTGACAACAGCAATTTATAAGATTAGACAGAGAAACTCGGAGGGTAGGCAGTTTATGCCAATGGAAGAGGAGCAACAAAGAAAAATGGTAACAATGATTTTACACAAGTCAAAAAATGTAATCAATGTCACTGTATTGTAAATACAGAAACTTTTTTTTTTTGTTGTTGTACATATTCTCAACAACAAAAAACATACATATATGGAAGGAAACTTTCTTTGTTGGTCACCAGGGGTGGGAAGGGAGGGAAGGGAAAATTGCAAAATTAAAAAATAAACTTAAAAAAATATATATGAAAAAGGGACAGGGAAACAGTATCTTCTGACCTCCTCTAACCCCACAAGAGGAGGACAGAATCACTACCACCAGCCCAAGGCCTATTCCTGCAAGGCCAGACATCCCACCACCCTCTAGCCCTCCTACTAACTTTGACATCAGTTGTTCCTCCCACAGCACCCACCACCTTTCAGCTGGGTTCGATAATTCACTGCAGTGGCCAAAAAAGAACTCACAGATTATGGGGTTTATTAGGGAAGCAATGGGCTACAATTCAAGTTCAGCAATGCACTCAGTCTCTCGCAGGCAGCCGTCTCACTTAGCAGCCAGCAGTCCCTTTCTCAGCAAGTGCATTTCTCTCAGCAGTGCGTCTTGTAGCTGGCAGTGAAAGATTCCTTCTGCCTCTGGGAGGACTCCTTTTGAGCCTGGCAGAGTGGCCAAATTAACCAATCCCAACATCAAAATTCTATACACTTGAGAGAGAATTTCCCAGAAGATTGCTTCCTGCTCCGCTAACAGAAATAAACCAGGTGGATAACTTTAACAATCAGCTACTCACACCAAAGGGGGAGCTACAAAGAGTATGGCTAGAAAAGCCATACCATGTAATTTACCACACCACAATAGATATATAATTTAAAAAAAATAGAATATTTTAGAAATACTTATCTGATTCAATAATTATATTCTCAATCTTCATACTATAAAAGTGCACATTATACTTTTAAGAAAATGCGTATTATAAAAAGTACATATTGTACTTTCTAAGTTACTGCAGTATATTTTAAAATTTACAATAGACAGACACTTTATTTCCTAATTATTGCAAAGATAAATTTCTAAGGAATTTTCAAGCCACGATTAATCTAGTATTTCTCAAACTTTGGACCATCAACTCAGTATGAGGATTTTATGGGACCTAGGAGCTCTGGTAGTGTAGTGTCTAAGGCACTTGACTGCTAACCAGAAGGTTGGTGATTTGAACCCACCAGCCACTCCTCGGAAGGATGGTTGGGCAATCTATTTCTATAGTGATACCGCCTCTGACACCCGAGGAAGGGTCGCTGTGAGTCGGATCTGACTCGACGGCAATGTGGTTGGTTTTTTGGTTTTGTGGACAGGGCTAAGCAATAATGAATTATTAGAGGAGGCAGTTTCTTCCTCAATTTCTTTTAGTTCGTTTGAACTGTGGCCCTGGTGCCACAGTAGTTAAGTGCTAGGCTGCTAAATCAAAGGTTGACAATTCAAATCTACTATCTACTCCGTGGAAGAAAAATGTACCAGTTTGGTTCCATAAAGATTACAACCTTGGAAACCCTACCAGGCAGTTCTACTGTCATACTGGGTTGCTAGGAGTTGGAATTGATTTCATGGCAATTTTTTTTTTTTTTTTTAACAGACAGCATCAAGAATAATGGCTCAGTTTGGTATCAAAATGTTATCAGTACCTCTGTAATTCTTAATAATCTTCCTTTTGAACCAAGATTGGCAAGCCTCAGGCTGAGTCTTCCTCAGGCAAGTTTCTACCTAGAATTTAAAAATAATGTTTTGTTTTCAAATCCCTCAGTAAAGCAAGTGGTTAAGCACTCGATTATTAACCAAAAGGTTGAGGGGTCTGAACCAATCCAGAAGTGCCACAGAAGGCCTGGAGATCTGCTTCTAAAAGGTCAGAGTCTTGAAAACCCTAAGGAACTCGGTGTTACTCTGCAATACGTGGGGTCTCTATGAGTTAGAAATGACTTGATGGTAACTGGTTTTGTTTGCATTATTTTTATCTTTATACCAACTTTCTGTTTATGGAAAGTGATTGTTGTTGTTGTTTATATGCCATCGCGTCAACCCTGACTCATAGCGACCCCTCCTTGGGTTGCCCAGGCAGTATCACTACAGAAGTAGATTGCCCAACATTCCTTCCGAGGAGTGACTGGTGGGTTTGAACCGTCAGCCTTCTGGTTAGCAGTCAAGTGCCTTACGTACTATGCTACCAGAGCGTCATACTTGGCTTTTATTTATGGTAGTTATTTCAAATTTCCTTTAAAAATAATTTTAAGAAAGTAATTGCATTGACTTAAAGAAAGAAGTATATTTCCTATATACTTATTTATATATTTCCTATATACTTAAAAAAAAAGTATATAGGAATAAGCAGACACAGCTGAAATATTGATGATGATAAAATAACAATTTTGAGATATACTGCACTGATCCATTTGATTAACAAATAAATATAAGTGCCAATTATGTGCATGAGGAGCTAGCGTAGTGCCTAAGGCATGTGACTGCTAACTAGAAGGCTGGCGGTTCAAACTCACCAGTCGGTTCTTGGAAGGAAGGTTAGGCAATCTACATCTGTAATGATACTGCCTCGGAAACCCAAGGAGGTGTTGCTGTGAGTTGGATCTAGCTCCATGGCAGTGAGTTTGCTTTGGTTTTGGTTTATTATGTGCATGCTATTCATTTAGCCACTGATAAGGCCAGGGAAAGATGTTCAAAAAAATGTACGTAGGAAACTTATTAGAGGAGGAAATTAATTCAAAATGAGGTATTCACTTGGAATTCATGAAAAGATTCACAGAAAAGCTAGTATTTGAGCCACGGCTTGAAAATAAGTATGATTTAGATATGTTGTTGTTGTTATGTGCTGTGGAGTCAGCCCTGACTCATAGCGACCCCTCCTTGGGTTTCCGAGGCAGTATCACTACGGAAGTAGGATTGCCCAACCTTCCTTCCGAGGAGTGGCTAGTGGGTTTGAACTGCCAGCCTTCTGGTTAGCAGTCTTGTGCCACCATGCCACCAGAGCTCCCTGATTTAGATATAGAGATAGGGAAAGCACTGTGAGGGCAAAAGCATAACATAGGCCTGAGTGGTGGACATGTTCCAAATCTTGATTTTGTTGTGGGTGTGTGTGTATTTGTTAAAAGGCAATGAAATATATACTTAAAATGGGAATACAGTTTTGTACATAAATTTACATTAATAATCAATATATGAAACCCTCACCATGCTAATATGCAGTGTTAATTTCCAAGGTAAATGTTATTATTTATTAATAGCTAAGTTATTAATCTACATTAATATATAAAGTTAATAGTATTTTTGACCTATGGAATAAAAGTATGGGTCAAATCATTGAAGCTGCACGTGTGGATAGCTTGGGGGGGGCTGTTATGGGTGGAACTGTGTCCCCCAAAAAATATGCAGAAGTCTTAGCCTACCCACCCAAACCCTAATAAACCTGTGAATGTGACTTCATTTGGGAAGAGAGTCTTTGCAGATGTAATCTAATTAACATGAGCTCATACTGCCTAATTCAATATGCCTGCTATCCTTTATAAAAAGAGAAGAGACAGGAAGAATGACTATGTGAAGATACAGGCAGAGATTGGAGTTATGCTCCCATAAACCGAGGAATTTTTCTGCCAAGGAGTTATTCTGACAGCAGAAGCTGGAAGAGGTAAGGAAGGATCTTTCCCTAGAGCCTTCAGGGAAAGCATGGCCTTACTGACAACTTGAATGACATTTCTAGCCTCCAGAACTGTAAGAAAATAAATTTCTATTGTTATAAGTCATCTACTTTGGGGTGATGTGTTATAGAAGCTCCAGGAAAGTAATACGGGGGTGAATATGATAAGGAGAAAAAGGAAATCACAATTTAAAGACAAATGGATCAAAGTATTTATTTTCATACAAATTATTTATTTTCAATACGAATTGTTAGCTATTACACAAAAATATTAGCTCTATACTTCTAATTAATACATCCACTTCTTACTTACCAATACCGTTAGGTTAAAAAGACCAGGTTGCTATGCTAAAATTGGCATTATGCAAAAATGGAGGATGACCACATCAGATCACTACGTAACTGCAAAACCACTGAGAATTGTGGCCCAGCTAAGATGGCATAACCTTAATTGTCACCGTTAGGATTATTCTTGCCTTGCCCCTCAGTATTTGTTACTGCCAGACACACATCAAATGAGCAAAACAGATAACAGGTTTTTACTACTGTCGTAAATGTGAAATACTAGATAACGATAGTCGGTAAGTGAGTACTAGCTATAGTTTTATGTCAGAAAGAATGTACCAAAGGCTTACCTATTAAAATTAATTGTACTATTCCCATCCTCTCCTGTAAATGGAAACCCTAACAAAATAAAGAATACACAGAAGCATCACACTGGTTGTGTGCTAGTGATACGTATAAGAATTTAGCAAACAAATTTAAGATTGTATTCAATACATACATCTTTTTGTTAGCAATGAAGACATAACTGCTTCAGAATTAATGTTTTCAGAATTAATGTTTTAACCTTTAGCTGGCTTTGATGATCTATGTGGTTAAAATTATTTACTTCTTATTTTCAGGTAGCCTCTATCACTTTCAGTTGTGAGAATTCCCAACTAGAAAAGCAAATCATTCATAATAAAAACAATACCATCATCAAGACTTTACTTGTTGTAACTTTAAAATGCCATTCTGAATAAAATCAGTTAACTCAACCATGAAAGCAGTTCAGAACATCAATCATGGCTAAGGAAAAGCATTGAGAGACTAGGGAGGGGGGGAACCTCTTTGCCAAAACTTAATGCATGAGACTCACAAAGACCTATGTGTATTCCTAATATTTTAACAAAAGATAATATAAACCTTTTCCTTATACTTACCATTAGATCTTCATGCCGCACCAAGCTTCACACTTAAAAATGACTTCGTACTTAAACCATAATGCATGAAATTTTAAAGCTGAAAGGGGACTCAATAATCATAGAGCACAGTAATTTTGAAACTGGTGTTCTATGT
>NW_006921598.1:16946241-16946841 GCF_000298275.1 Orycteropus afer afer
GTCCAGGTAAGTTTTAGGAAATGCTGTGGTAACCTTCCCCTGGAGATTCACACCTCATATTATAGGTGAGTCGATTCAACTCATAGTGACCCCTCCTTGGGTTTTTGAGGCAGTATCTCGATGGAAATAGATTGCCCAATCTTCCCTCTGAGGAGTGGCTGGTGGGTTTGAACCTCCAGCCTTCGGATTAGCAGTCACCTGCCTTAGGCCCTATGCCACCAGAGCTCCTGCAGTTGAACCAATCATAAGTCATTTAACTTTTAACCCAGTATGCCCAAATTATTTGCCATGGAACACTGTTTTGGAGCAATACATTTATTAACAACTTTAGAACAGTGTTCAGGAGGAACATTCATCTTGAAAACCTTGATCTTGTCAAATTCCCGTAAGCAGATAACAAAACTGAGGCGTAAAGAGATCACACCTGATTAATGGTAGAATGAAGGACCTGAATCTAAACCTTCTTATTCCCAGCATAGAGCTCTTCCTCTTACTCTAACTACAAAATAGGACTCTTTTGACTGTATACAGTGAGCAGCAGCACTTAAATTTACCTTTAACATTTCATTACAACACCACATTTTCTGATTTGTGTATTAA
>NW_006921598.1:16947286-16948389 GCF_000298275.1 Orycteropus afer afer
GGACAAATAAAATTAAAGCACAAGATCTTATATACATAGAAAATAAGCAGTCAATAATATCAAAATTAATTTTCGTCTCTCTATAGCTGAAGGCTAATAAATACTTGGTTTCCTGTATCTTTGTGATCATCAAAACGAAAAAAATGCTTCAACTACTGTCTCCAAATCAGGATTTTCCAATCTTTTACTTTTCCAGCCCCACAGAACTCTAAGATGGAGTAAGAATCAAAACTCAGCTTTAAAAAGTACAGTTGATTACGCTTACGGCCCCATCCCACCCCCGCCAAGGGTAGGCTAGAAAAGACAAAACCCCACAGTAACTACTGTTATGTTGCAACTTTAAAGTCCGGAAATCAATGGTGATTGTTAACAACTTCCGTAAGATTAATCTGACTTCCCCTTAATAAACTTCGTACTCTTTTCTAACCTCCTCCCGTGAACATTTACCATAGTTGACATTCTGCTTTCTCTCTTCAAACCGAAGAGAATCCACCGAACCAATGAGAGAACACCATGCACTAATTCCAACAAAGAGGTTACTCCGTGTGCCTTTATCGCACAGGTGCGACCTGCACCCCAACCTCGCGCCCTGGTCGGTCCCAGCCACAGGACGCCCTCGCACCTCCGGCCATCGGTCCCTGCGCAGCTCCAGAGTCCCCGAAACCAAGGGGCGTCCAGCCGCCTCCGCGGTTCCAGGCGGGGCTGGGGCCGCGACACCCCGACGCCACAGCAGTCAGACACGCGCCGCGTCCTCGCGGCTCCAGAACCAGCCAGGCCTTGGAAGTCGCCTTGGTCCGGCGGCCCGCCTAAAGACCGCGCTGGGGGCGGGGACACTTTTACCTGTTGTAGGCTTGCCTGCTCCCCGCCGGCGCCGCTCTCCTGGCAACCGGGGCAGCTACAGAGTCCGGAGCCGTAGGACCTGGTGACAACTCCCAGAGTGCACCGCGTCCGCGACCACGCCGGCGTCGACGTTGACGTCGATCTCCCTAGTTGTCCGCCCCCGGTCCGCTCCTCGCCTCCTGGCCCCGGCCATTGCCACAGCTCCCTCTACCGGCCATTTCGGGAAGCGGTTCGGTGGTTCACAGCAGAAACGGGGCAGGAAA
>NW_006921598.1:16949289-16950552 GCF_000298275.1 Orycteropus afer afer
AGATTAAAGGTGGATGATATATATGAGAACTTGATACAAAATCTGTGCAGTAAGAGATAATATTTATTAATGTTAAAAACATAAATACCAATTTTAGAATACTTGTTTAAGTGAGTATCTTTGAAGAGTTGAATTTATTTTATTTGGAAATGCTTTAAATTAATATTTTTGGTATGTGGTAATTATGGCCTTGAAACTATCAAGCAACATCAATAAACATAGAATATTCCATATACAAGTCACAATTGTCTTTGTTTTTATAAACAGTCTCATTTTCAGAAGGCTGATGGTTCAAACCTACCAGCCACTCCTCGGAAGGAAGACTGGGCAATCTACTTTCATAGAGATACTGCCTTCGAAACCCAAGGAGGGGTCTCTATGTGTCAGAACCCACTCAAGGGCAGTGGGTTTGGTTTTTTTGTGTAACTCTACTGTACACTTCTATTTTAATATTTCCCAATTTTAAGTACTTAAATTACACTAGATGCTTTCCTTTACTGTATCAAATTTTTCAAAATTATTTTCTAGTAGTAATATACTACTTAGTAATAATACTATTACTCATCTCTGAGTCAGTTTTTAAGAGCCCTGGTAAAGCAATTGTTAAAGCTCTTGGCTGGTAGCCAGTGATTGGAATCCACTAGCCCTCAGAAAAAAGGTGTGGCAGTCCACTTGCATAAAAATTACAGCCTTGGAAACCCTATGGGACAGCTCTACTCTCCTACAGGATTCCTGTGTGTGGGAGTCAGCAGGACTAAGATGGATTTGTTTTTGTTTTGTTCTTGCAGTCAGTTTTTACATCTGCAAAAGTGAATAGTAGAAATTATATTTGGAGTCATCTTCATTTTCTTTTTTTCCCCCACAAAGGTTGTATGAATGTTTAATCCTGTGATTCAAGATATTGGGCTTCAGCCATCCACTCTTGTGAATGTTGTTGTTAGGTGCTATGGAATCGGTTTTGAAAAGTGACTTGATGTACAACAGAAGGAAACACTGCCTGGTCCTGTGCCATCCATGATCATTGCCATGTTTGAGCCACTGTTGCAGTCATTGTGTCAATCCATTTTATTGGGGGTCTTCACCTTTTTCGCTGACCCTCTACTTAAGTGTCTTTCTCCAGGGACTGGTCCCTCCTGATAACATACCCAAAGTACAGAGGGAAGTCTGGCCAAGCTTGCTTTTAAGAAATATTTCCATTGTGCTTCTTCCAAGAGAAATTTGTTTTTTCTTCTGGTAGTATATTCTATGTATGTATGTATTTGT
>NW_006921598.1:16978987-16983042 GCF_000298275.1 Orycteropus afer afer
GTTGTCTGATTCAAAATGGCCAAAACCAGTCCATTTCAGCTCAGTAATACCTAGGATATCGATCTTTATGTGTTCCATTTCACTTTTGACAACTTCCAATTTCCCTAGATTCATACTTCGTACATTCCACGTTCCAATTATTAATGGATGTTTTTATCTGTTTCTGCTCATTTGGAGTCGTGCCACATCAGCCAGTGGAGGTCCCAAAAGCTTTACTTTGTCCACATCATTAAGGTCATCTCTACTCTGAGGAGTCAGCTCTTGCCCAGTCAAATTTTGAGTGCCTTCCAACTTGATGGGCTCATCTTTCGGCACTATGTCAGTCAGTGTTTCAGGGCTATTCATAAAGTTCTCCAGTGATACATCAGACAGTGTTTCACTGCTATTCATAAGGTTTTCACTGGCCAATTCTTTGAGAAGTGGATAGTCTGTTCCTTCTTCAGTAACTGTCTGAGCCCAGAAGCTCCACTGAACCTCTCCACCATGGGCAACCCTGCTGGCATTTTGCAATGTGGTAGCATAGCCTCCAGGTTCATAGGAACATGTAAGCCACCACAGGATGATGAACTGGCAGGCAAGTTTGTCTCCCTTAGTTGTTCCTAACCACTCTCCACCTGTCTACATCAGGCCCTGGCCTTAATGTAGATCCATACCCAAGTGAAAAGCAGCCTCTAAGCCCTAGGCCTGCCTACCTCAAGCCCTGACCTTAATATTGAGCCATATCCAAGCAAAAAGCAGCCTCCAAGCCCCTTGCCTGTTGGCCTCAGGTCCTGGCCTTAATAAAGAACCATACCCAAAGCCTCCAAGCCCTGGGCCTACCTACCTTAGGCGCCTGCTTTGATATAGAGCCACACCCAAAAGAAAAGCAACCTCCAAGCCCCTGGCCTGCCTACCTCAGGCCCTGGCCTTAAGAAAGAGCCACTGCCAAGTGAAAAGCAGCCTCCGAGCCCACAGCCTGCCTACCTCAGGCCCCAGCCTTAATATAGAGCCAAGCCTAAGTAAAAAGCAGCCACCAAGTCCCCAGTCTGCTTAACCTCGGTCCCTTGCCTTAATATCGAGCCACCACCAAGACCTCAAAATCAGGAAATATGTTACTTTCATCTTATATTCAGACCTCATTCAAGTTTTGCCATTTGTCCACATATCTCTAATAGCAAATGGATTCAGTTCAGAATCACACATTACACATAGTTACTTAGTTGCTTTCAAAACAAAACAAAAAAACTCACTGCTTTTGAGTCCATTCTGACTCATAGTGGCCCCTCCTTGGGTTTCTGAGGCTGTATCTCTATCGAAGTGGATTGCCCAGTGTTCCTTCTCAGGAGTGACTGGTGAGTTTGAACCACCAGCCTTCTGGTTAGCATTCAAATGCCTTAGGCACTATGCTGCAGTTGCCATGTCTCTTTTAATCTCTTTCAATCTGGAAGAGTTCCTCAGTTTTCCTTGTCTCTCGTGATCCTGACACTTTTGAATATTGTTGTTGTTATTGGGTGTGTCTGTTCTGACTTGAAGTGACTCCATGTGATAGAGTAAAACTGCCACTTAGTTTCCTTGGCTGTAACATTGTGGGAGCGGATTTCTAGTTCTTTCTCCTGCAGAGCTGCTGGGTGGGTTCAAACCACTAACTTTCGGTTAGTGGCTGAGCACTTAACTGTTGCACCACCAGGGCTTTTTGAAGATTAATTCACTGCCATTAAGTTGATCCTGACTCCTAGTGACCCAATAGGGCAGAGCAGAACTGTTCCATGGAGTTTCCAAGGCAGAATATAATTTTTATGGAAGCAGACTGTCACATCTTTATTCTGCAGAGTGGCTGATGGGTTCCAACTGTTGGCCTTCTGGTTAGCAGCCAGGCACTTAACCAACTGCCAGAAGGGGTCCTTTCCTTGAAGATTACAACTCAGTTATTTGGTAGACTATACCTCCGTTTGGGTTCATTCTCGAGTTTCTACAGGATTAGATTCAGATTATGCATACTTCATTGGAATGCTGATCTCAGAAACGAGAAGACAAAAATCTGCCCCGGGACTTTCATGTTACAGTGGCCTGATCTAAATGCAGTGTAGACTGGTTTCCTTGATAATAAGTCTGCCGCTAGTTTTCTGAGACTCTAGGGCCATTATTGAAGAGAAACAGAGAGATTCTCAGTCATTTTTGTTTCTTTCGTCAATAAGAAATAATATATATATATATTTTTTAATTACTAGCAAGCCAGAAGAAGGAGGTATGCCCACGGATATTTCTATAACTTCGTCCTCACTTCAAATGAAAACTCCCGAAGGCTGCACGGAGATCTATCTTCCAGCAGAGGTCAGGCTTGTACCTTCCTCTTGCCGCGGGCTGCAGTATGTGGCTGGAGATGGACTACACCTGCGGCTGCAGACGCAGGCCGAATTAAGCACAAGTGAGTAGTATTAGCAACTTCTGTTTCTGCATTTGTTTTTTCATTATAAATTAAAGGTGATTTTCCTTTGAAAAATTAAACTTCTCCCATGTGAAAATAACTCTTCTTCAGTGGCATGAGAAGAGCTGAGGATCTTGATCTAGTTTTTTTTTTTTTTTTTTGCTGGGTCTTCCTTCACAAGCTGTGTGCAGTTGAAGATATCACTTAACCTTTTTGAGTCTTCCTTTCTTTAATTGTAAAATTAGCTGTCTCACAGAGTTGATGTGAACGTTAAATCAGATGGTAATTGTGCAAGACCTAACTGATTTTTATTTTCATTTTTTTAAAAATTAAAACTAATGTTTTATTGTTTTTCATAATCAGATGGTAGATGGACATATCAGCTTTCATACATGATCCTTTTTTGTAAATAAAAAATTTACAAATTAGGCTCTTTTTTTTTTTTTTCTCACTTTTATTGTTGTGAAAACATACAGAACAAGTCATTTGTCAACGTAACAACTTCCACATTTACAGCTCAGGGACATTGATTACAGTTTTCATGTTGTGTGACCAAAAAATTAGGCTTTAAACAGCCAATAGCTGATTATGTTTTCAAAAAACATAGTAAAGTTTTTCCTTATGAGCACTAGAAAATTGACCCACCTTTTGTCTCTTTTTATAAAACTCAAATTTTGGTGTGCATTTGACTTCATATTCTGAAACAACATGACCTGACTGATTTTTAAAACATTTAGAAATTCATTCATTCAACAGGTTTTTAGTCCATAATGTGTGCTAGGTGGAGTCCCTGGGAAGTACAAACAGATGGTTAATGTGCTTCTCTGTGAACAGAAAGATTGGAGGGTCAGATCTACCCAGAAACTCCTTGGAAGAAAGACCTGATGGTCTACTTCTGAAAACTTGACAGAGCACAGTTCTTTTCTGACACATGAGGTTACCATAAGTCACAATCAAGTGGAGGGCAACTCTCTGTTCTTTTTTCCAATGGGCTAGGTACTGATCTAGGTAATAGAGATAAAGAAGTGAATGAGTTAGGCAAAGTCTCTTCTTCTCTCATGGAGTTTGCATTCTAATGGGAGCAGATAATTAACAAATAATCTAATTACATGCCCAGATAAGTGCTGTGGACCAAGTAAAGCAGGATAACAGGACAGAGAGTAGGCTGGGGTGAAGGGTAGTCAGGGAGGCTTCTCTGAGGGTTCTGAGTGTTCTTTATCAAAGAACTGAATAATGAAAATGACCCCATCCATGTAGAAAAAACAATACATATAAAAGTCTTTGGTAGAACTGAGTATGATACATGATTTGATTTTGATGGTTGCTATGCCTGTTACATTTCAAATATTTTGGTATTGTTACGTTGATTCAGTGAAGCAGCAGAAAATTTTCTTTTGTCAAGACCTCAGGATTATTGAATAAAATTATTCATTGCTTCTCTTGCAATGTACATAATGTTTTATGGAACTAAAAGTCATTTGAAAAGGGGAAACAGTCTGTAACAAACTAGTATGATGCTCATCAAAGAAGAATTACAAGTCTTTCAGCTGCACCCTGAGACTTCAATATTGCCTCCTCTGTAACTAAACCCTAGGAGCTCTAGAAGCATAGTGCCTAAGGCACTTGACTGCTAACTAGAAGGCTGGTGGTT
>NW_006921598.1:16983813-16989255 GCF_000298275.1 Orycteropus afer afer
TTCAGCTCTGCCTTCTGGTCCTGGCCCACTGGAGCTAGAGGCTTTTTTCCCTCAGACAGCTGCTGGCTGCTGAGACTGACAAGCCCAAGGTTGACAAGTAAAAAGGCACAGTCTCAATGTTACCAAACCACATGGCAGGCCATTAATTCAGGTCCATTGAAAGTCCCAATGTCAGCAGAGCATGGCAGGCTGCTGAGCAACAACATGGCTACATGAAGGGTTCAAGCGTGCCATAAGCTAGAGACTGTTCCCAAAGTGGCTGCTTATACATGGGAAGCAGACCATATCCTTAAAGTAGCTACTCGGTTGCTTGTGGTCAGTCCCACCTTGGAGTTGATTGACAGTCTCATCATGGGGAATAACTACTGCCAGCTGTGCAGCCCCTCAACCAGGCCCAGCCAAGTTGGCATACAGCTTTAACTATCACAGTCAATAACTATTCTGAGTTGAGCAGAGTTAATTTTAGGAAACATTCAGGGAATGGAGATACCCTGGAATTTAGGTGGAATAGGATAAATACTAAGAACAGCTGTTGGGATAACCATGGATTTGGAAAGATGGGTCACCAAGATGGAAATAGACTAACAAGCTGAGTGTACTAATAGATAGGTTAAGGAAGTACTGTTTCAGGGAAGAGACTGGAAGAGTCTGGATCTTGTGAAGTCATTTTCAGCACTGAGAAACAATAGTAACACAGCTGGAAATTTGTGTCATATCTGGAAATTGGGGAAAGGCAGGTGTGAAAGCCACAGTGCAGTGTTGTGAAATCTACTAGTTTTCTGGGACTGTGGAGGAATGGAGAGCTCCTGGGACATAGAATTGGGTTGTTGCTGCTCATGTTCTGTAGCAGTCAATGTATACAAATACAGAAAGAAAAAATATTTAAAAACTGAAACTGACATTTCATTTTCACTGGAGGACAAAATAAATTGATTACTATGTCTTGATTTGCATATAGTTTGCATTCATTGGACTTTTATTTCTTTACACTTTTGAAACATTTTGCTCAAGTATCTGACAATGAAAATTTTCAAAGGTCTGTTCCATAATGGATGAAATGGTATGCAAAATAGATTCCTCAGCACTTAACTGCCTTAGTGCCTACCACATAATAGATGGTGAATTAATGTTTGCTTAATAAATGAAGATCAGATAGATGAATACTGCTGTAAGCTTGAATGAAAATGTGTTGTAGGAGATGAGTTTTGAAAATCTTAACATTCAATCGTGTTTCAGAGTTTTTAAAAAGTTGACTTTCAACTGTAGAGGAGTTCTAAGAACAACTGTAGTAACATCGTATTGTTTCACTAATATGAATGTTACAGAGGTCAATTCCCTTGAAATGGAACTGACTACAGTTGAGTGGATTCTGATCAAGTGTTAATTTCATCCCCTAGCAGCAATGCTCTCCCAGGAGGCCACTGTTACGTTCTGTTTTAAATCTGAGCCAGTGTATCATACTGTTTGGTCACCAGAGGGTAGTGTTTCACTGAAAATGTGTTTATTGGTTCTGGAAAGACTTGTGGATGTCTTTACCCAGGTCTCCTTTTTTAGCTGCATAAAGTTAGAGAATACTGTTTATTTCAACTTTGTGCTATAGGGATTTGTGGGTACCCTAAATAGTTAAACTACAGAATTTTTAATTGTCAAGCCTTAAACTTTCTAATATATTTTTAACGCTTAAAATATATACAGAGTGATGTAAACCAAATTCAGGTTGCTTGATTCTAATGGGTATGACCTCATTTCTTTAATTAGATTTTATGTAGACAAATATTTTAATTTTCTCTGAAAATGAAAGTTTTCTTTTCTCCTGAAAGAAATAAGAGAATATGCTGCCTTATGCTCTGATAGCATAGTGCCTAAGGCACTTGACTGCTAATCCCACTATGAAGCTGACTGACAGTCTCATCATGGGGAATAACTACCACCAGCTGCCCAGCCACTCAACCAGGCCCAGCCAAGTGACATACAGCTTTAACTACCATAGTCAATAAGTATTCTGAGTTGGACAGAGTTAATTTTAGGAAACGTGTGATGAAAACTGTGTGAAAAACGTGCGTGAAAACTGTGTGAAAGTTTCAATGAAAACTGTACCTTAAGACATAGCAAAGGAAGGTTGAGGATGGTAGAGAACAATGTAATTGTCTTGATGTGAATGAAATAGCTAATTTTTTCTCATTGTTAACATTGGTATTTTCAGAATGAGAAAAAATAATTGAACTGTGTGTTATATGGTTTATCTGGAGGAATACCTGACTCTGAAACATTTAGCAAAATCTGTTTTGAAAATACTTCACAATATTTGCTTCTGGGTTGAGTCATCAGATGATATTAATTAAATGTGTACTTTTGGGTAGACCATAAACAGTGCTTATTGATGGCAGTTTATTGTGGCTATAAAACTCTTTAAGTGTGTTAAAATACTTGTTTCAAACATCTAAGATTTGCTATTTCATTGATTTTTTTTCCCCCAGAACCAATTTCACTGTTTAATCAAAGACCACGAGCCCAAGAATATTGCATATTTTATTGCCAATCTTGTGGTGAAGTCATAATCAGGGACAGGTAAGAAATGTGTTTAACACTGATTAATTCTGTACCTGGCGGTGAGTTTCTCTTTCTGTCATAATTTTTGACGTAATTGCCAAGGGAGCAGTATATGACCTTAAAATGAGAGCCAGCTTAATGCCACACTGAACAAAATCAACCACAAAACTCTCCAGCAATCACAGAGCAGTTAGCTTTTCTCAAAGTAGTGAAAGGGGGAAAATAGAATGTTGGCTTCGAGAGAGTAAAAGGCTTATCTGGGCAGTAGAGCTTGTGCTGATCACTGAAGCATCTCTCTTCTGAAAAAGACATGGAATCTATCACATGTTTTTCCATCACAGTGAATGAGGTTTTCCACATTAAGTGAATTTTCTGAGTAACAGATGCTTCTTAACTCTTTATTATATAGCAAAACTTTTTATTTGAACCATATGTATCAGTCTTTCTAAAATCCATTTCCTGTTAACCTCCTTGTGTCTTAGGCACAAGCCCTTCTTAATATTTAGCTTCTAATTACTCATAGGCTGAAAAGACAGACCAAAACCTTATTAATATTTAAAGAAAGAATTTAGAGTTAGTTGTCTGTTAGATGAGTTTACTCTGTGTCAAGTTGTCTGAGCATGATATATGTACAGATCTTTTCTGTATCTGAAACCTACTCCACTTCTAGCGTTCGTTGTCTCAGTGAATGCCACACCTTTGACGCCCATCCTCATATGCCCATCTTCCAGGTAGAAACCTGGTGTTGTCACCTTGACTTCCTCTCTGCCCTTCACTGCCCACATCTGGTCAGTCACCAGGCACTTTTGCTACACCCTTGGTATTTCTTACCTAAGGCCACTTTCCTCCACTCCCAGTGCCACTGCTTTAGTTGATCCACTGTCTTGTTATCTAATTATAGTTGTTACCAGCTTCTTATCTGCTTATCCTGTTTCTAGTTTTGTCTTCACCTAATATATTTTCTAGATCATTGAGTAATTATTCTAAAATGCAGCTTACTCTCTCATTCAAACCCTTCCATGGCCCCTATTTCTTTCAGGATAAATCCTTAAAGTCCTTAGGATACCAGTCTAAGTCCTTCATGAGGTTATTTCTGTTTACCTCTCTCTTTCTCCATCCTCATATTTCAGCCCTCTTTTCCCAACCTCCTCTCTTTCCCCTGAAAAACACACTTTCACCTATACACATTCTGTGCATATCTCTGGTGGTCAGCTATAGTCGCAAATGGAGTCTCTTCATGCTTTTCCTTACCCTGCACCTTTACAAGAGTGACTGCCTCTCCTGGAATGCTCCCCACTCTCCTGTCTCCTCCTGGTTACCCCCTACCTGAACTTCTTAGAACTCATGTAAGAGGGCATCTACTACTGGGTGTTCTGCATGAACCTTGGGTTGCTTTGGGTGCCCCTCTAAGGTTTACTTGCTTGCTTCCTGTCTAAACTGAAAGCTCTGATGGTAGGAATAGCTGACCCCTTTATTTCCATTTCTCCCCATACCATGCACCCTCTGTATTAAGTTTTCAGTATAGTGTGCTGGCTACTGGTATACATCAGAAGCGACATCATATAGATTTGAATCTGAGCTCCACCATTTACTAGCCATGTGACCCTAGGTAAGTTCTTAATCGCTCTGTGTGTTAATTTCCTCATTGCGAAAATAAAGATGATAATGTTGTTGTTGTTGTTATGTGCCATTGAGTCGGACCTGACTCATAGCGACCCCTCCTTGGGTTTCCGAGGCAGTATCACTACGGAAGTAGATTGCCCCATCTTCCTTCCGAAGAGTGGCTGGTGGGTTTGAACTGCCAGCCTTTTGGTTAGCAATCAAGTGCCTTAGCCACTATGCTACCAGAGCTCCCAAGGATGATAATAAGACCTATTATTTTAGTATCCTAGGGCTGCCATGACAAAATACCACAAAATGAATGACTATAAAGAACACTAGTTTATTTTCCAATAGCTCTAGAGGCTAGAAGTCCAAATCAGAGTCCTGACCATGTCGATTCCTTCTGGGTACTTTATGAAAGGAACTGTTCCATTCCTCTCTCCTGGATTCTGATGGCCACTGGCAATCCGTGGTGTTCATTGGCTTATAGATGGGTCCTCCCATGCTGTCTTTCCCCTGTATTTGACTGTTTCCTTATCTGTCCTTTTCAAGATTTAACTCAGAAGGAATTAGAATTAAGACCTACCCTACTCTATTCCAGTGTGACCTCATTTAACTTAACTGATAACATCTGCAAGGAAAAACCCTATTTCCCAAAACAAGGTCACATTCACAGTTTCTGGAGTTAGGACTTAAGCATATCTTTTTGGAAAACACAATTTGATCTGTAACATCTACCTTATAGGGTTGTTAAGAGGACTGAATGAGTCCTGTTTGTAACAGTACTCAACACATGGTAAGTATTCAATATGTGTTAGCTCTGCTATAATTATACTTTTCATCATTATCATCACCATTATCACCATAAGGGACAGTGTTTGGTGAATATTGCACTCTCAATAAATTCTTTATCAATTGAATTGAATAAACTTTTTGTTTATTTTGCTCTTTCACCAGCCTTTTTTGCATGATGGTATATTATTCTGACATTATTTTAACAGGCACATTTTTTTATATGTACATCAAGTCTAGCACCAGAAGAGATACGTCAACTTTATCTTTCTTGCTTCCTGATTCCTGATAGTGTCCCAGGTAGATGAGATTATAGGAGTTACCCTGATGTAAGTGGCGGGGGTAGGGGGTCCTTTTGGCATAGTGGATAAGCATTTGGCTGCTAACCAGACAGTCATTGGTTCAAACTCACCAGCTGCTCTGAAAAAGGAAGATAGGCAATTCTGCTACAGTAGAGATTTACAGCCTCAGAAACCCAATGGGAGTTGCTATGAGAAC
>NW_006921598.1:16989740-16991272 GCF_000298275.1 Orycteropus afer afer
TATTTGAGAATTGTATCTTCTGTTTTGTTTAGTCCTTTTTGTAATTGTGGAATTGAGATCATGATCATGATGTAGGAGGACTTGAAGGCTAATGTTGAAGGACCACATTTGCCCTCCTTCTTGGAAGCGCATGTAATGTAGAGGAAAGAGTAGGACAATGGGACTTGGGTTTGAGTTCTAACTTCACCACTTAGTAACTGGGGAACTTTGCCCATGCCACTGCTGGAGACTTAGTTTCTTTTTAAGTAGAGATAAGTCCTATTTTCTGTCTTCTTGAGAGAGTTAAAGGATGTAGCATATATAATAATAAATTGGTTTTGTGGATTCCTTTTCCAAATTGTCCTTATTAACAAGCTAGCAAATTATCTTATTTGGTGTTCCCAGTCTTTTTGATTCAGGACTGCCATGCAAGGAACCATCATCTTTCTCCCGTTTTCTCTCTGAGAAGGTCAACAGCGGATTTGACTTACCTCACTTACGAGAAAGCCTTTTCGTTATTACACCTATGTTCTTGGCATGTGCATGGGTCCTGGGCAACCCAGAGAAATCTTAGTGATTCAACACTTTGCTTACGTTTCCCTCTCAGGTAGCATGCCACATGACTCTTTGTTTCGTGGAAAAACATGCTGCTTTAGTAGTTGCACTTGGGTTTCATGCTGACTGTGTTGTCTGGTGGTCTTCTCATTTCTTCCTCAGTTACCTTTTTTATATGTATAATAAGGATACCATCGCTGTTTGTGAAATAGAAAACAAAATGAAAGGCTTTTCAAAAGAGCCTTGTATGTTGGTATATTCAATTAAGTAATTAAAAACATCTTTCTTTGGAAGATGCCTTGGAGTATATTTATTTATCCATATTGGCAGATACTCATATAGGAGCAGTGGAGCAGAGCTATAGGTTTGCTTACTGGCCAGCCTTATTGTCTGAGAACAAGTCAGTTTCATTCCCTGAACCTCACTTTCCTTATCTATAAAATAAGGGGGTTACATTAGATACACCTGTAAGATTTCTACCAGCACCAAAATTCTGTGATTAGTGAGCCTCATAAAGTTATACCTTGGTTCTGTGATTCATAATTATTTGGATAGTATAAGACTAATGCTTGGTCCTTTTTTAAATGAAAACGGTTCTTGTTAAGTAAATTATAAGAATAATGGGCAGAGGATTGTTTAACCTAGTAAGTCTCAATAATGGATTTTAATCAGTTATTAGCACCAAGGCACTAATAATTATAGTAGCCATTTTTCCTCCCTTTAATTTAGAATCATGTGTTCTTAGCCATTTGCTTGGGTTATTTGAAAATTAGTCATTTTGGGGAAAAAAAGCCTCATTTATTTACAATAAAATTGCCAATTCACATTTTTCACCAGTTGAGAACAGTTTTTCTATAAAATTTGTCTAAATGTATACAAGTTTTGACTATACCATTGTTGAGACCTCATTAAAACCTATACATTCTTTAATTGTACTTAAAGGGTATTAGCGTTGAAATATAGTAATGAATCACTATTTGAGGACCAGTTGTCTCTGC
>NW_006921598.1:16991961-16992501 GCF_000298275.1 Orycteropus afer afer
TGGGCAATCCTACTCCTGTAGTGATACTGCCTCGGAAACCCAAGGAGGGGTTGCTATGAGTCGGGGCCGACTCGATAGCAAACAACAACAACATGAATACAGTCAGTTTTCTATGAAAGAGAACAAAGATGTTAAAAAGAGTACAGTGAAAAACTGGATTATTGGTAACATTGTATAAACTTTTGGGGTAAAATTATACTTTTATGGGTCTAATCATATGATGTGATGATAATATTGAAATGCAAGCCTATTTTTATAGGATTGTAGCTTACTAGTTGGATAATGCCAGCTGAATTTATCTAAGTACAGCAGCTATATTTTGAACTTCAGCTATTTAATGTACCTCTCTATGTCTTCCTCTTCCTTAATGCCACTGATTACTCATATTTGGTGCATTGCCCTTTCCTTTACCCAAATCAATACTTGTCTCTACCTGTCTAGCAGTGTTCCCTCCCCTCCCCTCCCACCCCTGGTAACCAACAAAGAAAATTTCATTCCATATATAAATCTTTCCTTGACTTTTCACAATATTGGACTAAT
>NW_006921598.1:16995241-17001609 GCF_000298275.1 Orycteropus afer afer
GTTGCTGGAGTCTATTGGATTTTGTTAAGAATTTTTATCTGTTCATGAGGGATATTGATCTGTTATTCTCCTTTTTTTGTGATGTCTTTGGCTTTTGTATCAGGATTATGCTTGCTTCATAAAATAAATTTGAGAGTATTCCCTTCATTTATGTATTCTAGAATAGTTTAAGTAGAATTGGTATCAACTCTTCTCTGAAAGTTTGGTAGGATTCACCAATGAAGCCATCGGGGCCAAGACATTTTTTTGTTAGTATTTTTTTTTTAGTGATCTGTTCAATTTCTTCTTTTGTAAGGAATCTGTTCAGATTTTCTATCGCAATCTGTGTTAGTTTAGGTAGGGTAGGGCATATGTTTCTAGATATTTGTTCATTTCTTCTAGGTTTTCAAATTTGTTGGAGGGCAGTTTGTCATAGTATCCTATTTTTTTTATTTCAGTTGGTTATGATGTTACCCATTTCATTTCTTAACCCTGTTATTTGTATCTTCTTCTTCTTTTCCTTTGTTCAGTTTGCCAGTGGTTTGTCAATTTTATTAATCTTTTCAAAGAAATAACTTCTAGTCTTGTGGATTCTTTTCTGTTGTTTTTCTGTTTCATTTATTTCTGCCCCAATCTTTATTATTTCTTTTCTTCTGGTGACTGTAGGATTTTTTTTCTGATCTTTTTCCTAATTGTTGGAGATGTTGAGTTAAGGTATTGATTTTAGTTCTTTCTTCTTTTGTGATCTGTGCATTTATTTTTATGAATTACCATCTGAGCACTTCTGTTGCTATGTCCCAAAGATTTTGGTATGTTGTGTTTTCTTTCTCATTTGATTCAAGGAATTTTTAAAATTTCTTCCATTACCCAATAGTTTTTAAGTAGGGTGTTATTCAGTTTTCATGTGTTTACATTTTTCCCCCTTGATCTTCATATTATTGATTACTAATTTTAGAGCATTCTGATCTGAAAAGATGCTTTGCAATGTTTTAATGTTTTAAAATTTATTGAGGCTTGTTTTGTGACTAACATATCATTGTATAATCTTAATCTGGAAGAAATTAAAGAAATCATTTCACTCTTTCTGACCCCCAGCTGGTAGATATCTAAAAATTAACTTGAAAAAATTACCACTCCTCAGAAGGAAGGTTGGGCAATCTACTTCCATAGTGATACATACAGCCTTGGAAACCCAAGGAGGGGTTGCTATGATTCAGGACCAACTCCATGGCAAACGACAATAATAACAACAATTTTATTTTTAAAGTTCTCTTGAGTAGATTGTATCAAATTACGCTTTTCAGAATTTTAGATAAATACACTTTTTAGTAGAGCTGTGATTAAAACATATCTTCTGTTTCTAAATGTTTTCTAAGAATAGAAAAAAAATTCTGCTATAAAAACACTTTTATCTTTGCAATAATTTGTAAATTAGGCACTTACTTCCTCCTGATATTTTATTTAAATGGAATAAGATAGGCTTTTATTCACTGTGATATGTGTCAAGTTAAGTTTGAAATACCATATTTTATGTTGTTGTTGGGTGCTATTGAATCAGATCTGACTTATAGTGACCCAGTGTGTAACAGAATGAAACACTACCTGGTCCTGAACCATCCTCAAAATTGTTTCTATGTTTGACCCTGTTGTTGCAGACACTGTGTCAATCCGTCTCATTGAGGGCCTTCCTCTTTTTTTCCTAATCCTCTACTTTTCCAAGCATGATGTCCCTCCTGACAACATGTCCTAAGTATATAAGACAAAGTCTTACTTTACCATCCTTGCTTTTAAAGAGCATTCTGACCATACTTCCAAGACAGATTTCTTCATTCTTCTTACAGTCCATGGTATATTCAATATTCTTTGCCAACATCTACTAATTCAAAGTTATCAATTCTTTGGTCTTCTTAATCATTGTCCAGCTGTCACATGCATATTTAGTAGTGACAAAATCGTTGCTTGGGTCAGTTGCACCTTAATCCACAAAGTAATATCTTTGTTTTTTTTAACACCTTTAAGAGATCTTTTGCGACACATTTCCCTAATGCAGTACATCATTTTGATTTTGTTGTGTCAATGTATGTCGTACCTCTGAAATCTTGTATAAATCTTTGTGTAGTTTCTTTTCTTTGATCATGGGTAGAATTTTGATATTACTGCGTTTGAACTGAACTGAGGGTCTATTTATTAGCACTACGTGCAGAATATTAGGAGACAGAGCTAAGGCATCTTAGCTCTGTCTTTGATCTAGTTGCTTATTTAGGCCTAACTCACACCCTAAAAAGGCACTTTTGTTTACCCTCTTCTACTTCTTTGTAAGAATTCAAATGTGACCTGTCATTTCTCTGCTTAAGATTCTATAATCCTTCCCACCTATCTCTGAGACCATGTCCCTGACCCTTAGTGTGGTATCTAATATCCCATATATTTTGCCACCATCCTTTATTGCCATTCTGCGTTGTCAGGGAGGGAACATATTTCTGGGAAAAAGTTTAGTTTTGGAGTCAGAAAGGACCCAAGTCGATATCCTGTTATCATTCATCACCTCTGGCTCTGTGAACTTGTATAAATTATTTAATATTTTTGAACCTTATTTCCCTCCTCTGTAAAATGGGAGTGATAATTCTTGTCTCATAAAGTTGTTTTGAGCATTAAATGAAATAAGAAGTATATAATGCCCATCAAGCAAATGTTTAGTGAGGTTCAACTAACTGTGCAGACTCTTTGAGACAACCACAGGCCACATTTCTTGCCAACCTGTCAGGAAGGTAGTTTCCAGCACTCCTTTCAGCAAGGGGCCTTTTAGCTGTCATGCAAATGACAGCGGATGTACTTGTCTCAGAGCCCTTGTTCTATGTACAGTGCACAAGATCCACATCAGGTACAGGAGCTGCCCTGTCTTAGAAGAAGCCTCATGCCGTATAGCAGCCTATATCTCTGCAGTATAGTATATTACCTCGTATGGCTTTTCTAGCCATAATCTTTGTAATTCCCACTTTGCCGTGAGCATCTGAATCACTGATTGTTAAAGTTCTCCATCTGGTGTATTTCTGTTAAACTAGCAAGATGCAATCTTCCAGGAAGTACATTCAGGTGTATAGAATTCTGATACTGGGATTGGTTGGTTTGATCACTCTGCCAGGGTAAAAAGGAGCCCTCCTAGAGACAAAAGGAGTCTCTCTGACTGTCGGCTGAGAGACATGTTGCTGAGAGAAATGCACTACTGAGAGATGTAAGAGAGACATGCTAACAAGACATAGATGAGAGAGATACTCACTACTGAGAGAAAGACATGCTACTGAGAGACTGAGAGAGACTGTTGGCTGAGAGACGGCTGGCTGAGAGAGACTGAGCATGTTCCTGAACTTGAATTGTAGCCTGTTGCTTCCCTAATAAACCCCATAACCTGTGAGTTCTATGTGACCACTGCAGTGAATTATTGAACCCAGCAGAGGGGTGGTAGGTGCCATGGGAGGAATGGTTGGTGTCAAGGTTAGTAAGAGGGCTGGAGGGTGGTGATATATCTGGCTTCATAAGAAGTTTCTTGGTTTGCTGATGTTGATCTGTCCTCCTCTTGTGTAGTTAGAGGAGGTCAGAAGATATCACCTCCTTGCCCCTTTAGCAATCTCTTAAACAGTTCTTTGACAGCTGTTGTGGATTGAATTATGTCCACTCAAAATATGTGTCAACCAGGCTGGGCCATGATTCTCAGTAATTTGGCGGGCATCTAATGATGTGATTTTACATGTATGTAATAATGTAATCTTCCCCATGATGTGAGATGATGTGATCAATTGGTGGTGAGAGGATTATGGTTCATTGTAGCACCCTTACACAGGTCACAGCCCTGATCTTTTGTAGCTGGAGTTCCCCTGGGGTATGGTCTGTATCATCATTTATCTTACAAGAGATAAAAGGAGAGAGAAATGAGCAAAGAGAGAGGGACCTGACTACCACCAAGAAGGAAGAGCTGAGAGCAGGACATGTCCTTTGGACCCAGGGTCCCTGTGCTAAGAACGTCCTAGACCCAGGGGAAGATTGATGCCAAGACACATGGAAATATCCAAGGGATGCCAGGCCCACAGATGTTGAAATTTTGAAAGGAAACAAGGACCTTCCCAGAGCCAAGGAAGAGGGAAAGCCTCCAGAGCTTACCCTGGATTTGGACTTCTAGCCTCCTAAACTATGAGGAACACATGAAGATCAATGTCTTAGGCATTAGTAAGCTGAAATGGACTGGTTTGGGCCATTTTTAATTAGACAACCATATGACTTATGATAATATAATACTATACTGGGAATGACAAATTGAAGAAGAGTGGTGTGGCATTCATTGTCACAAAGAATGTTTCAAGATCTATCCTGAAGTACAGTATGGTCAGTGATAGGATAATATCCATACTCCTACAAGGAAGACCAGTTAATATGACTAATATTCAAATTTACACACCAACTTCCAAAGCCAAAGATGGAATTTGAAGATTTCTACCAACTTCTGCAGTCTAAATTTGATCAAACATGCAATCAAGATGTGTGGATTATCACTGGTGATTGGAATGCAAAAGTTAGAAACAAAGGAGAATCACCAATAGTTGCAAAATATGGCCTTGGTGATAGAAATGACACTGGAAATCTTATACTAAAATTTTGCAATGAATACTTATTCATTGCAAATACCTTTTTTCAACAACATAAATGGTGGCTATACGCATGGGCTTCACCAGATGGAATACACAGGAATCAGATTGACTACATCTGTGGCAAGAGGTGATGGAGAAGCTCAATATGTTCAGCCAAAACAAGGGTAGGAGTTGACTGTTGAAGACACCATCAACTGCTCATATGAAAGGTCAAGTTGAAGCTGAAGAAAATTAAAACAGGTCCATGAGAGTCAAAATATGACCTTGATTATATCCTACCTGAATTTAGAGACCATCTACAGAATAGATTTGATACAATGAACACCAATGACTGAAAACCAGATGAATGACATCAAGAACATCATCCATGAAGCACGCAAAATGTTATTAAAAAGACAGGAAAGGAAGAAAAGACCAAAATGCATGTCAGAAGATACTGTGAAACTTGCCCTTAAACAGAGTAGGTAAAGTGAGTAGAAGAAATGACAATATAAAAGAGCTAAACAGAAGATTTCAAAGAGCAGCTCAAGAAGACAAAGTCAATTATTATAATGAAATGTGCAGAGACCTGGTCTAGAAAACCAAAAGGGAAGAACACATTTGGCATTTCTCAAGCTGAAAGAACTGAAGAAAAAATTCCAACCTTCAGTTGCAATATTGAAAGATTCTATAGGCAAAATATTGAATGATGCAGGAAACACCAAAAGAAGATGGAAGGAATATGCAGTCACTGTACCAAAAAGAATTGATTGATGTTCATCCATTTCAGGAAGTGGCTTGTGATCAAGAACCAATAGTACTGAAGGAAGAAGTCGAAGCTGCACTGAAGGAATTGTCAAGAAACAAGGCTCCAGGAATTCATGGAATACCCATTGAGATGTTTCAAAAAATGGATGCTATGCTAGAGGCACTTACTCATCTATGCCAAGAAATTTGGAAGACAGTTACCTGGCCAACTGACTGCAAGAGATCCATATTTGTACCCATTCCAAAGAAAAGTGATCCCACAGAACGTAGAAATTATTGAATAATATCATTAATATTAGACACAAGTAAAATCTTGCTGAAGATAATTCAAAATGGTTGCAACAGTGTACTGACACGGAACTTCCAGAAATGCAAGGTGGATTCAGAAGAGGATGTGGAATGAGGGATATCATTGTTGATGTCAGATGGATCTTGGCTGAAATCAAAGAGTACTGGAAAGATGTTTACTCGTGTTTTATTGACTATGCGAAGGCATTTGACTGTGTGGATAATAACAAATTATGGATAACATAGAGAAGAATGGGAATTCCAAAGCACTTCATTGTGCTCATGAGGGACCTGTACATTGATCAGGAGGCTGTCATTTGAACACAATAAGGGGATATTGCACAGTTTAAAATCAGGAAGAGAGTGCATCAGGGTTGTATCCTTTCCCCATACTTATTCAATCTCTGTGAGCAAATAATCTGAGAAGCTGGACTGTATGAAGAAGATCATGGCATCAGAATTGGAGGAAGACTCATTAACAGCCTGCGGTATGCAGATGACACAACTTTGCTTGTTGAAAGTGAAGAGGACTGTAAGCACTTACTGATGAAGATTAAAGACACCATTCTTCAGTATGGATTACACATCAACATAAAGAAAACGAAAATCTTCACAACTTGGACAATAAGCAGCATCACGATAAATGCAGATAAGTGTGAAGTTACCAGGAAGTTCATGTTGCTTGTTTCCACAATCAACACCCATGGAAGCAAC
>NW_006921598.1:17002479-17003644 GCF_000298275.1 Orycteropus afer afer
TATTATACTCAGAAAGCCCCAAAGCATGGCATCCTCATGAGATATTTACAGGTTATTCATAATTTCTCTTCATCCAGATGCAAGTTACCAACAGGGGTCATTTTTGCCATAAGCAAATCGCTTAGCAATATAGTTGACACCTACTATCTTAGCCAGTTTCCAGGGTAACAGAGCTAGATGGTCTAACCGTAAGTCGGATTCTCAAGCAATAGGAGAAAAGGTTTTGTTAATCCTTTCAACCATTATGCAACAGATCCAACCAAGGGCTTTACATATTATCAAAATACTCCTTCAGCAGATCTTTAAGTACACTATGATTCAGACATTGACCAGACACTGGGAATACAATGGTAAGTAAAACACATCTGTTATAGTCTTTCATAATGTTTATTCCATCGATAATGCTCTTAAATACTTTCATTGCCAGTACAATTCCAATTTATCCTTCAAATCCAACTCAGTTTTGTCTCTTCTCTGAAGCTCATCTCTACTTACTCCCCTAGCACTGAATTCATGGATTGTTTTTCAAGATCCATGATTCCTAAAATCATAACATGATATGCAGACTTTGTGTGCTGTATGTATTGTGAGGACAGGGACTGTTGGGTTACTTCGTGCTGCTGTAACAGAATTTGTACCACAAATGGGATGGGTTGAACAAACAAGAGGTTATTCTCCTAGAGTTTTAGAGGCTAGAAGTCCAAGTTCAAAGTGCCAAGCTTTAGTGGCTGGGTGAAATCCCCTCAACCTAAGGCTTCAGCTCTGCCTCTTGCTTCCAGCCCACTGAAGCTGGAGGCTTTCTTCACTCAGGCACCTACCTGCTGGCTGCTGAGGCTGACAAACCCAAGGTTGACAAGTACAAATGCATAGTCCCAATATTACCAAACCACACAGCAGGCCATTGAATCAATTCCATTTAGAGTCCCGAGATTGGCAGACAACATGGTAGGCTGCTGAACAACTACTTGGCTATGTGCAGGATTCAACTGTGCCAAAAGCTTGAGACCTTCCTAAGAGCTGCTGCTTCTATGCTAGAAGCAGATCACATCCCTAAGGCAGCTACTTAGCTGCTCTAGTAGATTCCACCATGGAGTTGTTTACCAATCTCACCAAGGGGAATAACTACATCCTGCTGCCCAGCCACTCAAAACCAGGCCCAGCCAAG
>NW_006921598.1:17004224-17005604 GCF_000298275.1 Orycteropus afer afer
GTACATTAACTCACGAGTATTTTGTTATGGGTTATCTTTTTGTTGAATATGAGCCCACTGCTATGTAGCTTTTTCACACAAACCATCCTGTATGTCCAATTTGGGTTTCTTTAAAGTGGAATAGGAAATTAGTTACTATTGAAGCAATCTGATTGTATGATTTTTCTAGTTGGTAACTTCTTCTCTCTTCTACTGTTCTACAATTTTCTTTCCCCACAGTTAAATCATGAGTGGTTTTTTTTTTTTTTTTTTTTCCCCTAACAACTTGCTTTTGTAGAGTCTGGAATCTTTAATTTCCAAAGGAATAGTAACTCATTTCAATGGTTTATATAATATTTCTTTAAGTTATGTGACATGTGTAACTGAAATAAACAGATCTGTGATCAAACACAGTTGATTCTTAATAAGTAAATGGTTCATCTGATAGGAGCAGAAGTGTACAAGCATGCAGGGTGCTTTAAGCATTCACATTGCTTATAGTGCACTGGGAAGACCAAGTGTGTGTTTCTGATTGCTCATGGCTAAATTATTTTGAAATTTCTTCATGAGCAATTTTTAACACCTCATCATGCTGCCCATTTTTCTTCTGTAAGAGTACTGGTCTTCCTAGTTTAGAGTAGAAAGGAGTAGAAAGCCTTTCTGACTATTAAAGTCTCAGGTATCTATTGTTGTCCTGGGGAAAAATATATATGAAACCATTAAAAAAAAATGAGTAAAGAGTGAAAAGCAGCTGCTTAACTATAAATATGGTATAGGCATAAAAAATAATGGGAGAAGCTTAATTTTGCTCTCCTTTAGTGTGGTCTGGGCTTAGTGACTCCTAAGGAACAGAGTATACAGGCACACCTTGGAGATACTGTGGATTTGGCTCCAGACCACTGCAGTAAAAGTGAATATTGCAATAAAGTGAGTCACACACATTTTTTGGTTTCCCAGTGCATATAAAAGTTATGTTTACACTATACTGTAGTCTATTAAGTGTGTAATAGCATTATGAAAAAGTTTGAAATATTGTGAAAATTATCAAAATGTGACACAGACATAAAGTGAGCACATGCTGTTAGTAAAATGGCACTAATAGGCTTGCTTGAGGCAGCATTGCCACAAATCTTCAGTTTGTGGGGAGAAAAAAAAACAGTATCTGCAACATGCAATAAAGCAAAGCACAATACAATGAGTTGTGCTTGTACAGTGGGAGGAATAGTAATTTTAATTAGTGGGAAAACCTGGCAGATACCACCTTAACCAAGTGATCGAGGTTAATGTCACTAGAGTTAGATATTGAGATAATGTACCCTTTGATATTATGTGATAAGAAGAGCACCTCACTTTTATGGTATTCTTCCCCAAAACTCATAACCCTAGTCTAGTCATTAGAAA
>NW_006921598.1:17026113-17037633 GCF_000298275.1 Orycteropus afer afer
TACAATTAGGTAGGCCTAAGTATTTATTGTGTCTGCCCATAGTCTAGATTTCTGCTGATGTCCTAGACATCAGATGCCATCAAAGAAAAGGAGGAAATGGAGGAGCCCAAACATGTAAATCAAACTCATGCTAAGTTGGTGCTTGGCAATGTGAGGTCAGGTGACTCTTGTGCAATAAGTTGCTGTAGGGAAAAGGCAATTTTCTCTAACTGCAGAGAACAAGTAGTTTACTTTATTTTAAAAGAAAATCAATAGTATTGGCTTGGCCCTTGTGAGAAATCATTCTCCTGATGGCAAGTCGATACAGATGTGACTTAAAAAGTAAAGAAAACCATGGCCAGAGAATATTCGTTTTAACATCTGATTATTGGTAGAAACAAAAGCATTGTTTATTAAATTTTGTTTAGAACTCATTTAATTTTTGTAATAAAACAGGGCTATCAACCTGAAACATGTAACAATTGGGGATCTCTTTGGCTGTAAATTAGTTTATAGAACTCTTCCATTTTGAGGACTATTAGGAAAGTTCTTCAAATATTGAAGTTCAATTGAAGGTAGTTAGAATTGTTTAAGTGCTTCATTTAATACCATAAACACAAACGCCTTTACCTAAATATGGTTTGTTTTTGATTACAGTACTTTAACACTCCATGTTTCTAAAATGTAAACAGTAAGAAGCTTATCCAAATTTTTTATAATTATACTTAATGTGATTATATTGTTTTTTTAATCTAAATTTATATACCCATACTTTGTGTTTAACTTTCATATTTATGATTAAGTTATTAATTTTTGTAATATTTAAAAGATATGAACAGCAGAGGAGTAGAGAAAGATTAAGTAAGGAAACTATCACTTTCTGTTTAGATAAACTATGTACTCCATTCTGCGATATTTTCTCTATATGATGCCAGTGGGCAAGAATTTTTCTTAATTGTAAACAATCATGTTATGTGTTAAAGGAAGACATTACAGTTTTTTACATCAAGGATACTGTGGGAAATAGCTATCATGACATGCTACTGTTGACAAAATTGTTTTCAAGTTAGCCTAGATGGAAGTTTCACTTTAATTGCATATTGTAGCAGTTGAAAGAATATGCCTGTGACCAAAATAGTAACATAAATTTGGAGGGACATGCTTGAGCAGTATTCTCAATGCTCCTGTGGGAACAAGGCTGCTCTGTGCTATTGAAAACCTATTTCTCATATAACCCAGTCTGGCCATCTAGCAGAGTTTTGAAATGTCACATGGTGACACAGCATCCTAATGGTATCTCTTGGGAAGCATAGATATATATTTTTTTTTTTAGCAAGACAATATCAAGGGTCCTTAAAAATTGAAACAACACAAAGGAAAAAAAAAAAGGAGGACAGGAAGCTAATCCACCTCTTCGAGCAGCCATGCCATCTCTCAGATATATTGATTTAATTAGTCCACAACAATGTCTTTCTTTGATGTTTGCTCTATAATAGAGTTCCCACACTATTAGGCTGCTTCAGTATAAAACTTGGTTTATGATTTCCTTTACACATAGGTCAAGAAAAATGCATTACAAAGCAGATTTTCTCCTTAAACAAAATTAAGTGTTATATATTATCTTTATTAAAAAAATCTGATTTTTAAAACAGCACAAACATAAAGTCTCATTCTAGTTTCTTTCCATCAATACTCCCTTTGTGTGTATAGTATTTTATTTGTGCCTCTCTTACTGTGGCAGGATGGATGCTTTATTGTTAAAAGATATCTGCTAAGGATTGTCCTTTATTCTTACATTCATTGGTCATCTCTTGTGCTAATTTCGGTTCCCACCAACATCATAAAAGTTTTGCATCTTGTACTAGGATGATAAAGATGGTGCCTCAACCTTTTGTAAAATTTACAGTATTATTCTAGACTTAGAAAGTATTGCCACTATGTGACTTCATTCCATTTTTTCAAGGATAAACAAAATTGAATTTTGATTATATTACTGTTACCAAGTATGACTAACAACTTTACCTTTTTCTTTTTTCTCTTTCCTGGAGTACTTAACAATAATTTATTGATTTTGGTGATCTGTGTGTTTTGTTAAATCCATGTGTTTTTGCTTATTTGTTTTCAGAAAATGTATTGTTCAGTTTTCACAGAAGTGAAAAGAATGTTATTGTGAACCTTAATATACCAGTCATCCTGATCCATTAGTTATATGTTAGCTATTTCTTTTTTCTTTTACTGAAGTGCTTCAAAGCAAAACCCAGACATATCATTTCATCCCTACATTTTTTTTCTATATAATCATCGTTCCATAATCATATTTAACAAAATGAATAATTATTCCTTGATGACACAATAACCACTCCATATACAGAGTTTGCTAATTGTGTCAAAAGCGTCTTTTACTGTTGGTTTGTTTGAATCAATTGCCATACATTTGGTTATCTGAAGTAATTTGTTCTTTATCAGTTAGATTTTAAAACCTTGTTTACCCATGCCTGGTAAGGGTAGAATCTTATTTAGAAAACAAACAAGCAAACCAACAAACACACATTTTCTGCCTCATTAAAAGAAAAAGTTAAATGTGCTACAAGAGCAATTATTAATTAAATATATAACAGAGCACCTGACAAAAATTTTCCGCTTTGAATTGGAAACATTCCTCTGAAACATTGGTACTCTAATACTGTATATTAGTTCTTAGAAAAGGCTTCATTTTTGGTAAGATTTAATGAGGTTGTCAGATTTAACTTGTATAAAATAGATCATTTTAAAAAATGTTTTTACTACCAATTTGGAGTCACACAGGTTTATTTTGCTGTAAGGTGGCACCAAACTATAAAAATGTCATAGTTGAGCATACTGATTTCTAAACTGTATTCTTCCTGTCACCTTGCCTGGACCCTGACAAAAATTGGCACCTGCCTGGGTTTCTGTGTCTGTCTATTACTTATTATGGGAATGACCCCATCCAGTTAGTTGCCCTTCTTGGCTGGGCTCTGAGACCTGCTGTCTGGAGACCTGATGTCAGTAGAAACACCAGAGATGACACAGTCTGTGAAGCTCCCCCACTTCATGAGTCTACCTGGACACATTTTTGAGCCAAGTCTGATCTGAGTTACGGAGCTTATATTATACTTTTGTTTCCTCAGCAGAAACTTTTAGAAGATCTGTTCAAATCTTGTAGCTAGCCTAGAGAAAAAATGGGATAAGTGTTTATGCTGTCAAAGGTTTCTTCTGGGTATGAAGACATCCATCTCAAGATTCTTTTGTATGGGGAAGAGCCCTAGGGCACTTACGGAGTTTTACAACTAGCCTGTGTATAAGGTTGAGCGAAAGGATGAATCAAAGAGAAATGCCCCAATATTGTGCAATTGCTTTTGACTTGTTTTGAAATACATTTTTATCAAGATCCTGTCTTCACACATACACACACCCTTCAAGCAAAAGTTTCTTGAAGTAATACCCTATTTTTGAAGCACTATGATATTTTCCATTCTAATTTATTAAAAAAAAAAAAAAATGCAGTCTATAATTCACTAAATTGGTTCCATGACCCACTAAGGGCTTGTGACCTATAGGTTGGGGAACACTTGGCACACGTTTTAGAATGTAAGGAACCTGGATTCAAATATCAACTCTCTCAGTTACTATCAGTATGTCCCAGGAACTCACTGTGCTTCTTATGCAACATTTTAGGAAGTAGCTATTTATGTCAAGTGAAACAAAATTGTACTAATCAGTTAAGACTTACTCCTTAGATTAATACGTATGCTTTCTTACAAAGAAAATTACTGTTCTCCCTCCCTTAGACCAAATAATACTCTATTCCCAAGAGGGATTACCTCAAGTGGCCAGAGTTGCAGAGCTAGTCCTTCTCTCTTGCCCACCCTTACATGACTTCTGCCATGTTGCAGTATATCTGTTTCTAAGAAACACTTTATGGTTTTTAACAGAGATCATTACTCTGGATATGAAAGGACATTCTTTTGTTTGTATAATTATTAGGTCACTGCTAGCTATTTAAGTCTGTATCCCAAATAATGAAATAATATTTTTAAATGTTTTTAAGTTTAAGAATGTTTCAGGAATTTGTCCCAGAACACTATCCATTTTTCCAGTTATAGTGCATATCTCAAATTGAAAAACAGAATTATATTAACAGGTTAAATATTTTTACCTTCTGAATTATGGGTAGTTATGAGTTAGATTTTTTATGTAAGTTAAACTGCATTAGGAATCAAAATAATATGAGTTCAAGTTCTTATTCTTCTGTTTTCTAGACACATGGGTGAGGGCAGGTCATCTACCCTCTCTGCCTTTATTGCCCGCCATTTGCCTACTCTAAATTATCAGGATACTTGGAAGTGCTTTTTGCAAATGTAAGGTGCTTATTGTTCAAATAAATTTGGCAATATTTGGGTCATCAATAAGTGACTAGGTTTGGAAAAGTCAGTCTTGTGTGCCAATCTGTCTTTAGATTTGAAAAAAAAACATATCTATGCATGTGAATTATGAGTAGAAACTAAATGTATTCCCAGTATTTAGTAGAGGGCAGAATAAAATGTAAAGTTCAATGTATACTCTGGAGATGATGTTAAAATTATATATTCCTTTTAAGAAAAACTGAATGACATTTAAATGACATTTTTCTGTTCTACAGAAACCAAAGGCAAATACCAAAGTAATTTGTAAGCGTTGCAAGATAATGTTGGGAGAGATCATGTCATCAGGTAAGAATATAACAAAAACCCAAAATGCCTACCTTCTTACTAAAAAAACAAACAAACAAAAGATGATAGAACATGATTTTATAGTAAATATAATGGAAAGATGATTAATATATGTTATACAGTAGATGCTTTTCAAAATAAGGACCAACTAACTGATATCATCCAATATGCTAAGAAACTTTTATATTTTGGCCTTACTAAGTGCATGGAATTGAGTTTTAAGCATTAAGTAGTTGAATCATTTTCAGTTTTTCATATATTTTTGTAGGTATAAGTAATAAAGTTTGTACTTGGGTTTATCTTAAAAAAGACTGGAGCCTTTTTCTTAACACAACTTCTCAATCAGAAGAGTTGGTACCCAGAGACTTACAAGTTACTGTTCCTGGCTGCCATCTGTTTCATATAGTATTTTGGGGCATGGATGGGGGCTGGGGGTTGGAGAAGTTCTGTTGAAAGGCAAGAAACACATTCTGAGTTGCACTTTGTTACTTGTTTCTTTTTCTCAGTCGTGTTAATTATGTTTTATATAACATCTGTTATACTGCTTTAAAATACAATAATGAAAGTCCTGATAATTAAAATGATTCACTATTTAAAGATATGCTTTAAAAATGTCTAGAGAGCTGCTACATGCTGTGCTAGCTTTGTGGGTGATGAATAATTGCTTTTAATATTATTAATTAGAAAATATGAGTTTAAGTGAAGCTATTAGGTAGAAGACAGACTGATATTTGTCTTTTTTTGTTTTTTAAATCATCAAAATCTTATATGTACTTGCTTAGATTGAGCAGAAAAATGAAGAATGAGCAGTAAACGATGCTTCCCTCAATGTCATTTTTGGAGAATAAAAGTAAACCTTTTAATTAACAACTTAGAAAATTTTAAGGCTTCTAGGTAGTGTAGTGCCTAAGGCATTTGACTGCTAACCAGAAGCCTGACGGTTCAAACCCACCAGATACTCCTTGGAAGGAAGACCGGGCAATCTACTTTGGTGGAGATACTGCCTTGGAAACCCAAGGAGGGGTTGCTATGGGTCAGATCTGACTCAATGGCAGTGAGTTTTTTGTTTTAGTTAAATAAGGTGAGTTTATTTTTCCAATTATTTTCTCACCCAATTAAAATGGCAGGTAAGAAATAAAAAAGATGTACATCCACAAAGAGAAATAAAAATGATAATATCACAGAGATGTAAATAAATTTTTGGAAGCTATAAAGCTGAGAGAGGCATGGTAACATATATGGCAGTGTGGAGGATATGGCAGTCTAGGTATCTGCAGAATATCATTTGGGTGAGGAGCAAGGCAGTATTCAGAGGAGAGCTCCATGTTGTTGTTATGTGCTGTCAAGTCGGAAACGACTCATTGTGACCCCTCCTTCCAACCTTCTGTCCAAGGAGTGGGGTTTCAACCACCAGCCTTCTGGTTAACAGTCAAGGCCTTAGGCACTATGCTACCAGAGAGCTCCATAGAAGTTCTCAATTTTGAGACACCAAGTAACAGGGAAGGCAGTCTGAGGTAAGGAGCTGGAAACAGAATGATTACTTCAAACTACATATGGAGATATTAGACTGTTAGATATCCTGTTTCATTTGTAACTTGCACATACACTCTAGGTAGAAGACTGGAGGCCCCTTCTTAAAATAATTGAAGAGAACTGTCTTAGCCTGAGTTGTCTAGAGGAGGAACACGAGTGAAACATATATAAAGAGATTTATTTCAAGGAAATGACTCATGCATTTGTGGAGGCTGTCAAGTCCCAAATCTATGAGGCAGGCATCAGGCTGGACGGTTTTTCTGACTCAGATGGTTGCACAGGGTTTTGAACGCAAAATCAGCAGGTCAGGTGGAAGGCTACTGGCTCAGAGTTGCAGGAGCTGGCAATTCCCAAAATTTGCAGGACAGGGGTTAGGCTCCTGGTTCATATCTCAAGAACTGGAGATCAGAGGATGACAAGTAAGATACAGAATAGAAAGCAAGTGAGATTTGCTAGAACATCTGTGTATATTGGATGCAGGCCATGCCCCCAAAGAAACTCCCCTTATATGAGATCACAAAATAGAATATAATTATGTAATACTGAGACTCATGGCTTAAGCCACATAGACACATAACATTAACAGTCACAGTCCATCCCTTGGCAACTTGGCACCTATAGACATCTTAAACCAAGCATAATCTCTAAATAAAGACAATTAAAAAAAGTCATACCTAACTGAAAACACACTAGCCTCTTTTACATCTTATATTTTATAGTAAGTAATGGGACCATTCCCTGGAGAAGGATATCATGCTTAGTGAAGTGGAGGGTCAACAAAAAAGAGTGAGGCCCTCAACGAGATGGATTGACACAGTGGCTGCAACAGTGGGTTCAGGTACAGCAAGAATTATGAGGCTGGCATAGGACCGAGCAGTGTTTTGTTCTGGTGTATATAGGGTCACTATGATTTTGGAGCTGACTCAACAACACCTAACAACAATAAGAACAACAAATGGGATAAGGAAGGGAAGAAAACAAAAATACTATATATTCCTGCACTACATACATGTATAATGAAATAAGTAAGAAATGCTCATAATAATTATCACCCTCATTTCTACAATTGGTCATGTGGTCATAGCTGATGTTTGGAACTACCATCATCTGTCACCCATTCCATATTCCCTTTTCCCTCAGCAAGCTCCTCAGCTGGTTGTGGTTCTTTGCCTGGAAGTGACCCAAACCTTCATTGCTAAAGGATCTGGGCCATTAGTAATGTCAGAATTGGGTTGCTATAGTTTTCCATAGACTTTAGTCATAAGGAATGGTAGTACTAAGAGATGCTGTGAGGGATCTCCTATATTTCAGACATACTCTTCTTTACCTCCATTATGTAATATCAATCCCATTTCCCCTTGGTAATCAAGATCCTCACAACCAGCCAATATAGTAAAACTCCCTTCTTTCCCTTCTGATCCAGAGGTATTAGAAGCCAAAGTGGCCAGGTGGCATTCTTAATTTCCAGTTCAATGGAATCAGTGTTGTCTCCTCAGGTGAGAGTATTCCTCCTTTTGGAATTAAAATGTCCAGATACACAAAGCATAGGGACATGAGATAGGAAGCAGAAATTTTGTGAGTGGGTCACTTGGGATAATAATGAGTAAGTACCACTCCTATTTCTATCCTTTGATTCCTGGACCTGTGGATCATGGCTATCGGAGAAAGAGTACCATATATTGGATGCTGGTTTAGAGCATATCCAGCCTCCTGGAGAACATTGCCCCAGTCCCTCAAACTATTACCAACTAGCTGGCACCATAATTATGTCTTTAGAAAGCCATTCCATTGTTATATTAAACCAGTTGCTTCACGATATTGGGGAACATGGTAAGACCACTGACACACTTCATCTGAAGTGAATCCCTTGATCTAAGGCATTGTGATGTGGAATACCAAGATAGTGGATAAGGTATTTTTTTAAGCCCATGGATGGTGGTCTTGGCAGAAGCATTGCATTCAAGGAGGCAAATCCATATCTATATCCAGAGTAAGTGTCTGTCCCAGTAAGAACAAAATGCTGCCCTTTCCATGAAAGCAGTCCAGTGTAATCAACTTGCTTGGGTTGCTGGCTGATCACCCCAAGGAATGGTTCCATATCTCAGACTCAGTGTTCTCTGTTGCTGGCTGATTGGAAACTCAGCAGTGGATATAGCCAAGTCGGCCTTGGTGAATAGAAGTCCATGTTGCTGAGACCATGCATAATCTCCAACACTGCCAACATGGCCACTTTGTTCATGAGCCCATTTGGCAATAACAGGAGTGGCTGGGGAAAGAGGATGATTGGTTTCCAAAAAATGTATCATTCTATCCACTTGACTGTTAAAATGTTGCTCTGCTGAAGTCAGCCTTTGGTGAGCACTCACATGAGGCAGAAACATTTCACTTCTTTGGCCCATTCAGTGAGGTCTATCCACGTATTCCTTGTCACCAATTTTTCATTTATGTTCCTTCAAAGTCATTGACTAACCAGCCAAGTCAATGGCCATCGTCCATGGACAGTCACACTTCTGGCCATTTCTCCTTCTAAGCAAAATGAACAATCAGATACATGACTTGAAGTTCTGCCCATTGGGAGGATTTCCCTTTACCACTCTCTATAGGGAGGTCCTAAGAAGGGGCCGCAGAGATGTTATTGTCCACTCTCAAGGAGATCCTGCATATTGCACAGAACTATCTGTAAAACAGGCACAAGTTTTTGTTCCCTCTGTCAGCTGATTATAAGAAACTCCCCATGAAGCCATAGGTGCAGACTGGGAGAGGGAAGGTAATGTGACAAGAGTGGAGATGATGGACATTTGGGCTCTTTCCCATGTAACTTACTTGTGCCTTCAGTTCCTGCTCAAGCCCAATCTCACATATACCTCTTCCATTTAATAATGGAGCACTGCTGTGCACATCCAATTTTATGACTATGGATCAAACAAGTCACTGCATGGTGACCTCATGCCTCATGGTTAAGTATTCAGTTTCTACTAAGGCCTGGTGATGAGCCAAAAGCTGTTTCTCAAAAGGAAAGTATTTATCTGCAGAGGATAGCAAGTCTTTGCTCCAAAATCCTATGGTCGGTGGTATGATTCACCAATAGGGGCCTGTCAAAGACTCCAAACAGCATTTCTATCTGCCACTGGTATATCAGGAATGTGGTACTGCTTGCTGTTACATCAGCTGGATCATATGGTCCATGTGGCAGCACAGCTTGCACAGCAGCCTGAACATATTGTAGAGTCTTCTGTTGTTTTGGGCCCCACTCAAAAGTAGCATCTTTTCAAACCACTTGAAAATAGGCTAGAGTAGCACACCCAAATGAGGCATATGTTGCCTCAAAAATCCAAAAAAGCCCACCAGGCATCATGCCTCTTTTTTATTTGTATGAGAGGCTAGATGCAACAACTTATATTTCACTTTGAAAGAAATATCTCAACAAACTCACACCACTGGACCTCTAGAAATTTCACTGAAGTGGAAAACACCTGAATTTTGTCTGGCTAATTTCCTTCCTTCTAGCACGCAAATGTCTTATCAATAAGTCTAGAGTCATTAATACTTCTTCCTTACTAGGTTTAGTCAATTTAATGACATCAATCTAATGGACCAGTGTGGTGTCTTGTGGAAGGGAAAGGTGATCTAGGTCCTTGCAGAATAAATTATGATATGTTGTTGTTGTTATGTGCCATCAAGTCGGACCTGATTCATAGCGACCCCTCTTTGGATTTCTGAGGCAGTATCACTACGGAAGTAGATTGCCCCATCTTCCTTCCGAGGAGTGGCTGGTGGGTTTGAACTGCCAGCCCTCTGGTTAGCAGTCAAGTGCCTTAGGCATTATGCTACCAGAGCTATTAAATTATGATATGTTGTTGTTGTTGTTATGTGCCATCGAGTCAGACCCGACTCAGAGCGACCCCTCCTTGGGTTTCCGAGGCAGTATCACTACGGAAGTAGATATAGAATTGATATTCCTTGAGATAGGACAGTGCAGGTATATTGCTGACCTTGCCCACTGAAGGCAACCTGCTTCTGGTGATCAGATATGGAGGAAAAAGACATTAGCTAGATCAGTGTAGCTGCATTCCAGGTACCAGGAGATGTATTAATTTGCTCAAGCAGTGAAACCACATCTGAAACAGCAGCTGCAGTTGGAGTCACTACCTGCTTAAGATTATGACAATCCATTGTCATTCTCCAAGATCGGTCTGTATTTTGCACAAGCCAATAGGTGAGTTGAATCAAGATGTAGTGGGAATCACCACCCCGTCTCCTTCAAGTCCTTAATGGTGGGATTGATCTCTCTTATCTCTCCAGGAATGTAGTATTGCTTTTGGCTGACTCTTTTCTTAGGTAGGGACAGTTCTAATGGCTTTCATTTGCTCTTTCCTACCATAATTGTCATTATACCACATGTCAGGGATCCAGTGTGGAAGTTCTGACAATTAGTAATCATACCTATTCTTATACATTCTAGAACTGAGGAAATCACTACAGTATGAGTTCAGGGACCCTCTGGAGCCACTGTTAGACGGGCCTGAGCTAAGACTCTATTAATAACCTGACCACCATCCACTCCCATCCTGTCTGGTGGGCCGCAATGATATTTTGGTTCTCCTGGAATTAGTGTAAATTCAGAGCCAAACCAAAAAGCAAACTCTCTGCTGTCGAGTTGCATCCAACTCAGAGCAACCCCTCCTTGGGTTTCCGAAGCAATATCACTACAGAAATAGATTGCCCAATCTTCCTTCTGAAGAGTGGTTGGTGGGTTTGAACCACCAGCCTCTGGTTAACAGTCAAATGCTTTAGGCACTACATCACCAGAGCTCCTAATTTAGAGCCAGTATCCTATAACTCCTGAAAAGGAGTTATTTCCTTATCCCCAATGAATAATAAGTGATGCTCTTAAAAGACCATATATGTCTTTGGGGAAGACTGGGAGAAAGATTAGCAGTACAAATTTTTGGTAGTGTAGTGGGAGTCTTCCTCAAGAGAACCTAACTTCCCCTTCATTCAAGGGGGCATGAGTCTGTTAACTGGCTTGAGTCTGGTTATTAATTCAGGGACCATGACCTCTCTGTTTCAGTGATTCAGGTTAGACTGCCTTTTATTTGGCCTAGAATACTTTCACTTGTATAGATCAAATAAATATTTAGTAGATTTCCCATCTATTTCACTTTTAGGGACACTATGAGTAGCTGGCCAGCACCATAAGTCCATATGTGTCAGACTGTTTTGATTACTGCTTTGGCTTTACGATCCATTATAATCATAACCATCTTGTAGGAAGGTG
>NW_006921598.1:17039572-17041001 GCF_000298275.1 Orycteropus afer afer
AACCTTGGGACAAGCCAAATATCATTTGAGAAGAATTTGCTAAGGACGCTAGGAACACTAAAAGAACAGAAAAGAAAGCAATTATTTATTCCAGGAAAAAGAAAGATTGAACAAGAAAAGCAACATTTCAATAGTATCATCATCATCCTAATAATTTAAAAACTGAATATTGATTTAACAAAAATTTATTATGGGATGCATAGATATTTAGGAAGATGCATGTGTGTTTGGGATGGTGTAAGAGAGCTATATACACATCTCTAAAAGTAAATCAGTAGGATTCTGGTTCCAAATGTGGTAGTATAAAGAATTTGGACAATTCTACCCATAGAAAACAAATACAAAACTAGCAAATTCAAGAAATTATTAAAAACACTGTAAACTGGTGCAACTATTGGCCTCCTCTTGTTTGGAGCAAAGAAGAATGAAGAATATCAAAGTTATTTGGAAACAATCAGTCCAAAAATATGATAGACCACGAGGACCTCAGCCTTCATGACCCTGAGACCAGAAGAACTAGATGATACCTGGCTACCAATGCCAACTGCTCAGAAAGGAATCAAAATTGGAGATCCTGTACAGAGTGAGAAGAAAAATGTGGAACATAATTCAAAAACACAAAAATGACCAGAATTACTGCTAAGATAGAAGGAACCCCCAAGACTATGGGCCCCTGGGTTACCCATTAGTCCTGGAAATGGACTCACTTCCTTGGATTAGTTCTTGGCCCACTAGTAGAAAGACTTACAAGCAGAACACCTACCCCAGGGAGATGCACCTACCTTAGAGAGAGGCACCCCTGAGTTCAGTCAACCATGAGACATCAAGGGCAGTATTCACATAGAGAGAAAGCTGGATAGATAGGAATGCATAGATAAGAAGGGAACAGGGAAGGGATAGTCGCAGGGAAGAGATGGGAGGAGTTTTTATAGTTGGAGATTATAATCGGGGCCATGAAACCAAATGTGCGTGAACTGGTGAGAATAAAATGAATCTGCTTTGTAAATTTGCACCCAAGTCACAATAAAATTTAAAAAATAGAAAAAAATTGAAAACTTGCATTGGATTATGAGATTTCTTAAAGCTCTACAATTCTTTGTCAATGAGCCCTAACTGGGCCGAATTTTCCAGTAATATATCAGACAGTGTTTCACTGCTATTCATAAGGTTTTCACTGGCCAATTCTTTGAGAAGTAGATGACCTCTTCCTTCCTCCAAGTCTGGCTTCACAGCCACCACAGTACAACAAACTGACAGACAAGTTTGACTTCCTTAGTTGTTCCAAACTGCTCTGCTTACTTCCTGGCCTCCCTTAGCTGCTCCAGAACTCTGCCCTGGCTCGCTTCCTTTTTGGCCTCCCTTCGTCTCTCCAAACCTGCCACCCTAGCTCACTTCCTTCCTGGCCTCTCTCAGCGGCTCCAAATCTGCT
>NW_006921598.1:17041101-17044249 GCF_000298275.1 Orycteropus afer afer
CAGGGAAGAGATGGGAGGAGTTTTTATAGTTGGAGATTATAATCGGGGCCATGAAACCAAATGTGCGTGAACTGGTGAGAATAAAATGAATCTGCTTTGTAAATTTGCACCCAAGTCACAATAAAATTTAAAAAATAGAAAAAAATTGAAAACTTGCATTGGATTATGAGATTTCTTAAAGCTCTACAATTCTTTGTCAATGAGCCCTAACTGGGCCGAATTTTCCAGTAATATATCAGACAGTGTTTCACTGCTATTCATAAGGTTTTCACTGGCCAATTCTTTGAGAAGTAGATGACCTCTTCCTTCCTCCAAGTCTGGCTTCACAGCCACCACAGTACAACAAACTGACAGACAAGTTTGACTTCCTTAGTTGTTCCAAACTGCTCTGCTTACTTCCTGGCCTCCCTTAGCTGCTCCAGAACTCTGCCCTGGCTCGCTTCCTTTTTGGCCTCCCTTCGTCTCTCCAAACCTGCCACCCTAGCTCACTTCCTTCCTGGCCTCTCTCAGCGGCTCCAAATCTGCTACACCACCTTGCTTCCTTCCTTGCTTCCCTCAGCCACTCCAAACCCACTGCATTGCCTCACTTCCTTTTTGGCCTCCCTCAGCTGCTCCAAACTCGCCACGCTGCCTCGCTTCCTTCCTGGCCTCCGTCAGCCACTCCTTAATGATGTGGATAGAGTAAAGCTTTCAGGACCTCCCTTTTGGTTTTCTAGCTCCAGATCTTTGCACATTTCATTGTAATACACTTGGGATAGTATCTAGAACATTGCCTAGGGCATAATCTGAGGCAAATACTGATGTGGGAAGACTCAAGATGAGAAAAAAAACAACTGCAAACATCCATTAATAATCAGAACATGGAATATATGAAGCATGACTCCAGGAAAATTGAAAGTTGTCAAAAATGAAATGGAAGGCATAAAGATCAATATCCTAGGCATTAGTGATTTGAAATGGACTGATTTTGGCCATTTTGAATCAGACAATCATATGATCTACTATGCCGGGAATGACAAATTAAAGAAGAATGGTGTGGCATTCATCGTCACAAGATCTATCCTGAAGTACAATGTCAGTGACAGGATAATCTCCATTTATATACAAGACAGACCAGTTAATATTACTATTATTCAAATTTACACACCAACCACCAAAGCCAAAGACGAGGAAATTGAAGATTTTTACCAACTGCTGCAGTCTGAAATTGACCAAACATGCAATCACATGTGTTGATTATCATTGGTGACTGGAATGCAAAAGTTGGAAACAAAAAAGAATCACCAGTATTTGGAAAATATGGCCTTGGTGATAGAAATAATTCTGGAGATCACATGATAGAATTTTGCAAGACTAACGACTTGTTCATTGCAGATACCTTTATTTAACAACAGATGACAGTTATACATGTGGACTTCACCAGATATACACAGGAATCAGATTGACTACATCTGTGGCAAGAGGCAATGGAGAAGCTCAATATCTTCAGCCAAAACAAGGCCAGGAGCTGATTGTGGAACAGGCCATCAACTGCTCATGTGCAAGTTAAAGTTGAAGCTGAAGACCATTAAAAGACATCCTTGAGAGCCAAAATATGACCTTGATTGTGTCACTTCTGAATTTAGAGACCATCTAAAGAATAGATTTGATGCATTGAACACCGATGACCGAAAACCAGAGGACTTGTGGGATGACATCAAGGTCATCATCATCAACTGGAGTATGTGAAAAAGAACATGGCATTAGGATTGGAGGAAGACTCATTTACAACCTTTGATATGCAGATGACACAACTTTTCTTGCTGAAAGTGAGGATGACTTGAAGCACTGATTAAGATTGAAGACTACAGTCTGCAGTATGGATTACACCTGAACATAAAGAAAACAAAAATCCTCACAACTGGACAAATAAGCAGCATCACAATAAACGGAGAAAAGATTGAAATTGTCAAAGACTTCACATTACTTGGTTCTACAATCAACACCAGTGGAAGCAGCAGTCAACACATCAGATGACATATTTCACTGGGCAAAGCTGCTGCAAACATCTCTTTAAAATGCTGAAGAGCAAAGATGTCTCTTTGAAGACTAAGGTGCACCGAACCCAAGCCATGGTATTTTTAGTCTTCTCATATGCATCTGAGAGCTGGACAATGAATAAAGAAGGAAGAAAAAGAGTTGATGCCTTTGAGTTGTGTTGGAGAAGAATATTGAAAGTACCATGGACTGCTAAAAGAACTAACACATCTGTCCTGGAAGAAGTGCAGCTGGAATGCTCCTTGGAAGCGAGAATGGACAGACTTCATTTCACCTACTTTGGTCATGTTGTCAGAAGGGACCATTATCTGGAGAATGATGCCTGGTAAAGTGGAGGGTCAACCAAAAAGGGGAGGGTCCTCAACAAGATAGACTGGCACAGTGGCTACAACAATGGGTTCAAGTATAGCAAGGATCATGGAGCTGCCGCAGGACCAGGCAGTGTTTTGTTCTGCTGTACTGTGAGTCAGAGAAGACTCGACAGCACCTAACAACAACAACAAAGTGGAGGATCACCAGAAAAGGGAAAGGCTCTCAACAAGGTGGATTGACACAGTGGCTGCAACAATGGGATCAGGTATAGCAAGGATCATGAGGCTGGCACAGGACCAGTCAATGTTTCATTCTGTTGTACATAAAGTCACTATGAGTTGGAGATGACTTGATGACACCTAACAATAACTGGCCAAATTTATGTTAATGGTAAACTGGGATATTAAAAATATTTCAAAGCAGTAGGAAAGCAAATATGACCATGTTATTAAAAAGACCCAATTTTTGAAACTTCTTCCTAAGAAGAAGTGAGTGAATGATGTTGGAACATTTTCCTACTAGATGACTCACTGGCCAGGAATGGACACGACTGCAGGTTTCCCTCATTTGACTTAAATTTATTGAGCCCTTGCTGTATGGCAAAGACAGGCAGTAAGGGCAAAATACTATGAATCCAAAGCATATGGGGTGAACATTTACACCAGGTAGATACACTCCATAAAATGATCAATCATGGGAGAACAGAAGGGCAGTACCTCCACAGGGAGATAGCTCAGGGGGCAGAAATGCTTAGGAAAGAAAGACACAGGGAAAAGGTAACTATAGGGAAGAAGTGGGA
>NW_006921598.1:17044349-17047657 GCF_000298275.1 Orycteropus afer afer
AAATGTCTATGAACTGCTCTATGGAAAATGAATTTGTTGTGTAAACTTTCACCCAAATCACAATAAAAAATAAAATAATAATAATAATAAACTTTATACTTTCACCAAAATTACAATTTAAATTTTTTTAAAAAAACAAGCAGATTATAATACGATTCCCAAAAATGGAGAGCAGATTTTAGTCATTGATTGATTCAGAACTTATTGGAAATTTTTTTTTGTGATAAGTATATTTGTAACAAAACCATTTCAGCTTTCTTTTAATATATACATTTTATTGGCATTGATTATATTCATTGTATTGTGCAACCATCACCACTGTTCATTTTCCTTTCACCTTTAACAGAAGTTCACTGCTCCCTAAGCAATGACTCCTTCCCTCTGCATTGCCCCCATATTTTATAACTACTAATTAGCTTGAGAAAGGTCACGAAGAATGGGAAAATTAATCAGTTAGACAATAATAAGGATAAAGACGTTTTCAAATCATTTAAAATATAAGATAGATGCCAGTTTAAATTAAAAACCTCTATAGCTTTGTGAAAAGCCTAAGCTAAAGTAATGAAAATCAATTCTATATAATGGGATACTATGCAGTCTTTAAAGGGAATGTAGCCACCTCTATCTCCAAGATATTGTTAAAAAAAAAATAAACAAGGTATAGAACAATAGCAAAAAACCCATAATGAGCACTAGAAAATGACTAAAGTGAAGCAACAATTTGAGAAGCATTTAGTCATGGAAAAACTACTACTGCTTTGGATAAGAACAGCAAGTTTTTGACCTTCTTGCTTGGGGACATTGCCATCCTCCCTAGTTCAGGCAGCAAAACCCCACAGCTTTGCTATATAGAGATGGTGGTTTCAGTTGAAGGTAGGTGGTAGAGTAGCTACAAATTTAAGGGGGTGATTTTGAAAGCAAGAATGCTGTCAAATTATTTGATGACAGTTTAACTATGCAGGTGCAGTAGATATTCAAGGGAGGCAGGCTAAAGGAAATAAAACTGAATAGAGCATTATTGGCTGCATACTGTAGGGGAGCCATATATCACAGTTAATTGCCTATTATAACAACCAACCAACAACCCTTGGAAGGACAAAGTAAGATCCATAATTGCTACAATGTATTACAACAATGTCCAACTTTCATCCAAAAATTATTAGACATGCAAAGAAACTCATATTCAAGGAAAAAAGGCATCGATGAACAGACTGAGCAAGCATAAATGTGAGATTCAGATAAAGATGTTGAAGAAGCTATCATAAATACAGCCAAAGCATTTTCAAAAAGAAAAGCTAATGAGTGAACCAATAGCAAATCTCAGCAAATTGGAAACTTTAAAAATGATAATTCTAGAGCAAATTTTGAACATGATAGATTAATAGAGATTGTTTAAACATTTTCAATTCTTAATCTTATTTTATGTGTCTTCTCCTAGACATAACCCTGGGTTCCTGGAAAAAGCATATTAAATTGCCTCTAGACGGAAATACCTTCATTGTAACTAGATATTATTCCTTCAAATAATTTTTCAAGCAGTGTTCAGCATAAAACTCAAGATAAACAGGCAAACAAGTAAACTAGACTTCCATCTATGAGAACTAACAAAAACAGCAAAGAATTGAAAAAGAGAAGAAGTCTGTTATTGGATTTATCAGGTATATACCATAAAACAATCATCAAAACTCACTGCCATCAAATCTATTCTGACTCATAGTGACCCCCGCTGGGTTTCCAAGGCTGTAAGTCTTTACAGAGACTGTGTCATCTTTCTTATGCAGAGTGGCTGGTGGGTTTGAACCACCAACCTGTTGATTAGCAACCAAACGCCTCAACCACTACACCACCAGAGCTCCTTTAAATAATCATACTTACTACATTTAACAATACAGAAGACGTTTGAATATATCTGAAAGCAAAAGGAAACTGTAACAATAAGCATATTTGGAAAAGATTCACAATAGGATTTGGGGGAAAAATCATAATTGAAAAAATTCAGTGCATGTTCTAACACAGTTTGAAGAAAGGATTAGAGAACAGAAAGGTAGATGAGAAGAAAAATCTGTCACCAGCAAAGAAAGACAAACAGGCAGAAAATACAGAAGAGAGAACATACACTGATAAGATGCAATGTGTGTTAAATCAGACTTTCCGAAAGGAGAGAAAGAATGGAGCATGGCCAATATTTGAAGAGACAATTGCTGAGAATGTCCCAAAGGTGATGAAAAACAATAGTCTACAGATTCAAGAAACCCAACAAGCTCCAATGAGACTCGAGTTAAATAAATAAAAAGAAATCTATACCTAGACACATCAGAATTATACTGCAGAAAATTAAAAACAAAGGGAAAATCTTAGAAGCAACCAAAGGAAAAAGATGACCTTCAAAGGAGCAGCAGTAATGGAAGTTTGAAACAACAGAATGATCATATCAATGTGCACAAAGAAGTAACCATTAACTTAGGAGTTTATATCAGGGAAAACTATCCTTCAGAGATGAAGGCAAACATAAATATATTTTCTGCTAACAAAACCTGAACTAATTCATTAGTACTAGTTTCTTTTTAAAAGAAATTCTACCTGTACTTCATGCAAATCTCCCCACATAGAAGGTCTAAATTATATGAAGGAATGGTAACGTAAGTGGTCAATATGTGGATGACACTACATCAATGTTAGCTACATTAAATGATAATAATAGTTTATGGGTTAGAATTTTAGAGTTAAATTATAGCTAACATTGAGATGAAAAGGGGCCTTCATAGTGTTAAAAGATTCAATTCTGCATCTCATAATGTGACTTCAGAATAGTAAAGTGAAAGCAGAATTTCAAGGAGACAATAGGTAAATCCACCATCATGGCTCTTTGGTATGTAATAATTTGTTAAACTGTCTATTGATTTTAATTTTTGCCCTTCTCTGTGTATTACATTGAGCAGTTGAAAACATTTTTAAAGAATCTACTCAGAACAACTTTCTGTTTTTTTTTTTTTTAAATAGGTTTGACAACACTGTTGTTAATAGCTGCATAGAAATTCTATTGCTTAAATTTATAATTGTTTAATTCACCCTCAAGGATCTTGGTGGTACAGCAGTTAAGCACCTGACTGCTAACTGAAAGGTTGGCAATTTGAACCCACCAGTTGCTCTGTGGGTCAAAAATGTGGCAGTCTGCTTCCATAAAAGATGTACAGCCTTGGAAACCGTTTGGGGGCAGTTCTACTCTGTCCTATAAGGTCCCTATGAAGTCAGTGAGGAGCTCTGGTAGCATAGTGCCTAAGGCACTTGACTGCTCACCAGAAGGCTGG